>NC_052134.2:18860935-19186964 GCF_016086655.4 Lepeophtheirus salmonis
GGATGATGAATCATAAGTGCACAAGACTGAATCCATTAATTTAATCAATTAGATTAAAAAAATATGTCAGAGGTCATTTCATTATAAAAATGACTCCTACTAAAAAAATGTTGTAAGAATTTAAATTATATATTTTAAAATTTAATTATAGGTGTATATACTTCCCCAAAATAAAGGTCATAAAAAGGTCACACAGGTCAACATAATTTGCACTATTTTGTTTATTTGAGTAAGCTATATGCATGCATTCAATTTTTGTTTTGTATCAAATAAATCGTTTGGTTTTGATACACTAATGAAAATATATGTATATAGGTGGAAAGCTACAAATTATGTTCTTACACTTATCGTTCTTTCGAAACACGTGGATACATAATTCCCAAAAAAATAATGTGGATTTCAATATTTTATTGAAAAAAAACCTAAAAAGAGAACTATGTCAATCATTAATTTTTTTTCCGCCAGAAGGTTCGGTGTAGTAAAGTCGTCATTCGACAAAGTGTCAATTCTACAAAATGGTCACTTGCCAAACTGTCTTTGGGCGAAGTGCCTGAGGACGAAATATAAACCATACACATTTTTAGAAAGTTTAAAACTGAAAAATGATAGAAAGTACTACCGGATGGGTCAAAGAAGATTTATCTTTCAAAGAATAAGAATTTGGAATGTCTATTCAAGTACAAGATTGTACTTAGATTGTACAAGCTGCAATTTCTTTCTCTTAAAATACATTATTGATATTCAACATTGATTATTCTAATTACCAACTATTAATGAATACTAGCATTCATTTAGATCTATAAAAATTACGTGATTATTATGTATTTATGAGTAATATAATTAGTGGCATTTGAACTTAATAATGTGCCGAAGAATACTTGTATTTTTTTAATACTTATTAAATAGTCAAAATAAAACTATTGATTTATGGGACATACATGAAATATTCAAGTAATCCTTTTAACAAATAATGTATATCCGATATAATTAAGATAATTTTTTTGTGTTTTTGTGTGTGATGTAAATCCCCCACATAGAAACTCAATGATAAAAACACATTTATTTATTTTAAAAAAAAGGAATGATACAGACTTTAGCCATAAAGTCAGAGTTGTTTATAATTCTGAGTTACGTAAGTAAGGATACGTTTTATTCTAATCAAACTACATAGATTCCTGGGCGATGGAGGGCAAGTTTGCTTCTTCACTTATAAGCTGATTTATTTTTATAAAACCAGTTGGATTCTCCCTTGTCTCATATTTTTTTTTGAGGTATGGCCTCACTGTATGGAATCTACAACCCATACCGTATGGGTTGTAGATTCGAAAATGCACCAAAAAAAATCAAAAAAAGAGAAATGATTGTATTTTGACTGAATAAGCTCTTCATCGATTTTACTTTGCAATACAGTGTCATCATCTTTTCATTTTTTTCTAAATACAAAGTTGCATGTATCAGCCAACGAATTAATCGGCAGTTTATTGTGTTCTAAGGGCAATTTACAATTGGTCTACATATTCTTTCAAGTGTGAATCATAATATTGTACATATTTTTCAGGGTTTTTTGGAACTTGTTTGTATATTATTTATAGATGAGTCATAGTTCCTTCCTTCAAATATACTTACATAGTTTTCCAGCTGTATACAAATCCTGATATATGTTTGTGTTCACTGTACAAGTTACAATTTTGTACAAGTTGGAACCTAAAAAAGCAAAACAAATTATATAAGTTGCAACCAAAAACGAAATGAATAATTTTAAATGAAAGACTACCACGAACAAGCTATCTTGAAGATAATCAATTAAAAAGATTTTATTCATATTTAGCGTGTTTATGTTAAAATTCTAAACTAAAACTATCTACTATAATTATACTATGATAAATTTCTATTGTAAAGCCACCTTATATACAACATTTATGTTGTTTTTTGTCGATTGTATTTCAATATAATCAAACCTACACCCCTTTTGGACACTCTCGAAAATCCAACATATACTGATTTTGGTAAATATAAAGCAAGTTTTTCAAAAGATTGAACTTGTGATTTATTTATTATTATTGGCATTGCTAGCTTGTCATATTCCTTCTTCAACTATAAGAAAGATTGAAGATACATACTAAGATTAACTTGGTAATTCTCTTATTTCTTCATTTAACTAAATCTCTTTTTTATTTCCTTTTCAAGATATACTCGCTTTTCCTTATTCAGTCAATACAATAATTTGTCTTTTTTTGATTTTTTTGGTGGATTTTCGAATCTACAACCCATACCTCAAAAAAAAATATAAGACAAGGGAGAATCCAACTGGTTTTATAAAAATAAATCAGCTTATAAGTGAAGAAGCAAACTTGCCCTCCATCGCCCAGGAATCTAGCTTGATTAGAATAAAACGTATCCTTACTTATGTAACTCAGAATTATAAACAACTCTGATTTTATGTCTAAAGTCTGTATCTGTCCTTTTTTTTAAATAAATAAATACTTTTTTATCATTGAGTTTCTATGTGGGGGATTTACATCACACACAAAAACACAAATAAATTATCTTAATTATATCGGATCAACCTGAGCAAACTTTTGCTCCTCCTGAGTCTCAATCAAGTTAGACGTCAGAGATTACTTAACGACATTTATTAAGCACACAATAACAGATATTATTAATGAATTTGACCTCCATTTCTCTCAAGGACGGCCTTCAAGCGGCCATGGAAGGTGGAGCACACATTGACAATGTTGTCTCTTCTCATGAGCTTCCACTCCTTCTCCACGGGGGACTTCAGGTGGTGACATTGCTGTGGCGTCATCTGCAGGCATTGGACTTGTTTTACCACCATATAGATTAATCCAGAGGTTTCCGAGTCTTTTATGATCTTTCTGACCCTGTATACGGTGTGCATCTTGATCCCAATAAACTTGACAATTTCAGGTGTGCTGTGGCCGATGGAAATCAAAGCAACAATCAGATTTACTTTTGCTTCCATTTTTGTTTACAGAAAGGATAGAGGCAATTGCAATTGATCATTCGAAAGCTTAAAAAGTAAGCTGTGGCTTGAAACATCAGACATTTATGAATGAATTACAACCGCTATACCTCGAAAAATTAATCATTAATAGTGGTACATCCATTTCGCACCACCCGGTAAGTAAGCAATGAGAATTGTAGTTTTTATTCTGATCTCTGTTAAAAGATATGTTGTCTATCTTGAGGTAATACACTCTATTTCACTAGAAACCATACATCATACTCGATGATAAATAGGACATTGACAAGTTTATCGAGAAATTTAGGAATATAGGTAGAGAATCAGTCACCAGATTTGCAATTTGTTATAAGTATTTAATAGTATGTTGGATAAAATACAGGGTAAATACTCAATTATCAAAAACTATCATATTACACTCAACTAAAAGTAAAGTGATTCTAGAATATGACTAAGTTTAGTGTAAACAGATCTTTTGACCTAAAAATAATTCCCAATCATCGTTAAAAACTTGAATGTGTCTCACATTCACATAAGTTTCTTTTATTTCTGAACTAAGTTCATTATTAGTTGACTGTATTATGGTAACTTTTGAAAACTAACGGTAGTTGAGTATTTACTTTTATTATTTTACTTGATTTAAGGTGATATACTGTTATATATTTTAAGAGATCTACAGACATAGCAAGTCTTTGGATAATTATTTTGATATATATCCGTGAATATAAATACTATTCCTTGCTGGTGTTGAAGATCATCTAGAGGAAGTTATATAGCAGGGAGATATCTCCATAATCTAACAGATGAAGACTTAGTCTCCTCTTTTTCTAAAGGTAAGAATCATTATGAGATTAATTTAAACTAAAAAAATCTTATTTTGAAAATGACACACAACCAACTACGAACTAGTTCACAGACTATGACGTGGCCGAGGGGTTAAGGTTTTAACAGTGGAAAATGTATTACATTTACATATGTGTGTATAACATTGGTTAAGGCAGCCTCAACAAAAAAGGTAGATATTGCAAAAGATGTAAGATTGCCTTCCGGAGGTTCCTGCGCACTATTTTTTCAAAAATTTTGAAAAATGAAAAACTTTAGTTAAATAAACATGATTTCACTAAATCGGCTCTAGCTCCTTCATTTTTGCTCGGATCGAGCAACGCAGGTTTGAGACAGCATTTGTTAAAATTTCTGATCGATTGGTATCATTTTTAGCGAAATTTGATGCCAAAAAAAAATATTTTTTTCAGACAAGAATAGAAAAATATATTATACATTTGTATATTGAAAATATACAAATGTATAATATCATATATTTCATATATTCAATAAATATTTCATAAGTCACCTCAAAGTCCGAACCGTATGCAATCTGGAAAAACGTAATAATACATATCCTCCAGCTTTTGACGAGGAAACTAATGATACCTTCAAATTTGGGATATCTTGATGCCAAGTGGGCCAAATGGCCCAAAATGTTGTTTTTGGCCAAGTCGACCTGTATTGCATCTGCACATCTGGCTAAATAACTCCGAGACACGTGATCAGATTAAAGTGAAATTCAAAACTTAAGTTTGCCTTATCCTCAGCTTTTCAACAAGGTATATTTCGAGTTTTTACTACTATCCAGTCCAGAGATATTGAAGGGGGGTATTATGTAAACCGTGCCAAATTGATGATTTTATTTCCGTCAATTACTTCGATAAATATTATTTGATTTTAAAATAAATTACATATTCGGAATCAATGCATCAAGACGCAAATTTTTAGTAAATTTTTTAGAGACTCAAATTTACTTCTATAGCACCATCAAGGAATAACGTTACAACAATGAAATTTTGTGTGCAGTATTTAATGATCCTAAAACTTCCAAATATGTTTTTTTTTTTTGGATAACCCCAAAGACAAAAAAAAAAATTCTGAAATTTGAGGCGTCAATGAATCAAGGAGAATCCATAGGACAATGTTGTTTTGATAAAAAAACTGTGTTTGGTCATTATAAGAATGCATTTAAAAAAATTTTCAGAATCGGTTCATTATTATCTGAGATATAGGGGATTTAATGATTCTAGCTTCAATAACTTTAGAAAGTTACTAAATTAAAAAAAATTGATAAGAATAGACTTGTTCAAATTAAAATTTTTTTAAATATTTATTATTAGACTTATTATGTATCTAGTTGTATTGAATCGAATTTCTTGGGTTGTCTTTCATTTGGCATTCGACGGAAGTGCTTTCGAAAAAAATTATATCGGAAAATAAGAGAAATATACAAAAAATCAGAAATACAATATATAGACATTTATATACTATATATAAGTTATTTATTCATTTTGTGATTTACTCCTTCTTCCTAGGATATATTACAGAATAACTATTTCAGTTAGTAAATAAACATTTTTTTGAAAATAGGCTATTTTTTGTCAAGAAGGAATAGGTTGTGAGAGTTGAGCAATAAATATATATTATAGGCATTAAAAATATGAAGAGGATTATCAAAAAATATTTATTTATTTTTTTGAAATTTAAATGACTTATGAAGGTTTTAATACCAATAAAAAAATACCAATTTGACATTTGTGTTTTATAGATATATAAAGCTCTTTCTATATTGACCCATTTATTAAATTTATCTCGAAGATTCCCATTTTTCACCGAAATATCACGGAAGTAAATATTATTATCTCGAAAAAAAGTATCTCAAGGGTCAAAGTATTATTGCCCTTCCGGCAGTCTCGAAAAAATTCCGGTCAACTTTAAACAGCTGCTAGGGGTTGCTCTAAGTAACCTAATGAACTTAGTCCGGTGAAAATCCACCCAACCATTGCTGAGATACTCCGGGTTGAAGTTTGGACTACCTTCATAGATTAATAATAGGTATTCTCCCTCATAATAGCCCAAAAATTTATATACGGGCAGAGTTTGGGCTGAATGTTGGCTGAATATTATCCAATTAGATATTTTAATAGCAAATATTGTCTGCTAAAAATAGTCGTACAGAAAATTTTATAAAATAGTTTTTTATTTTTGTAAACAATCAAAATTAGGTAATTGTATCAAAAGTTATTGGAGCTACAAAGATATAAATCAAGATTTGGTCAGATTATTATTAACCGATTTTCAAAGCTGTAAAATGAGGAAACTCTTTTTTAATTAGACCTACAAGTTCTATTTATACATTTATATTCTCAGAAGCCTATTTTCCAATATAAGAAATTTTACATTTAACTTTAGCATCTTCTATAAAAGAAACTATCCGTCTGATATGAACGTGTTGCACCTTGTTAGAATCAGCTGAGCAATGCCTACATTTAATATTACCAAAACAAAATTTGAAATTTTTTTGAAAAACCCAATTTTTTACCGGATCATATTATCCAATGTGACGATATAATACCTTTTTGAAATCATCAAATAAATTTGATCATCTTTTGTGTTACAAAGTTTATTCTAAAGTTGAAATTAAGAATTTTTATTTTTCCGTTCAAAATTCATATCTTTATATTTTCGGATCCACGGGACTGATTCGTACAAATTTTACATTTTTATATACAAGAGACTAAATTAAACAACTTTGTATTTCAATGCATATATGCTAAAGTAAATGTACAAAGTTTTAATTTTTCATATTTCTCCCCAATAAGTACCTACTTGTTATATTATGTATTTAGTCTATATATTAACATCTAGTTCTATAAGCTTCTTAAAATTAGAGGTTACTAAATAAGGGTTGCAAAAAGTAGTTGTACAGGGAATTTTCTTGCAAGTTTTTATATTTAAAAATTATAAAAATCGGTCCATTGTATCAAAAGTTATTGGCGATACAAAGATATTCTAAGATTATCTTCATTTTTTTATAATTTCATATAAATCCACATTTGGAAAAGTAATTTTAAACCGATTTTCAAAAAGGGGACACTCTTTTTTAAGGAGGCTTACAAGTTTTATAAATGATATTTTATTCTCAGAGGCCTATTTTCGAAAAAGTGGGTTTGACCTTGAACTTTAGGACATTCTATAGAAGAAACTATCCGACGGGTATGAACTTTTTTTTTACAGTTTTAGAATCAAGGGACTAAAATGAACAAGTTTTGTTTCAACATCCTTTTTCTAAAGTTAATATTTAGTAAATTTCGAAAATTTGCCGGGAAAATGAATGAAATGATACTATTGATATTATGCAAATTGCAAATGTCAGATTTATAAGTTATTTACATACTTTTTACCCAAAATTTTATTTTCTACAACTTCTATATCTATATTTTTTTGCTAAAGTTAAATTTAGGAATTTCCAAATAGTGATTATAATTTTACTTCAAATTAAATCCGGTTCCAATTATCTGATCCAGACAAATCATACCATTTTGAAATCAAAGGGATAAACTAACTAAACTTTTGTTTCAATGTTGAATCGCTAAAATCAATATTTCAGGTTACAAATTTCAACTATAATTTTAGTACTAATAAAGCAAGGCAAACCCCTTCGGATTTAATAAATTTTTGGTTATCTTTAATTTAAGGCTTAATAAGAGGTTGTAGAGATATGGTTATTTTATTCAAAAAGATCCAAAATTTAATTTACAACCTATTGTGAAATTTGTCCCGGAACCTCAGACGATTAATTCATGATGTATGGGCGATTCAACAAAAGTCTTAAGAGTTTCGGGGTTTCCTTTATATATCCGGTTCAAAGAACCCGATCAAGACAAAATTTACGAATTTTTAATCCATGATCTATGATTTACTTAACAACTGTAAATCTGGAGTTATTTCGATTCAAAGATTTTTGTAAATTTTAAAGTTTGATATTTTCACTGTTTCAAACCATATCTATGAGGTTAATCATTTTACATAAAGGATAATATTTACGAATAAATGTATTTAGTAAAAAATATTTTAAATGGTATATGCGACTTAGTAAATTTTTGAATATTTCTAATTCGCAAAAATAAAAAATACTTCATAAAAAAACGCAATTTTCGTTTTTTTTTGCAGGTCAACGATCGGATTTAGCAACACCAGCTTAACGGGAACAATCAGAGGCTCTCCGATATTATATGATTCAGGGCCAGAAAATTTGTAAAATTTTTGGAAACTTAATTTTATTTTTGCAAATTTTGCAAATTTGAAATTTTTTCGCAAAACAAAAGATGTAAAAATGTAAAAACAACACATAATTAATAATTACCAAGTTGTGTTACAATATTTTTTTTCTAGAGTTAATATTTAGTAAATTTCTAAAATTTGGCGGGAAAATGAATGAAATGATGCTATTGATATTATGCAAATTTTAAATTGTCAGATTTATAAGTTAAAACTATTTCATACATTATTTTCGGACGCTCAGATGATTATTTAATGAGATATCGATGATTCCGCAAATATTTTTAGAAAAATCAATGTTTGCACTATTAAGTCAAAAAATAATTGACATATTTGAATGTTTAACACCATTTTGAAATCTGCAACTAAATTCAAACAACTTTTCATAAAATAAATTTTTGCAAAAGTGTTATTTATAAAAAATATATATTATATAATAAATTATTTATGTCGTCTTATGACGTCACCGATGAACTATGTATTTGCACAACCCTATATGTTTTGATAAATAATAAACGTGACGAAATAGAACAGTGAATCCACAAATAGGAATTTAGCTATCCTAATACAACCGAGCAAAATTTTGAGGATATATGTAATGGAATACATAGATCAATAGATCATCTTACTACAGTGGCCTTCCCTTGGCGATATCTCCATGGAATCCTGGATTAAAAGGCTATTTCCTCAATATTCATCTAATTATTATGTACTATAAATAGATAAACAACGATTCCTTGAGTATCAATGATACTTTTTGTGTTCGATACATTGAAACACAAAGATCAGCATATCTTCCTACTACAGTGGCCTTCTCTTGGCGATATCTCCATGGAATCCCGGATTAAAAGGCTATTTTCTGAATATTCATCTAATTATTATGTACTACAAATAGAAAAACAACGATTCTTGAACAAAGATGAGGATTTCTACAATTTATAAGATCGAATACGAAGAAGAACATTACAACTAACTATTAAGGCCTTCCTTGCCATAACAAATATACCTATTTATATTTATTAAATGTATTATTAATGTTATATTACTTTATATTGACTGAAACGGGATATATATATATATAGTTTTATTGTACTTTTTTAATTTAAGTTAGCAAAGTAAACGTTTATAAGTATTTAGATAATGAATATGCATGCTTATTTTCCCCATAGTTTTTATAATTTCCCTCCACCCTTCACCAATAAACTAGACATTATTATTTTAATTATTTATTTCTTTTATTAATATGATTCTCTTTATTGCGATTGAGGGACAGACCAGAAAATCTTAAAATAAAATTTATAAACCATTAGTTTTTAAGTGCCTCTGCCATGCGGACTCGTCTATTTTTGCCTTCCCATTACGGTTGAATAATTCTGATAGGTGAGTCCTATCAGAATTGGTGATGGGCCTCGTACTCTACAATAAAAATACATGTTAAGAGATATAATTAAATGTAATAAATATACTAACCACTTATGTGGGTACGATACTCCCACTATCACCACCATCGCCCGTAGGAGGAGAGGGAAGGCTGCGCGCATATGTCTTAGATATGAGATTAAAATATTTCCTAAATTTGAATAGCACATTTTGAGAAGAAATACTGATCTGATACAAACGATACGGACTGATTCGGAATCAGCTGAATAATTTACATTTGTCCCACGAAAATAAAATTTAAATTTTCAAAAATATTTGAAAAAACTATTTTTTTCCAGATCCTTTCATTAAAAGGTAAAAGTATAATACCTTTTTGAAATTAGTAAATCACCTTGTGTCCTACAAAGTTTATTCTAAAATTGAAATTCAGAACTTGTTTTTTTCCTTTCAAAATTCATTTAGATAAGACGAAAATGGTAATATAGGAATTCTTATAAAATAATAATTGTTACCAATGTTCTTTTGAGTTTCTTATTTTTAAGGCTTATCAAAATCGATAAATTGTATGAAAAGTTATTGGAGTTACAAAAATATGTCCAAGATTTTTTCCCTTTTTGCATATTTCCTATAAATCAACATTTGAGCAGATAATTTCTTAACGGATTTTCAAATTTTTAAAATAGGACACTTTATTTTAAGGTTCTATAAATGATGTTTTACTCTCAGAAGCCTATTTTCCAAAAACTGGATTTAACCTTGAACTTTAGGACCTTCTATAGAAGAAACTATCCTACGGATATGAACGTTTTTTACAATTTTGGAATCAAAAGACTAAAATGGACAAGTTTTGTTTCAATATCATTTTTCTAAAGTTAATATTTAGTAAATTTCGAAAATTTGCCGGGAAAATGAATGAAATGATACTATTGATATTATGCAAATTGCAAATGTCAGATTTATAAGTTATTTACATACTTTTTACCCAAAATTTTATTTTCTACAACTTCTATTTCTATATTTTTTTGCTAAAGTTAAATTTAGGAATTTCCAAATAGTGATTATAATTTTACTTCAAATTAAATCCGGTTCCAATTATCTGACAAATCATACCATTTTGAAATCAAAGGGATAAACTAACTAAACTTTTGTTTCAATGTTGAATCGCTAAAATCAATATTTCAGGTTACAAATTTCAACTATAATTTTAGTACTAATAAAGCAAGGCAAACCCCTTCGGATTTAATAAATTCTTGGTTATCTTTAATTTAAGGCTTAATAAGAGGTTGTAGAGATATGGTTATTTTATTCAAAAAGATGCAAAATTTAATTTACAACCTATTGTGAAATTTGTCCCGGAACCTCAGACAATTAATTCATGATGTATGGGCGATTCAACAAAAGTCTTAAGAGTTTCGGGGTTTCCTTTATATATCCGGTTCAAAGAACCCGATCAAGACAAAATTTACGAATTTTTAATCCATGATCTATGATTTACTTAACAACTGTAAATCTGGAGTTATTTCGATTCAAAGATTTTTGTAAATTTTAAAGTTTGATATTTTCACTGTTTCAAACCATATCTATGAGGTTAATCATTTTACATAAAGGATAATATTTACGAATAAATGTATTTAGTAAACACTATTTTAAATGGTATATGCGACTTAGTAAATTTTTGAATATTTCTAATTCGCAAAAATAAAAAATACTTCAAAAAATAACACACTTTTCACTTTTTTTTGAAGTCAATAATCGTATTTAGCAACACCAACTTAATGGAAACAATTAAAGGCTTTCGAAAAACAAATGATGGCGTCCCAGAAATTTTTAAAATTTTCGGAAAATTCATTTTTTTTTTGCAATTTTTGCAATTTTTCAATTATTTGGCAAAACAAAAAATCCAAAAACGTCTAAGCAACACATGATTAATTTTCTATTTAATATTAATTGAACTAGAAACACTTTTTCTTTAAGTAAAAATACTCAAAACATTTATTAAGTGAGGTACCATGTCTTATTGATAAAAATACAATATGTGTAAAATGGTAAGGTCATTTACTCCAATGGGGTAAAAGATAAGTCTTAAAAATGATAATAATTATTATTACCAAAATACATGTGCAACTTTTGACAATTCTTCTAAAATTTAGATTTATTTGTCAAAATTCGAATATATGAACTGTTAAACTTTAGTCAATTTTAAAACACTTCTAACTTCTTTGTTTAAATAGATAAAGTAATATAATTCGAGAATTCAATTGATGTAATTGTGGGTTACTTGTGTAGCAATTATGGGTTTAGTAGCTTTATTATTACAGAAGTTATTTGACTTCAAAAAAATTTCAATGATGGATTTTACGACTAGAAGAAATAGGTTGAGAGAGTTAAACATAACAAATTTCTTATAGACCTAAGCAAAATAGAACAGATTTAAAAAGAAATTTTTCTTATTCTTTTTTTGAATGAGTTATTCAGGTTTTAAATTTTTAAAATGTTTTATCGATATTTTTCGATTTCTTGAAAAACAATTCGATTTTTTCTACAAATAGAATTTGTAGGGAATGATGTAAGCATATGGATTCTCGGATATTTCTCGAATATTCGAATTTTTGATGGTTGAATCGTGTTTCAAACTTTTTTTTTTATGAAAGTGGAGACCTTATGGGCCAAGTAGTATTGCACTTCCGGCAATCTCGAAACTATTTGGGTATACTTTTGGCCAAGGTTAGGCCTTTTCAAAAGGCCGCCAATGATCCTGGTCTGGGTAAAATCCGTCCATCCAGTAGTGAGATAACCCTAACTGAATGTTTGAGATTTGATCAAGTGAGGTACAAAGTATAATTTCTAAATTTTAAAATACTCTATGTGTTAAATGGTAAGGTCATTTACTCCAATTGTATAAAAGGTAGGTCAAAAAAATTATAATAATTATTATTACCAAAATACATATATAACTTTTGAAAGTTATTCTAAAATTTAGATTTAGTAGTTAAAATTCGGAAATATAAACTGTTAAACTTTAGTCAATTTTAAAACACTTCTAACTTCTTTGTTTAAATAGATAAAGTAATATAATTCGAGAATTCAATTGATGTAATTGTGGGTTACTTGTGTAGCAATTATGGTTTTAGTAGCTTTATATTACAGAAGTTATTTGACTTCAAAAAAATTTCAATGATGGATTTTATGACTAGAAGAAATAGGTTGAGAGAGTGAAACATTATAAATTTCTTATAGACCTAACAAAGATACATCAAATTTAAAAAAAAATGAGTTTTTTAAATTTTTGAATGAGTTATTGAGGTTTTAAATTTTTTAAATGTTTTCTCAATTTTTTTCGATTTTTCAAAAAACAGTTCGATTTTTTTACTAATAGAAATTGTAGTAAATAATGTCAAGATATGGATTCTCGGATATTTCTCGAATATTCGAATTTTTAACCGTTGAATCGTGTTTCAAATTGTTTTTCTCTCGAAAAGTGAATCCACATGGGCCATATTTTGGGCACATGTATTTGTATTTCCGGCAGTCTCGAAACTATTCGGGTAAACTTTTGGCTCGGCTAGGCCTTTTCCAAAGGCCGCTAATGATCCTGGTGGGGCCAAAATCCGTCCACCCAGTGCTGAGATAACCCTACTTTAGTTTTGGGGTACCCCCAGTGTTCCAACCACTGCCATAGATTTGAGTTCATTGATGTATTTCCATAGAAAAAAAGGGCAGAATATGGGCCGTATATATTCTAAGAATTTATCTCTTCCTACATATGTAATACATGTGCAAAAATCGATGTTTTTCGGGTATAACATGGGGTAGGTTTGTTCACAGGGACCTAAAATTTGGCACAGATCTAGAACTCGGTTCGCAAATTTGGAGTGTTTTTATAGTCGAAACGGTACGTTAGGTTTGGCCCTAGGGGCCGCCGAGTGGAAATGTAATACAGGATGTCGAAGCCGAAATAGCTATCTATACTCTTGGTATACCTTCCTACAATATTTCTCACCATAGCGACAAGATGAGGGTAGATAGAGCTATGGTCGGAGTGAAATCGCCAATCAATACATTAGAAAAGTTTAAAAATTTAGAACGACCATTTATTTACAATCAAAATAAACAAACATGAGTTTCCGTAATGTTATCCCGGCTTAGATAAAGTCTTAAAAATTAACTCTTCCAGAACTATTAGAATACAGGCCCTACAATTTTTGGGAAAAGCTTAAGAGAGCGAATTGGTAGAAGCCCTCATGTTCTTTAACGAAAAGGTGTCTGCTATAGGCTATGTTCAATCTGAAAAAAAAGAAAGACTAAGCTTAGCACGCATTCTGCTTTTAAGAGTCTCAATCACGAAGAGGGATCCGGTAATCTTTTATTGGAACTAAAAGCCACTTTGTCAAATGTTCTAACCCTCTTACTAATCAGGGGATATGAAATCTGTTGGTTTTTGGGAAGGCTAGATGTCAATGTACAAAATTCTTTAGCTACAGACATACACTTTCCAGGGGCCAAAGTGAAAAAGAATTTTGTAAGACCTTATTCCTGGTGCAAGACCAAACCTCCACAACTGAAGGAAAAACTCTGAGGAACATCACGTAACTGTGGAAGAATATCCGGAATCGTTCGAAGTAGAGGGAAACCCACAAGGGGGATACACAGATGAAGATCCAAAACCATAAACGGCGAAAGACGTTGTGCAATTTGATAGTAAGATTAGATGAAAATCTTAGACCATTCACCTATTTATACGTCTATCACTACAAGTTCTAGAAGGAACAAAGTTTTCTGGAAATTTGAATACGTCACTTCTAGATTCCATTCATACAACTAAGAGGAAAAAAGGGGATCTCGAATTTTTCAGATAACCGAAAAGTTGGAATCTATTAGCCAAACTATGCTTAAGGAAGTATTGAAAAGCTGACAACAAAATTCTTAATTTGTGCCAGATGGGATAGACCAAAGGAAAAAAGATTATTTAGTGAAAGATGAGAAGGATTTCAAGCCTTAAATAGGAAATCAATTGCCATTAATGAATCAATCAAAGAGATTCTGAATAAGAAAATATGGGTGCACTTAGTTATAAGCAATAAATTCAAACATATGGATCAAAATGTCAAAGGAAAATTCTCTTTAAAAACCTTGAATAAAGTCATCAAGACCAAAAAGAGATGACTTACTTAAAAATGTCAGATTGATAAATATGTAGCAACCCATATCTTCAGACGAGTTCATGCTAATGGACAACTTAATTTTTCTTCGATTATGTACTTTCAGAATACAAATATGTTCAGTCTGTAGTTAGAAATCATATTGTGTAGTTCCTTTTAAAGGTGACCTTGACAACAATTATAATGCCTCATACCACCCGTTCACAGGATCCCGAAAATCCTGGCCTTGAGACGACCGCACTCAGGTAGTCAATTACCTTAAGCTGGAGTAAATTCAGCAAGGCACGACGTTTCCCGTGACCAAACCGGGTGTTCAAAATTTCGCCTTCCAAAGTTCGACGAAGAAGACCCTGAAACATAGTTTTTGAAAAAATATTTCATGTTCAAACAACAAGGACTCACAAATAATTTCGACTAGGTCTACGCGGTAATAGCTGTACTACCTACTAGCATCATTAGAAATGTTCTGAAGCTGGAGTTATCGGGTTCTTTTGGAACCCTGAAGAAAAAAGTTTTTGTAGATCTATTGTATGTCCCCTCAAAAACTCATGAGAAGGGCCCGTGATCTTCTGAAGCAAGAAACATTATCAGCTAAGAGAATTATGGGCTAACATCGTCTCCTTGACCCTGAGTTTGTACCGGACCTCAAATACATTCTAGTGAAAGAGTTATAATCAGATGTGTCCCATGTTCACTCAGAGCAATATCCCGATGGCAAACTGGAATCAGTAAGGAAATGCTTGCGAAGAATTGTGATTGCCTTAAACATTCATAGATGCACTCAAAATCGTTAGAGCTGCATTATGCTCCACTACTTTCGTATCCTCACAAGAGCTCATTCCCGCTTCGTCGTTCTTTCGTCATACTCCTGCCAGAGACCCTACGGATCCCCTACTGTTTTTATGAAACAAAAAACTTTAACACCATTATAACTAGGTTCAATATAACATAGGACGTATTTGCATTCAACACTTGATGTATCGTATGTCTGCAAGGACCTGTTCAGGTTCGAACTACCCTTTCAAATGGACTGCTGTCAAAAACTAATTCGTCCTACTCTCTGATATCAAATATCTTATACCAACACAGATATCGATTTAATTTACATGAAAGACATTCTCAGGAATATATCATTCCTTGTTGAATGAGGAGCTCAAATGTTCATTTTATCAACAACTTAAGCCAAACATATCAAAAGATAATCCAATCTCCCCTCTTATTGCTTTAGGAGGGCAGCGAGTCATCCTGATCGGTATTGTGTTAGTGGATTTTGTTTTGGAAGGAATAAGATAATCTTGGAAACTGTATCTATATGACAAAGCCACCCCTATTCTTCGTATGGATTTTTAAAGAAGAAACGAACATCACACCTCTAGTAATTTGTAATTCGAGTCACCTAACCATATCACCTGTTGAGTCAGCTGACTATGCACCTGACTCTCCTCTTCTCGAGATTGAATCTCGGATTCCACTCCAGCACTCAGTGACATACTCCATCGTCGCATCAAGTGCCCCTTATTTTGCTAAGACTCAGTGTGCCAAACCTAGTCTACCTCAAGGCCAAAGCCCCCTTATTTACCCTTTATTTATTATGATGCATTGATATCTTCTGATAATGGATTTAGGGCAATAATAAATAGAGCTGGGGAGATGGGATTTCCTTCAAGGCATCTTCTATTCACATTGAAATTATACTCTTCTCTTTAATAAAAGGTATCAAGGTCACAGAGACTTACTGCCACCCTTCTTATAGACATATCTCCCAGCCCGGCACTTTTAAACTTTTGATTATCTATTCGTGTGGTATACTGGCGAATGCCTTCATAAAATCAATCGCGAAAATACTACATTGAAATTTTGTTTCATTACCTTTGCATTCGAATCCTTAATCTTTTTGACTATATCCTCCATGACTCTACCTGGAACAACCCCTTATTGTGTCAAGTTTAAAATATGAGGCAAAGGCTTTCTTAATGTAATCCTTAAGATTCCATTATAGATTTTATAGGATATGTTAAGCATAATTAAAGGCCAAAGGTTCTCTAAAAATCTTAAATCCTTATCCTTTTTAGATATAAGAATTAGTTTTCATACAGAAATGTGTCGCTCAAAAAACCCTTAGAACTAAAATAGGTGTAGTATATTTTATATAATATTCCATATTCCAGAAAGTTTTATTTGAGGTGATGGTAGTGTTACCTCAAATTGCGTATGGCTGATGGCGTTTGGAGGAGTGTTCACAATTTTTGGGGTCAGAGGTGTGGTCAAAGTGCAAGGTGCCGCTGAATAGGTTAATGAGGATGCTAGTTCTCCACGATTTTCACAATGAACAAAATTATTGAACAAAGAGTTAAACTTAAATTTTGTGTTGCAAACGAAATTTCATGTGCTGACACCTTGAAAATGTTAGAAAAAGCCTTGATGAATCAGTTTTATCAAAAACCCGTGCCTATGAGTGATACAAAGTGTTCAAGTCAAGTCTAGGTGATGATCATTATTTTCTTCGATATCAACGGTCTGGTGCATTATGAATTCGTGCCAAAAGGACAAACGGCCAATAAGGAATACTAGTACTGAGGTTTTGAGGAAATCCGTCAAAAATGGCCAGAATTATCGAAAAACAACTCGTGGATTTTACAAGACGATAAAACTGCCATCTCACATTGCCACTACTGTGAGCGAATCCAAAGCCAAATAAACAATAAATACCATCCATCAACCACCATATTCACCTGATTTAAATTCGTAATACTTTTACTTGTTCTCCAAACTTAAGTTTCCACTCCGTGGAAATCGTTTTGAGTCTATTGAATCCATAAAAAAATTCTTGGAAGGAGCTGTAGGCCATGACAAAAAGTGCCTATAAAGATATTTCAAGTACTGGAAAAAACGTTGGCATATGTGTACTGTATCAAATGAAGATTACTTTGAAGGTAAAAAAATAAATTTTAATGATTAAATGTGAAATAACTGAAGTAGCAGTACCATTAATTAAGTCGCCCAAAAATGTACCCAAATGTCAATAAATTTTATACTTTACTCTGTCTAAATATGTTAGAATAAAAATGCCAATACATTTACGAATTCAAACCGCAACTATCAAAGAAAAAAGAGTAGTTTCTTCTACTTTCGGAAGTCGAAGCATGTGTATGCGAAATAAAGTAAATTAAAAAAATTATCACTTGAGTAATTATTCCATTTGCTTATAATAATTATTCGTGTATGTCAGCTCAATAAAATTATTTTTGTATTATTCCTTTATTGTATTCCAGTTCTTTTTCGGCTATTTGATATCTGTTACAAGGGGGAGGCGAAATCTTGTGACGTAACTGTTCTTAAAGGCTCTGGTTTACAGTATCTAGCGAAATCTTGGTGCTGGATCCCTCTAAAAAATTTATAAATGAAACTGCTGGAACACAAGATCCTCTAGGTAGGATTCAGTTCTTCTTTTACAAACTTTCACTTTTTTGAAGTCATCTAGTGTCCCGTGGAGTTCGCGAATCGACTTTTTCAGAGCAGTAAATGAACACCAAAATGGGACATGCAATTATTATTTTAAATCCTAATCAATAATTACACTTATTCAATTTAATTTCACAAATACAACAAACTATATTTCAAAGCAACCTTTGATATCTCATTCTGATGCAACGGAGAAACTGGACTATTCAGAACCAGTTCCATTGCAATGATTTTGATTAATTGAATACTGTTATCCATAACTTCAACATTGTCCTATTTATATATTCCCAAAAACAGTTTGGTCCCATCGTGATGTTGAAAAGGTAGTTATTCAATTTTTTCCAAATCATTGATTATGAGGTCATTAGTTATGCTTGAATCCAACAGTTGCAAAAATAATTTGATTTTAACTGAGAATTTAACTTATATTTTTCTTGTATGTCATTGATTCTCGAGTCAGAATAATATGACAGTAGATCTTAAGTTGTGAGGTACGAAGGTATAAACGAGATAAATGCTGCAATAATGTTTAGAACATCTGGTGAAACAACACCTAATCTATTTTTTTCTTTTCTTTAAAAATATAAATTTTCAATCTTTAAACATATTTCAAACCTGTTGACACTTTTCTTAAATATTTTTTGTAAAATAACAAATCATTATTTAACCAAAGACATTTACTTTAAAAAAAAAAAGGATTTATTGTCACCCTAATAAACAGGTGTAGGTACCAACAATGTACAACAGTCTAAAAATGAGTAAAATTTTTTGTCACCTCCTAGCCTATAGATACTTATTTTTAGAAACAATTGTTTAACTGCTCATACTTGAATATTGTTAGAAACAATTGTTTAACTGCCCATACTTGAATATTTTTAGAAACAATTGTTTAACTGCCCATACTTGAATATCCATATCCCTTAGAAATGATAGATCTAGTAAGTTGAAAAACATTTAACTTTTAAGCCTTCAGCAAAGAGTGTCATAAAATGAAATTCTTTTTCGAAACAACTTTTTTTATTTATTTTCTTCATATCCATTGCTTGGTCAAGTAAGTATTTCCATATAGTCCATTCAGAGTGTTCAAGGATATTCATTTTACAGAGAAGTGCATAACGACAGATGGCTATACTTGTGTATTTCCATTCATATATAACCACAAGACCTATGATATTTGTACAACGGATTTTAATAGGGAAATGCCATGGTGTGCAACTTATATGCCTTATACTCATAGATACTGGGGTTATTGCCCACAAAGCTGTTTTAGTAAGAATTTGACAATATTTCATATTGCACTTTAATTTGTCTTCTTTATTTAGCTTGCGGTGTTTCAAATTCTGTTACGAGGTCGTGTAATGATGGTGTCAATAGATATGCTACTGACTCAGATATTCCATGGCATGCCCTTATAAAGAGAAAAAATAGTCAAAGTGATTTTTTTTTGCAGTGGGGTAATTATCAGTGAACAGTGGGTTTTAACTACTCATATCGGTATCGATAAATTAAAAACACAATATATAGATTATTTAGAAGTAAGTAACATAATCTGTTTTTTCTTCATTATGGAAAAATCTCATTCTTTGATCTATTTTTATGTACATTCTTAATCCTTATTAGGTAAAAGTTGGGAATAAAGATATGAAATCTTTGGAACATGTACAGATTTTAAACATTGAAAAAATAACGAAACATGAAGATTATAATGATTGGAGTATAAGAAATGACATTGCCTTAGTAAAGACTAAAAGCAAATTCATCTTTTCTCATTTGGTTCTTCCAATATGTTTGAATGTAGAGAAATCAAAAATAAAATTTGGAGCAACAGGAACAGGTAACTTTTTTCCTGAAATAAGGTAAAAATTAATCCATTACTCTTTTTCCTAATATGTGTACATAGTGAGCGGGATTAAGGGTGATAATATGGACTATTTATTAAAAAGTGGTGGCGTGACGATTTATGATAGTATTGAGGGTCGATGTTCTTACCCAGGTGTATTTTGTACAAAACATAATACATATATTGAAACTCTTTATTCTGGAGCCTCTGTTTCAATGTGTCTCAATAATAAATGTGCTCTGGTGGGTCTGCTGGCAACAGATCAATTACTAACTAGTACCCTTGACACTGACATTTACCATTTTACGGACGTTGCACACTTCATACCTTGGATTTATAGGAATACAATATAAATTGATTTGAAACGACAACATTTTGATGTATTTTTTTTGATAAATAAAGGATACCTTAGATAAAAATTCTTGTTAAAGGTTGAATAGTTTTATTTTTTTAAATATGGGCTTTACGAACATAGATATGAGCATAAAATGCAAACAATCATAAGCTTTAATTATTTAAATTTGTTTAATATGTTTAAACATTAAATAATTTTATATATACGCTTATTAGAAGCTTTATTTGATTTATAAGATTTAATATGGTCCGATATTGTGGGATTATGTTGCGTCTTGACGAGGGAGAGACGCAAGCTTATTTATAATAGGAGAGATCCAGGATGACCGGGAGAGATGAGAGGAAGAAGGACGTGGAGGAATGAAACTACACACTGTTTATACGCACATGTGTATTCTAACTATACTCTAAATATATTTACATAAGACGACACTATTTATAATACACAAAACTCAGTACTTAAATACATAAACGAATATACAGGAAGATAAAAACCAGAAAGGACATTAAATACATAACATCACCCGCCAAGCACCAAATCCATGGCGGTGCTTAAACAGGTTCCTCTCCATGAACAGCAGCCTATAGATCCGCTCCATCCATGTCCAGGCGAGGACAAAGCATTCTTCCTTGTATTTTAAAAGTTTATCTCCATAGACGTGCCGTGCTCTCAGCACGCGCACCGGAGAAAGGAGGACAATACTCCTCATAAAGGTTTTAAGGACCCGAGCACCTTGCTCGTCCCTGGGAGAAATAACATTCACCCTTGTTGAAGTTTTAAGGACCCGAGCACCCTGCTCGTCCCTGGGAGACATCTTGCTCGATGTACCCTCATCCAACTCGGGATGATCCACAAGAGAGACCGTTCCACATCCATCAACCAATGATGTGAACGGGAGAGTAGGAACAGAGGAGAACCAAAATTGTGTAGGAATAAATCCATTGTTAATTATGTGGTCCCGGACCCGGACACACACTTCACTTCTTGAAAGTGACCAAGGTTCTCTTCCTTCCTCCACGAGGCCCAAACATAGGCACAGTCCATATTGCTCCGCCTTCCGCAAACGAACGAGCGTTCTCCCCATCGACGAAAAAGGGCTACCCAACTCCAACAGGGCTAGCTTCGCCGACGATCCCACAGCAGGGAGGTCACATGATCCTGATCCCATCCTCGTCGCCAATGTTGCGTCTTGACGAGGGAGAGACACAAGCTTATTTATAATAGGAGAGATCCAGGATGACCGAGAGAAATGAGGTGAAGGAATGACGTGGAGAAATAATGTAACACTGTTTATAGGATCATGTGTATTCTAACTATACTCTAAATATATTTACATAAGACGACACTATTTATAATACACAAAACTCAGTACTTAAATACATAAACGAATATACAGGAAGATAAAAACCAGAAAGGACATTAAATACATAACAGATTATTACAATCAATGGTAGTTAATTTAAATGCAATTTCGGGCGCTTTAAAAAAAATAGTTCTAGATTTTTAGTAGAAAACATGATTTTTGTTTTATGTGGCGTCATGTATGGTATCTTAGCACGTAACTCAAGTCTACTTAGTTTTAAGTAACCTTTTCCCCTCTTTGTTACCAACAAGGATCTACGGGGGCTTTGTGAAAGTGTGGTCCGAGCTAACTGCAATTTTATTAATTAAATTTCAAATATGAATCTCTAAAGATTTTTGTCCCATTTTGTATTTTTTAATTGATCATCGAGAATTGCTTTATTGCTTCGATCCTGGTATCTCATTCCCAAGGAAAGAGTCAACTTTACTTGCTTATGAGGTCTGGTAGTTTTCCATGGATGAGTTCTCCTCCCATCGTCGCTCATAAAATTCAATTCAAACATCTCTTGATTTGGATGATCAAGCTAGAAGTATTTTCCTTCAATTATCTCGGTATTCCTTTTCCGAGGCATGATTTTATGAAATTTGCATATAAATATGATGATAACGTTAACTACTTGCTAGAACACTCCCATACAAAATGTGATCATTAGAAAACTAAACAAAAAAATTTCGAGATGTATATTTTGTAGAGAGATCGTTTTTTAAATTATACATTGAATATGTATAAGCTATGATATTCCTCATCACTATGTATTATGAATAAGTTATAAGTTTCTAAAGAAAAATCTTGTTTTTTATCATTTTTTAACCTGAAAATGGAAATTTATCGAGCTCAGAACAGGATTCACAACACAAACACACATTTTTATCATAAGAAACTGCCATAACTTTTATTAATCCGACTTTTAATTTGGAGATAGTTTTAAGGGTAAAAAATGATTCTGAACAATAATTGTTTTATTACTAAAGTCCCAGATATGTCAAAATTCATATGAATGAGAGAAATACTGCAATCAATTTTGGATTCTACCCTCGTAGATAAATTCGATTATTGTATTCAATTAATTTGTACAAAATTCTAACCACCCCCATCTCTTCTTGTTCCCCTATGTAAATAATACAATTTGAAATATAACAATTTTGCGAATACATTTACAGCTTACAAGTGCAGTTTACAATTTATTCCAAATCCCAGTATGTAAACAACAATTATGTATATGGATAGTTAGTGCGTCATATATTAATTGTAGGTATAACTATCTACCGGGCCATTCCACATCAAATCACTAAATTTTTTTTATTCTAGCCTTTCAAAATTAACTAAACTTTTACCTGCAAACTTCCAATCTATTTTTTAATCAAATAATTGGTAACTGAAATATATACTAATGTAATTTTTTGAAAATGTACATCAGATTTTAAATTGTCATATCTTCTATCGTATCATGTCAACGAACAAAAGTTTTATTAAATTATGTTTCAGAAAATAAAACTATAAGAAAAGACTGGTAAATCAATTTTTTTTGTTCTCAATGGTAGTACTCATTTAAAGATTTGATTTATACAGTTTTAAAAACCCCATCGAATTGGCGCCTTGTGACTATTATTTATGGGAGTGTTGTTATATAACAAATGAGTGGGTGATTGACGAGAAAAGTGAGTCAAATGGCTTGGTACTTTTAGGGTCATTTTGAGGCCTATGTCGGGTGTGAAATCCTGAAATTTATAGCGGTTTGATCACTTTGACCGAATTGATCAAATCAGACTTTTTTTTTTGAATTTTATTTACAAGAAAAAATCTTTCGACTAACATAATATATAAATATTTAAAAAAATATTTTTCGGGTCGGAGATATTTTATATAAATACATTTATTTCAATAAGTAAAGATAAATTGAAAATTGGATACTTTTTGCAATAGCCTTCAAAAGCCAATTAAAAAATATTTTTAAACACATTTTCGCTCTTTATAAATGCTTTTAGTTGTTAAATTTAACCTAAAAATTGTAAAAAATAAGAAATATTTTCAAATTCTGAGGTTTTGAGGTGAACAATTGCAGTTTTGGGTTATTTAATATTTATTGAACTACAAGACAATATAAAAAAATACAATAAATTTAAATTCAATATAAAAAATATATCACAGAGAAAAGTCGATTAATTAATAAAAAATATTAATAATATAGAAATTTAAGTGCAATTGTCTTTGACTACTGTATTTAAATTTCTTAATTTACCGATATTTAGTTTTACTAAGAAATTTTTTGATAAAATAAAGGTCTAATAATAAGTTAATTATTTGTAATAAATTACATATATTAATGTAATATTCTTGAAAATATGGTAACTTTGATTTCTAATACTTTAAAACTATATATAATAATATATGGTGTAAATTATGCCACAGATATAGAAGTGAAGCCTTGTTAATGACTATGTAGACACATCAGGAGAAGATATAAATAATCTAATATTTTTACCCGAAATGTGCAAATAAAAGATAATCTACAATCCCCTACAAATTTTGAAAAGTTGTTCTTATGACCAAAACAAAGGCAAAAAAGTCCTTTAAATTCTTGAAAAAAAGATAGAGAGCGATCAGGCCAATACAAAATTTACTTTTTTTAATATCAAAAATGTGTTTGAACTTGTATTATTCATGATTTGAAACTAAAAATTATCATTTTCATCAATAAAATTGATCATTCTGTTTTGAGAATTAGGTTTGGAACAGTAAGGATGATTGAAGGTAAATTTAATCAAGAGCGTATCAACTGTATATTAATGAATCACAGTTTCTTGAACAACAAGTATTAGAAATCAAAGTTACCATATTTTCAAGAATATTACATTAATATATGTAATTTATTACAAATAATTAACTTATTATTAGACCTTTATTTTATTAAAAAATTTCTTAATAAAACTAAATATCGGTAAATTAAGAAATTTAAATACAGTAGTCAAAGACAATTGCACTTAAATTTCTATATTATTAATATTTTTTATTAATTAATCGACTTTTCTCTGTGATATATTTTTTATATTGAATTTAAATTTATTGTATTTTTTTATATTGTCTTGTAGTTCAATAAATATTAAATAACCCAAAACTGCAATTGTTCACCTCAAAACCTCAGAATTTGAAAATATTTCTTATTTTTTACAATTTTTAGGTTAAATTTAACAACTAAAAGCATTTATAAAGAGCGAAAATGTGTTTAAAAATATTTTTTAATTGGCTTTTGAAGGCTATTGCAAAAAGTATCCAATTTTCAATTTATCTTTACTTATTGAAATAAATGTATTTATATAAAATATCTCCGACCCGAAAAAATATTTTTTTAAATATTTATATATTATGTTAGTCGAAAGATTTTTTCTTGTAAATAAAATTCAAAACAAAAAAGTCTGATTTGATCAATTCGGTCAAAGTGATCAAACCGCTATAAATTTCAGGATTTCACACCCGACATAGGCCTCAAAATGACCCTAAAAGTACCAAGCCATTTGACTCACTTTTCTCGTCAATCACCCACTCATTTGTTATATAACAACACTCCCATAAATAATAGTCACAAGGCGCCAATTCGATGGGGTTTTTAAAACTGTATAAATCAAATCTTTAAATGAGTACTACCATTGAGAACAAAAAAAATTGATTTACCAGTCTTTTCTTATAGTTTTATTTTCTGAAACATAATTTAATAAAACTTTTGTTCGTTGACATGATACGATAGAAGATATGACAATTTAAAATCTGATGTACATTTTCAAAAATTACATTAGTATATATTTCAGTTACCAATTATTTGATTAAAAAATAGATTGGAAGTTTGCAGGTAAAAGTTTAGTTAATTTTGAAAGGCTAGAATAAAAAAAATTTAGTGATTTGATGTGGAATGGCCCGGTAGATAGTTATACCTACAATTAATATATGACGCACTAACTATCCATATACATAATTGTTGTTTACATACTGGGATTTGGAATAAATTGTAAACTGCACTTGTAAGCTGTAAATGTATTCGCAAAATTGTTATATTTCAAATTGTATTATTTACATAGGGGAACAAGAAGAGATGGGGTGGTTAGAATTTTGTACAAATTAATTGAATACAATAATCGAATTTATCTACGAGGGTAGAATCCAAAATTGATTGCAGTATTTCTCTCATTCATATGAATTTTGACATATCTGGGACTTTAGTAATAAAACAATTATTGTTCAGAATCATTTTTTACCCTTAAAACTATCTCCAAATTAAAAGTCGGATTAATAAAAGTTATGGCAGTTTCTTATGATAAAAATGTGTGTTTGTGTTGTGAATCCTGTTCTGAGCTCGATAAATTTCCATTTTCAGGTTAAAAAATGATAAAAAACAAGATTTTTCTTTAGAAACTTATAACTTATTCATAATACATAGTGATGAGGAATATCATAGCTTATACATATTCAATGTATAATTTAAAAACGATCTCTCTACAAAATATACATCTCGAAATTTTTTTGTTTAGTTTTCTAATGATCACATTTTGTATGGGAGTGTTCTAGCAAGTAGTTAACGTTATCATCATATTTATATGCAAATTTCATAAAATCATGCCTCGGAAAAGGAATACCGAGATAATTGAAGGAAAATACTTCTAGCTTGATCATCCAAATCAAGAGATGTTTGAATTGAATTTTATGAGCGACGATGGGAGGAGAACTCATCCATGGAAAACTACCAGACCTCATAAGCAAGTAAAGTTGACTCTTTCCTTGGGAATGAGATACCAGGATCGAAGCAATAAAGCAATTCTCGATGATCAATTAAAAAATACAAAATGGGACAAAAATCTTTAGAGATTCATATTTGAAATTTAATTAATAAAATTGCAGTTAGCTCGGACCACACTTTCACAAAGCCCCCGTAGATCCTTGTTGGTAACAAAGAGGGGAAAAGGTTACTTAAAACTAAGTAGACTTGAGTTACGTGCTAAGATACCATACATGACGCCACATAAAACAAAAATCATGTTTTCTACTAAAAATCTAGAACTATTTTTTTTAAAGCGCCCGAAATTGCATTTAAATTAACTACCATTGATTGTAATAATCTGTTATGTATTTAATGTCCTTTCTGGTTTTTATCTTCCTGTATATTCGTTTATGTATTTAAGTACTGAGTTTTGTGTATTATAAATAGTGTCGTCTTATGTAAATATATTTAGAGTATAGTTAGAATACACATGATCCTATAAACAGTGTTACATTATTTCTCCACGTCATTCCTTCACCTCATTTCTCTCGGTCATCCTGGATCTCTCCTATTATAAATAAGCTTGTGTCTCTCCCTCGTCAAGACGCAACATTGGCGACGAGGATGGGATCAGGATCATGTGACCTCCCTGCTGTGGGATCGTCGGCGAAGCTAGCCCTGTTGGAGTTGGGTAGCCCTTTTTCGTCGATGGGGAGAACGCTCGTTCGTTTGCGGAAGGCGGAGCAATATGGACTGTGCCTATGTTTGGGCCTCGTGGAGGAAGGAAGAGAACCTTGGTCACTTTCAAGAAGTGAAGTGTGTGTCCGGGTCCGGGACCACATAATTAACAATGGATTTATTCCTACACAATTTTGGTTCTCCTCTGTTCCTACTCTCCCGTTCACATCATTGGTTGATGGATGTGGAACGGTCTCTCTTGTGGATCATCCCGAGTTGGATGAGGGTACATCGAGCAAGATGTCTCCCAGGGACGAGCAGGGTGCTCGGGTCCTTAAAACTTCAACAAGGGTGAATGTTATTTCTCCCAGGGACGAGCAAGGTGCTCGGGTCCTTAAAACCTTTATGAGGAGTATTGTCCTCCTTTCTCCGGTGCGCGTGCTGAGAGCACGGCACGTCTATGGAGATAAACTTTTAAAATACAAGGAAGAATGCTTTGTCCTCGCCTGGACATGGATGGAGCGGATCTATAGGCTGCTGTTCATGGAGAGGAACCTGTTTAAGCACCGCCATGGATTTGGTGCTTGGGGGGTGATGTTATGTATTTAATGTCCTTTCTGGTTTTTATCTTCCTGTATATTCGTTTATGTATTTAAGTACTGAGTTTTGTGTATTATAAATAGTGTCGTCTTATGTAAATATATTTAGAGTATAGTTAGAATACACATGTGCGTATAAACAGTGTGTAGTTTCATTCCTCCACGTCCTTCTTCCTCTCATCTCTCCCGGTCATCCTGGATCTCTCCTATTATAAATAAGCTTGCGTCTCTCCCTCGTCAAGACGCAACATAATCCCACAATATCGGACCATATTAAATCTTATAAATCAAATAAAGCTTCTAATAAGCGTATATATATAAAATTATTTAATGTTTAAACATATTAAACAAATTTAAATAATTAAAGCTTATGATTGTTTGCATTTTATGCTCATATCTATGTTCGTAAAGCCCATATTTAAAAAAAATAAAACTATTCAACCTTTAACAAGAATTTTTATCTAAGGTATCCTTTATTTATCAAAAAAAATACATCAAAATGTTGTCGTTTCAAATCAATTTATATTGTATTCCTATAAATCCAAGGTATGAAGTGTGCAACGTCCGTAAAATGGTAAATGTCAGTGTCAAGGGTACTAGTTAGTAATTGATCTGTTGCCAGCAGACCCACCAGAGCACATTTATTATTGAGACACATTGAAACAGAGGCTCCAGAATAAAGAGTTTCAATATATGTATTATGTTTTGTACAAAATACACCTGGGTAAGAACATCGACCCTCAATACTATCATAAATCGTCACGCCACCACTTTTTAATAAATAGTCCATATTATCACCCTTAATCCCGCTCACTATGTACACATATTAGGAAAAAGAGTAATGGATTAATTTTTACCTTATTTCAGGAAAAAAGTTACCTGTTCCTGTTGCTCCAAATTTTATTTTTGATTTCTCTACATTCAAACATATTGGAAGAACCAAATGAGAAAAGATGAATTTGCTTTTAGTCTTTACTAAGGCAATGTCATTTCTTATACTCCAATCATTATAATCTTCATGTTTCGTTATTTTTTCAATGTTTAAAATCTGTACATGTTCCAAAGATTTCATATCTTTATTCCCAACTTTTACCTAATAAGGATTAAGAATGTACATAAAAATAGATCAAAGAATGAGATTTTTCCATAATGAAGAAAAAACAGATTATGTTACTTACTTCTAAATAATCTATATATTGTGTTTTTAATTTATCGATACCGATATGAGTAGTTAAAACCCACTGTTCACTGATAATTACCCCACTGCAAAAAAAATCACTTTGACTATTTTTTCTCTTTATAAGGGCATGCCATGGAATATCTGAGTCAGTAGCATATCTATTGACACCATCATTACACGACCTCGTAACAGAATTTGAAACACCGCAAGCTAAATAAAGAAGACAAATTAAAGTGCAATATGAAATATTGTCAAATTCTTACTAAAACAGCTTTGTGGGCAATAACCCCAGTATCTATGAGTATAAGGCATATAAGTTGCACACCATGGCATTTCCCTATTAAAATCCGTTGTACAAATATCATAGGTCTTGTGGTTATATATGAATGGAAATACACAAGTATAGCCATCTGTCGTTATGCACTTCTCTGTAAAATGAATATCCTTGAACACTCTGAATGGACTATATGGAAATACTTACTTGACCAAGCAATGGATATGAAGAAAATAAATAAAAAAGTTGTTTCGAAAAAGAATTTCATTTTATGACACTCTTTGCTGAAGGCTTAAAAGTTAAATGTTTTTCAACTTACTAGATCTATCATTTCTAAGGGATATGGATATTCAAGTATGGGCAGTTAAACAATTGTTTCTAAAAATATTCAAGTATGGGCAGTTAAACAATTGTTTCTAACAATATTCAAGTATGAGCAGTTAAACAATTGTTTCTAAAAAATAAGTATCTATAGGCTAGGAGGTGACAAAAAATTTTTACTCATTTTTAGACTGTTGTACATTGTTGGTACCTACACCTGTTTATTAGGGTGACAATAAATCCTTTTTTTTTTTTTTTAAAGTAAATGTCTTTGGTTAAATAATGATTTGTTATTTTACAAAAAATATTTAAGAAAAGTGTCAACAGGTTTGAAATATGTTTAAAGATTGAAAATTTATATTTTTAAAGAAAAGAAAAAAATAGATTAGGTGTTGTTTCACCAGATGTTCTAAACATTATTGCAGCATTTATCTCGTTTATACCTTCGTACCTCACAACTTAAGATCTACTGTCATATTATTCTGACTCGAGAATCAATGACATACAAGAAAAATATAAGTTAAATTCTCAGTTAAAATCAAATTATTTTTGCAACTGTTGGATTCAAGCATAACTAATGACCTCATAATCAATGATTTGGAAAAAATTGAATAACTACCTTTTCAACATCACGATGGGACCAAACTGTTTTTGGGAATATATAAATAGGACAATGTTGAAGTTATGGATAACAGTATTCAATTAATCAAAATCATTGCAATGGAACTGGTTCTGAATAGTCCAGTTTCTCCGTTGCATCAGAATGAGATATCAAAGGTTGCTTTGAAATATAGTTTGTTGTATTTGTGAAATTAAATTGAATAAGTGTAATTATTGATTAGGATTTAAAATAATAATTGCATGTCCCATTTTGGTGTTCATTTACTGCTCTGAAAAAGTCGATTCGCGAACTCCACGGGACACTAGATGACTTCAAAAAAGTGAAAGTTTGTAAAAGAAGAACTGAATCCTACCTAGAGGATCTTGTGTTCCAGCAGTTTCATTTATAAATTTTTAGAGGGATCCAGCACCAAGATTTCGCTAGATACTGTAAACCAGAGCCTTTAAGAACAGTTACGTCACAAGATTTCGCCTCCCCCTTGTAACAGATATCAAATAGCCGAAAAAGAACTGGAATACAATAAAGGAATAATACAAAATAATTTTATTGAGCTGACATACACGAATAATTATTATAAGCAAATGGAATAATTACTCAAGTGATAATTTTTTTAATTTACTTTATTTCGCATACACATGCTTCGACTTCCGAAAGTAGAAGAAACTACTCTTTTTTCTTTGATAGTTGCGGTTTGAATTCGTAAATGTATTGGCATTTTTATTCTAACATATTTAGACAGAGTAAAGTATAAAATTTATTGACATTTGGGTACATTTTTGGGCGACTTAATTAATGGTACTGCTACTTCAGTTATTTCACATTTAATCATTAAAATTTATTTTTTTACCTTCAAAGTAATCTTCATTTGATACAGTACACATATGCCAACGTTTTTTCCAGTACTTGAAATATCTTTATAGGCACTTTTTGTCATGGCCTACAGCTCCTTCCAAGAATTTTTTTATGGATTCAATAGACTCAAAACGATTTCCACGGAGTGGAAACTTAAGTTTGGAGAACAAGTAAAAGTATTACGAATTTAAATCAGGTGAATATGGTGGTTGATGGATGGTATTTATTGTTTATTTGGCTTTGGATTCGCTCACAGTAGTGGCAATGTGAGATGGCAGTTTTATCGTCTTGTAAAATCCACGAGTTGTTTTTCGATAATTCTGGCCATTTTTGACGGATTTCCTCAAAACCTCAGTACTAGTATTCCTTATTGGCCGTTTGTCCTTTTGGCACGAATTCATAATGCACCAGACCGTTGATATCGAAGAAAATAATGATCATCACCTAGACTTGACTTGAACACTTTGTATCACTCATAGGCACGGGTTTTTGATAAAACTGATTCATCAAGGCTTTTTCTAACATTTTCAAGGTGTCAGCACATGAAATTTCGTTTGCAACACAAAATTTAAGTTTAACTCTTTGTTCAATAATTTTGTTCATTGTGAAAATCGTGGAGAACTAGCATCCTCATTAACCTATTCAGCGGCACCTTGCACTTTGACCACACCTCTGACCCCAAAAATTGTGAACACTCCTCCAAACGCCATCAGCCATACGCAATTTGAGGTAACACTACCATCACCTCAAATAAAACTTTCTGGAATATGGAATATTATATAAAATATACTACACCTATTTTAGTTCTAAGGGTTTTTTGAGCGACACATTTCTGTATGAAAACTAATTCTTATATCTAAAAAGGATAAGGATTTAAGATTTTTAGAGAACCTTTGGCCTTTAATTATGCTTAACATATCCTATAAAATCTATAATGGAATCTTAAGGATTACATTAAGAAAGCCTTTGCCTCATATTTTAAACTTGACACAATAAGGGGTTGTTCCAGGTAGAGTCATGGAGGATATAGTCAAAAAGATTAAGGATTCGAATGCAAAGGTAATGAAACAAAATTTCAATGTAGTATTTTCGCGATTGATTTTATGAAGGCATTCGCCAGTATACCACACGAATAGATAATCAAAAGTTTAAAAGTGCCGGGCTGGGAGATATGTCTATAAGAAGGGTGGCAGTAAGTCTCTGTGACCTTGATACCTTTTATTAAAGAGAAGAGTATAATTTCAATGTGAATAGAAGATGCCTTGAAGGAAATCCCATCTCCCCAGCTCTATTTATTATTGCCCTAAATCCATTATCAGAAGATATCAATGCATCATAATAAATAAAGGGTAAATAAGGGGGCTTTGGCCTTGAGGTAGACTAGGTTTGGCACACTGAGTCTTAGCAAAATAAGGGGCACTTGATGCGACGATGGAGTATGTCACTGAGTGCTGGAGTGGAATCCGAGATTCAATCTCGAGAAGAGGAGAGTCAGGTGCATAGTCAGCTGACTCAACAGGTGATATGGTTAGGTGACTCGAATTACAAATTACTAGAGGTGTGATGTTCGTTTCTTCTTTAAAAAATCCATACGAAGAATAGGGGTGGCTTTGTCATATAGATACAGTTTCCAAGATTATCTTATTCCTTCCAAAACAAAATCCACTAACACAATACCGATCAGGATGACTCGCTGCCCTCCTAAAGCAATAAGAGGGGGAGATTGGATTATCTTTTGATATGTTTGGCTTAAGTTGTTGATAAAATGAACATTTGAGCTCCTCATTCAACAAGGAATGATATATTCCTGAGAATGTCTTTCATGTAAATTAAATCGATATCTGTGTTGGTATAAGATATTTGATATCAGAGAGTAGGACGAATTAGTTTTTGACAGCAGTCCATTTGAAAGGGTAGTTCGAACCTGAACAGGTCCTTGCAGACATACGATACATCAAGTGTTGAATGCAAATACGTCCTATGTTATATTGAACCTAGTTATAATGGTGTTAAAGTTTTTTGTTTCATAAAAACAGTAGGGGATCCGTAGGGTCTCTGGCAGGAGTATGACGAAAGAACGACGAAGCGGGAATGAGCTCTTGTGAGGATACGAAAGTAGTGGAGCATAATGCAGCTCTAACGATTTTGAGTGCATCTATGAATGTTTAAGGCAATCACAATTCTTCGCAAGCATTTCCTTACTGATTCCAGTTTGCCATCGGGATATTGCTCTGAGTGAACATGGGACACATCTGATTATAACTCTTTCACTAGAATGTATTTGAGGTCCGGTACAAACTCAGGGTCAAGGAGACGATGTTAGCCCATAATTCTCTTAGCTGATAATGTTTCTTGCTTCAGAAGATCACGGGCCCTTCTCATGAGTTTTTGAGGGGACATACAATAGATCTACAAAAACTTTTTTCTTCAGGGTTCCAAAAGAACCCGATAACTCCAGCTTCAGAACATTTCTAATGATGCTAGTAGGTAGTACAGCTATTACCGCGTAGACCTAGTCGAAATTATTTGTGAGTCCTTGTTGTTTGAACATGAAATATTTTTTCAAAAACTATGTTTCAGGGTCTTCTTCGTCGAACTTTGGAAGGCGAAATTTTGAACACCCGGTTTGGTCACGGGAAACGTCGTGCCTTGCTGAATTTACTCCAGCTTAAGGTAATTGACTACCTGAGTGCGGTCGTCTCAAGGCCAGGATTTTCGGGATCCTGTGAACGGGTGGTATGAGGCATTATAATTGTTGTCAAGGTCACCTTTAAAAGGAACTACACAATATGATTTCTAACTACAGACTGAACATATTTGTATTCTGAAAGTACATAATCGAAGAAAAATTAAGTTGTCCATTAGCATGAACTCGTCTGAAGATATGGGTTGCTACATATTTATCAATCTGACATTTTTAAGTAAGTCATCTCTTTTTGGTCTTGATGACTTTATTCAAGGTTTTTAAAGAGAATTTTCCTTTGACATTTTGATCCATATGTTTGAATTTATTGCTTATAACTAAGTGCACCCATATTTTCTTATTCAGAATCTCTTTGATTGATTCATTAATGGCAATTGATTTCCTATTTAAGGCTTGAAATCCTTCTCATCTTTCACTAAATAATCTTTTTTCCTTTGGTCTATCCCATCTGGCACAAATTAAGAATTTTGTTGTCAGCTTTTCAATACTTCCTTAAGCATAGTTTGGCTAATAGATTCCAACTTTTCGGTTATCTGAAAAATTCGAGATCCCCTTTTTTTCCTCTTAGTTGTATGAATGGAATCTAGAAGTGACGTATTCAAATTTCCAGAAAACTTTGTTCCTTCTAGAACTTGTAGTGATAGACGTATAAATAGGTGAATGGTCTAAGATTTTCATCTAATCTTACTATCAAATTGCACAACGTCTTTCGCCGTTTATGGTTTTGGATCTTCATCTGTGTATCCCCCTTGTGGGTTTCCCTCTACTTCGAACGATTCCGGATATTCTTCCACAGTTACGTGATGTTCCTCAGAGTTTTTCCTTCAGTTGTGGAGGTTTGGTCTTGCACCAGGAATAAGGTCTTACAAAATTCTTTTTCACTTTGGCCCCTGGAAAGTGTATGTCTGTAGCTAAAGAATTTTGTACATTGACATCTAGCCTTCCCAAAAACCAACAGATTTCATATCCCCTGATTAGTAAGAGGGTTAGAACATTTGACAAAGTGGCTTTTAGTTCCAATAAAAGATTACCGGATCCCTCTTCGTGATTGAGACTCTTAAAAGCAGAATGCGTGCTAAGCTTAGTCTTTCTTTTTTTTCAGATTGAACATAGCCTATAGCAGACACCTTTTCGTTAAAGAACATGAGGGCTTCTACCAATTCGCTCTCTTAAGCTTTTCCCAAAAATTGTAGGGCCTGTATTCTAATAGTTCTGGAAGAGTTAATTTTTAAGACTTTATCTAAGCCGGGATAACATTACGGAAACTCATGTTTGTTTATTTTGATTGTAAATAAATGGTCGTTCTAAATTTTTAAACTTTTCTAATGTATTGATTGGCGATTTCACTCCGACCATAGCTCTATCTACCCTCATCTTGTCGCTATGGTGAGAAATATTGTAGGAAGGTATACCAAGAGTATAGATAGCTATTTCGGCTTCGACATCCTGTATTACATTTCCACTCGGCGGCCCCTAGGGCCAAACCTAACGTACCGTTTCGACTATAAAAACACTCCAAATTTGCGAACCGAGTTCTAGATCTGTGCCAAATTTTAGGTCCCTGTGAACAAACCTACCCCATGTTATACCCGAAAAACATCGATTTTTGCACATGTATTACATATGTAGGAAGAGATAAATTCTTAGAATATATACGGCCCATATTCTGCCCTTTTTTTCTATGGAAATACATCAATGAACTCAAATCTATGGCAGTGGTTGGAACACTGGGGGTACCCCAAAACTAAAGTAGGGTTATCTCAGCACTGGGTGGACGGATTTTGGCCCCACCAGGATCATTAGCGGCCTTTGGAAAAGGCCTAGCCGAGGCCAAAAGTTTACCCGAATAGTTTCGAGACTGCCGGAAATACAAATACATGTGCCCAAAATATGGCCCATGTGGATTCACTTTTCGAGAGAAAAACAATTTGAAACACGATTCAACGGTTAAAAATTCGAATATTCGAGAAATATCCGAGAATCCATATCTTGACATTATTTACTACAATTTCTATTAGTAAAAAAATCGAACTGTTTTTTGAAAAATCGAAAAAAAATTGAGAAAACATTTAAAAAATTTAAAACCTCAATAACTCATTCAAAAATTTAAAAAACTCATTTTTTTTTAAATTTGATGTATCTTTGTTAGGTCTATAAGAAATTTATAATGTTTCACTCTCTCAACCTATTTCTTCTAGTCATAAAATCCATCATTGAAATTTTTTGAAGTCAAATAACTTCTGTAATATAAAGCTACTAAAACCATAATTGCTACACAAGTAACCCACAATTACATCAATTGAATTCTCGAATTATATTACTTTATCTATTTAAACAAAGAAGTTAGAAGTGTTTTAAAATTGACTAAAGTTTAACAGTTTATATTTCCGAATTTTAACTACTAAATCTAAATTTTAGAATAACTTTCAAAAGTTATATATGTATTTTGGTAATAATAATTATTATAATTTTTTTGACCTACCTTTTATACAATTGGAGTAAATGACCTTACCATTTAACACATAGAGTATTTTAAAATTTAGAAATTATACTTTGTACCTCACTTGATCAAATCTCAAACATTCAGTTAGGGTTATCTCACTACTGGATGGACGGATTTTACCCAGACCAGGATCATTGGCGGCCTTTTGAAAAGGCCTAACCTTGGCCAAAAGTATACCCAAATAGTTTCGAGATTGCCGGAAGTGCAATACTACTTGGCCCATAAGGTCTCCACTTTCATAAAAAAAAAAGTTTGAAACACGATTCAACCATCAAAAATTCGAATATTCGAGAAATATCCGAGAATCCATATGCTTACATCATTCCCTACAAATTCTATTTGTAGAAAAAATCGAATTGTTTTTCAAGAAATCGAAAAATATCGATAAAACATTTTAAAAATTTAAAACCTGAATAACTCATTCAAAAAAAAGAATAAGAAAAATTTCTTTTTTAAATCTGTTCTATTTTGCTTAGGTCTATAAGAAATTTGTTATGTTTAACTCTCTCAACCTATTTCTTCTAGTCGTAAAATCCATCATTGAAATTTTTTGAAGTCAAATAACTTCTGTAATAATAAAGCTACTAAACCCATAATTGCTACACAAGTAACCCACAATTACATCAATTGAATTCTCGAATTATATTACTTTATCTATTTAAACAAAGAAGTTAGAAGTGTTTTAAAATTGACTAAAGTTTAACAGTTCATATATTCGAATTTTGACAAATAAATCTAAATTTTAGAAGAATTGTCAAAAGTTGCACATGTATTTTGGTAATAATAATTATTATCATTTTTAAGACTTATCTTTTACCCCATTGGAGTAAATGACCTTACCATTTTACACATATTGTATTTTTATCAATAAGACATGGTACCTCACTTAATAAATGTTTTGAGTATTTTTACTTAAAGAAAAAGTGTTTCTAGTTCAATTAATATTAAATAGAAAATTAATCATGTGTTGCTTAGACGTTTTTGGATTTTTGTTTTGCCAAATAATTGAAAAATTGCAAAAATTGCAAAAAAAAAATGAATTTTCCGAAAATTTTAAAAATTTCTGGGACGCCATCATTTGTTTTTCGAAAGCCTTTAATTGTTTCCATTAAGTTGGTGTTGCTAAATACGATTATTGACTTCAAAAAAAAGTGAAAAGTGTGTTATTTTTTGAAGTATTTTTTATTTTTGCGAATTAGAAATATTCAAAAATTTACTAAGTCGCATATACCATTTAAAATAGTGTTTACTAAATACATTTATTCGTAAATATTATCCTTTATGTAAAATGATTAACCTCATAGATATGGTTTGAAACAGTGAAAATATCAAACTTTAAAATTTACAAAAATCTTTGAATCGAAATAACTCCAGATTTACAGTTGTTAAGTAAATCATAGATCATGGATTAAAAATTCGTAAATTTTGTCTTGATCGGGTTCTTTGAACCGGATATATAAAGGAAACCCCGAAACTCTTAAGACTTTTGTTGAATCGCCCATACATCATGAATTAATTGTCTGAGGTTCCGGGACAAATTTCACAATAGGTTGTAAATTAAATTTTGCATCTTTTTGAATAAAATAACCATATCTCTACAACCTCTTATTAAGCCTTAAATTAAAGATAACCAAGAATTTATTAAATCCGAAGGGGTTTGCCTTGCTTTATTAGTACTAAAATTATAGTTGAAATTTGTAACCTGAAATATTGATTTTAGCGATTCAACATTGAAACAAAAGTTTAGTTAGTTTATCCCTTTGATTTCAAAATGGTATGATTTGTCTGGATCAGATAATTGGAACCGGATTTAATTTGAAGTAAAATTATAATCACTATTTGGAAATTCCTAAATTTAACTTTAGCAAAAAAATATAGAAATAGAAGTTGTAGAAAATAAAATTTTGGGTAAAAAGTATGTAAATAACTTATAAATCTGACATTTGCAATTTGCATAATATCAATAGTATCATTTCATTCATTTTCCCGGCAAATTTTCGAAATTTACTAAATATTAACTTTAGAAAAATGATATTGAAACAAAACTTGTCCATTTTAGTCTTTTGATTCCAAAATTGTAAAAAACGTTCATATCCGTAGGATAGTTTCTTCTATAGAAGGTCCTAAAGTTCAAGGTTAAATCCAGTTTTTGGAAAATAGGCTTCTGAGAGTAAAACATCATTTATAGAACCTTAAAATAAAGTGTCCTATTTTAAAAATTTGAAAATCCGTTAAGAAATTATCTGCTCAAATGTTGATTTATAGGAAATATGCAAAAAGGGAAAAAATCTTGGACATATTTTTGTAACTCCAATAACTTTTCATACAATTTATCGATTTTGATAAGCCTTAAAAATAAGAAACTCAAAAGAACATTGGTAACAATTATTATTTTATAAGAATTCCTATATTACCATTTTCGTCTTATCTAAATGAATTTTGAAAGGAAAAAAACAAGTTCTGAATTTCAATTTTAGAATAAACTTTGTAGGACACAAGGTGATTTACTAATTTCAAAAGGTATTATACTTTTACCTTTTAATGAAAGGATCTGGAAAAAAATAGTTTTTTCAAATATTTTTGAAAATTTAAATTTTATTTTCGTGGGACAAATGTAAATTATTCAGCTGATTCCGAATCAGTCCGTATCGTTTGTATCAGATCAGTATTTCTTCTCAAAATGTGCTATTCAAATTTAGGAAATATTTTAATCTCATATCTAAGACATATGCGCGCAGCCTTCCCTCTCCTCCTACGGGCGATGGTGGTGATAGTGGGAGTATCGTACCCACATAAGTGGTTAGTATATTTATTACATTTAATTATATCTCTTAACATGTATTTTTATTGTAGAGTACGAGGCCCATCACCAATTCTGATAGGACTCACCTATCAGAATTATTCAACCGTAATGGGAAGGCAAAAATAGACGAGTCCGCATGGCAGAGGCACTTAAAAACTAATGGTTTATAAATTTTATTTTAAGATTTTCTGGTCTGTCCCTCAATCGCAATAAAGAGAATCATATTAATAAAAGAAATAAATAATTAAAATAATAATGTCTAGTTTATTGGTGAAGGGTGGAGGGAAATTATAAAAACTATGGGGAAAATAAGCATGCATATTCATTATCTAAATACTTATAAACGTTTACTTTGCTAACTTAAATTAAAAAAAGTACTATAAAACTATATATATATATATCCCGTTTCAGTCAATATAAAGTAATATAACATTAATAATACATTTAATAAATATAAATAGGTATATTTGTTATGGCAAGGAAGGCCTTAATAGTTAGTTGTAATGTTCTTCTTCGTATTCGATCTTATAAATTGTAGAAATCCTCATCTTTGTTCAAGAATCGTTGTTTTTCTATTTGTAGTACATAATAATTAGATGAATATTCAGAAAATAGCCTTTTAATCCGGGATTCCATGGAGATATCGCCAAGAGAAGGCCACTGTAGTAGGAAGATATGCTGATCTTTGTGTTTCAATGTATCGAACACAAAAAGTATCATTGATACTCAAGGAATCGTTGTTTATCTATTTATAGTACATAATAATTAGATGAATATTGAGGAAATAGCCTTTTAATCCAGGATTCCATGGAGATATCGCCAAGGGAAGACCACTGTAGTAAGATGATCTATTGATCTATGTATTCCATTACATATATCCTCAAAATTTTGCTCGGTTGTATTAGGATAGCTAAATTCCTATTTGTGGATTCACTGTTCTATTTCGTCACGTTTATTATTTATCAAAACATATAGGGTTGTGCAAATACATAGTTCATCGGTGACGTCATAAGACGACATAAATAATTTATTATATAATATATATTTTTTATAAATAACACTTTTGCAAAAATTTATTTTATGAAAAGTTGTTTGAATTTAGTTGCAGATTTCAAAATGGTGTTAAACATTCAAATATGTCAATTATTTTTTGACTTAATAGTGCAAACATTGATTTTTCTAAAAATATTTGCGGAATCATCGATATCTCATTAAATAATCATCTGAGCGTCCGAAAATAATGTATGAAATAGTTTTAACTTATAAATCTGACAATTTAAAATTTGCATAATATCAATAGCATCATTTCATTCATTTTCCCGCCAAATTTTAGAAATTTACTAAATATTAACTCTAGAAAAAAAATATTGTAACACAACTTGGTAATTATTAATTATGTGTTGTTTTTACATTTTTACATCTTTTGTTTTGCGAAAAAATTTAAAATTTATTAATAACAGCAGATACCTAAACTAAAAAAAATATATATTCTTGTTTCAAATGAAGATAATAACTTATAAATGCTATTGTAGTATAAACTCTAATAGATTTATTCTGAGTAACTCTGAATTGATTTAATAAACATCATTAAGTAATAATCATATTTATACTAACTTAATCAATGAGTTTCAGTGTAACTAATATTACAAGTATAATATCTGGTGCTTAATTCCTTGGAAATGCTCCTTTCTATTTATTACTCATTATATTTGTACACGAAAATTTATCCATAGAAACCATCCTTAGAAAGTTTGTAAACATAATGTTAATATAATTACTACAAGCCCAATTAAATGATATTCTAGCCTTTTATTTAAATTAACCTTGTTATACATCAAAATATAGTTATTAGAACAAGTACTAGGTATATAGTATTTATTACAGGTATTGCTTACGGCGAACACAATTATTATGCCAGGTTTTATTCATTTGATCCAGTGAATTCCAGTCTATAGACCAGTCCTAAGAACCGGTCCATAAGACTCTCAATGCTTAAGACTATCTGTACTAAAAATGATTTAAAGAAGAAGTATTAAAGGTGGGGTTCTTCATCAATGACCCGAACATTATAGGTTTTAGGACTGATTTAAAAAAACTGCACCAGATCGGGAGCTAACTGGACGGGATTGCAGTTTTAGTAAAAATAAGACTGACACAAAACTAGTGATCCCAATATTTTGAAAATTCCAAAAAAAGAGGTCATGTGGCCAGGTATGTGTCGCATTTAGAGAGAAAGAGACAGGAGGTGAATTTCTTGAAAAAAAATATCTTATATTTAAAAATAAAAGATTTAAATGAAATTATTATTTTTTTCATAAAAGATACGAGTATATAATAGGGTAAGTTACGCATCGTCGGACGTTTCAAATTGTCGGACACCTCGAGGTTCTAATTATTTGTGGTTAAAATTCTACACTTCTATATTTTTGTGGTGTGTGATAATATGAAGATATTTCCTCTCCATTTGGTTATATTAGAACAAAATTCCCATGTTCGAATTCAATTGGAGTTTTGACATTAGTATTTTATTTATTTGCTGGATTTTTTCAATTTATTTGCAAAATAACTGCTGTCTGATAATATGGACCAAATAATGGACAAATTCATGTTATCGTACAGTGTTTTTATTTGAATAAAATAAAAAATAGCTCACTAAATAGCCAAACAAATAGCTAGATACCAAAGATAAAATTATTCAAATAGCTGTTGATCTGAAAGGAGAAAAGGAGGATGAGACTAGAAAAAATCTGCTTGCTGGGAAGAGAGAAGTGAGGGGTAACTTAAAACTACGTAGACTGGAGTTACGTGCTAAGGTGCCATACATGACGCCATAGGAAGATTTTTGCAATTCAATATAACTCAAATCTAAAAATACTTGTTGTTATTCTTCGCATTTATAATAAAGGTACCTTCCATTAAGTTCAGCTGTATCAATTAATATAGCTACATAATTTTTTAGCAGGATACTTTGATAATGAATACACCTAATTTCCGCACTCTACGGAGGGTAGATTAAATAGTTTTGTCATAAATATTTTGGTGTATTATGCTACAAATACAATACAGCATTATTTTCATTTTTTTTGTAATAGCCTCACATATGTAGGAAGGAATTACTTTAATATTTTTGAAAATGATGTCTTGTGTTGGGTGCATACAAATTTAGAACGTTTTGAAAAACCAATAAAAAACGAGAAAGTCCCGTTGTTAAGTGTCATATTAAGGATTGATACAACCCCACTTTGCAAAATTAAATAAAATTACTCTTGATTGTTATTTAATTTTATATTTATAGTAGGCTTATGTAACTTTTTATTAAATGTTAACAATCTTTAATAGTCGTTTTTTTATAGCTTATAAAAGTAATCATAAATTGCTAATTAATCACATAAATGAAGATTTCTTACCTGGTATTGCACTGAGACACGCATTTATCCAAGATCAAATATTTTCTTTATCTTTGTAACAAAATATAATATGGAATAAATTTATTAAAAATCGACAAACCGCTTACCCTGACATCTGGAAATGTAACACCAATTGATTTTACACAATAACTAGAGATTTGAAAATTTTCGTAGTGCAATATAACAACTGATATAATGTCATAAACAAATTGGTATCTCTGATAGACAACTTATTGCGAAATGTACTATTTTAAGGAGCATGCAATGCAATATTCTAATAAAAAAGGTCGTGCATTACGTCTTTTTCTTATCCAAATCTTTAAAGGGGATTAAAAAATTTATGTGGTTGATTTTAGTTGTCATTGACAATTTGATAGTCATCAAAGAACTTCACAATATTAAAATACAACTTTGACTAATATTTTTAGTACTTAAATTATAATCAAGTACTACATATTTAATATCTTGTCTACAGTGTATGTGAATTAAACAAACAATGCTTATAAGAATAATTTTCTTTCTTATCTTCAGTTCTTCTTTTTCTTATATTATCTGTATATATATAATATACAGTTTGTGTGTTTGTCCTTTACGGTTTCCTACGCCGTTGGTCTTAGGAGGCTGAAATTTTGGAATGGAACGACGTAGCTCAATTGATAGCGCACTCGAGAGAAATTATTCTCTTGAATTCAATGTGCGAAAGTTCAAAACAGTTTTTTTAAAATTCATAATAACAGATATATTATAATGCTCGGCGACACCAAAGGGGTCCAACCATTAAGAAGGAAAGACATCTTTTACTTCAGGTCTTGAATTATTCACGCAACCTCTTGAAAGCGAAGCTGAACATTTTATCGTAGGACTTTATGTTCGTCCTATTAAGTCTTTCAACTATTTCATTTTTTGGGAATTGGATAAAATAACATTCTACCTATAATATTTGTTTTATTTATAGATAATGTTAATTTTCCTATTCTGTGTTTAATATTTTTCTAGTATAAGGAGTAATTGTAAGAAGTTTTGCTATGTTTTGAAGAAAAATGCAAATGATATGTCAATTTAAAATTGTTGGGACACTGGTGTCCCTCTGGGTTTGAAAGGTAATTTTTTTCTCTTTTTATTATATTTTAAATTTGTTCAGGATGAAGCATCTATCTTTGATGTTTGTCATTTTAAAGTATCCATATTAAAGTATTCTTTATTAGTAAAGAGATTAGCAAGTAATATATGTACTTAAAAATATTTGATAAAATACCTTATTATTGAATGCAGAGTATTTTATAAATGGAAAGCATACAAAAAACAAGATATTTTAACATTTTTAGGAGAACTATTAGTTCCCCAAATTTATAGCATTATAGACGACAAAACAGGCGGTCCTGATAAAGAGGACATGTCCAATTTAATATATGATTCTGATACTTAAATTATAGCTGATGAAGAGATTAGTACTCCTGAAGCCGACATTCACGTTGTTATTATAGCTAATACTTCGAAATTTTCACTTTGATGATAATCTCAAAAATGGTAAGAGTGATAAAGCATATAAAGTAAAACAACTGAAAGTCTATCTGAACGAAAGGTTCACAATTTTGTGTCCTACAATTGTAAAGCTCTACAAGAAATGCATAGGAAAGTCGATCTCGTGGATCAATTAACTGCATCATGCCACTAAAATTCAGGTTATCTAAGAATCTTCTTCAATCTTCTAGTGTGTGTAAATAGCTATATCACTTATAACATTAAATATCCAAATAAATTATCGCTTTTTAACTTCAAAGTTGTAATCGCCAAGAGTCTGATTAAATATTAATTAAGCGTATAAGGGAGCAATCCAATCGTCTAGAGCAACGAAAAGAAAAAATGTATATGTCATAATGGATAATCATAGTGGACATTTACTGGAATTTGAACGATAAGAAAAAGATCTGCTTATTATGCAAGCAAAAATATAAAAAAACGAACTTTTGTCATTTGTATGGCTTGTAATCTTGCTTTATACTCACGAATTAGTTTGAATTCGTATTTGGAGATATTAGAGTTAACTCAAAATTATTACAATTGTTGATATGGATCTAAACTCTGTTTGCTTTTGAATTGGAATTATATTCATGTATGTTTGAAAATAAGTCATTTGACTGACTGAACGAAAAAAATTATCTCCTTGTTCATCATTGTTCATAATTTTTATACAAAGTTTTAGAGTGAAGACCTAAGATAAATAAACCATATTTGAAGGTAAAACTCATCAAAATGTATTACTTATATTTTTCCATTTTCCCGTTCATGTTTTTACCGTCTAGTATGTCCTCAGCTCTAAGTTGTAGGGGTCTTATTGCCAAGTTAAAGAGTACTGGGATTTAGGGGATCTCCTTGTGGAGATCGTCTTCCGATATTTATTTTTAATCCTCCGCCTAGAGCAATTTCTCTTTTTGATCCTTTTAAGATGAATGTACTCAAATTTATATATACTATAGTTTTATATTTACACTATGAATTTTATGATCGTGAGATATTGAATCGAATGCTTTTGTCAAGTCAATAAAAAATGTAGTCATTTTTTTGGTTTTTTTTTGTCCTGCCATCTCAAAAGGATTTATCTAATTTTTCTAAAACCAAACTATGAAGTAGGTAAACTTTTTCTATGATTGGCGTCGTTATCTCGACAACGAATATAGATTTAAAATTTATAATGTACATTTAAGAGAGTTATAATTTTCAAGTTATGTAAATAATTTGAATTTTTGCCTTGCCCTTTTTTCAACAGTATTATAATTCCTTTTTGTTAAAATAGGGATTGTTTGAGAAACTTTTGATAAAATTATGCATTTATTCCGGATGAGCCAGGGATTTTTGATCTTTTAATTTTTTGTTTGTATATTCATGATAAATTCTTTTAGTAAGTATTTTTTTTCTTTTTAGGAGATAACTTAACCTTGAAACCAAATTTTGAATTCTAAGTAACGTTTTCCAATCCATCCAATATTTTATTGTACTAATCTTTTATAATCTTTTGCAATGTATCTTCATCTTCTCTCAGTTGTCCTTCATCATCATAAAGGAATTACTTGTTGTAGCTATATCTTTCTTCGGACATCTTGAATATGTAATTATTTTGATTTAATTTCCCTGCTTTTATAAATGCCGATTTTGCTTTTTTCTCCATAATATCGATTTCGATTTCTGAGCTCTCATATCTGGACTGTAGTATTTCCCTATTCCTTATATTTTTTTGTATGACCTTTTCCCTTCGACTTTCTTCTCCCTTCATCCGCGAGTATATATATTTTTTTTAGGTGCATTTTAGTAATTGCATTAATTATTTACTCGCCTTCATCCCTCGCCACATGTATTTCTTGCAACATTTGCTCTATTCTTAAACCGACATCTCCCGATTTTTATTTATTAGTTGTTCATTTTAAAGTGTCGTTGGTTGTTTTTTTTCCTTTTCGGTTCTAAAATATTTGCAAGTAGAAATTATTGATCCGATATATCACTACTTTTAATTACATTTAGATTTTATATCATGCAGGCAATTTCTCCGTTGCATAGAAGGTAATATATTCGTGCTGATGATTATTTTTTCTTTAAATTTCTGTTGCGTAAAAAAGTATTGTCTTGATTGCTTCGAACTTTTCATATGTCTATAATACTGTTGTTTTAGATCCAGGCTTCAAAGAAATCCATAATTACGTGGGTTTTGGTATTGCTTTTTGTTTTTTTCTTTTCACACTCATGAATCACTATCTATAATAAGTTGTTATCTTTAGGTATTACTTTTTCTCGTACATTTTAAATTATTTTCCCGAGTGTGTATAAACTCAATGCGCAACTGTAATACAACCAATGATATCAATCTTCGCCTCCATCATACTTCCGTCGTTTGTTTCTTCCAACTTCTTTGAAGTCAGTCTTTTATGCACGAGTAGGGCAACCCCTCGACATGGGTGATTCCCCTTGCCTTTAGTATTCTTTTGAGAAATAAATATTATATATTCGGTAAAATATGTCGTAGTTTGAATTATTTATTATCCTGGTGTCACAGGAGGCGAATATCTCAGGATAGTAAAAGACACTAAGATATTCGTAAAATCTTTTTGACTTTCTGAACTCCGAAAATATTTTTTTAAATGCAATACTATGTACATTATCAGAGATGAGACAGAGGCCGAATGACAGTATAACGATAAAAAGTCGTCACAAAATAATCTAATACTTTATTGATAACAAATGATATCCTAAACTGCAAAAAAAAAAATATATATATACACACTTGTCCTAGATCAAGATATTAGTCGATGAAAATAATAACTATCGAATGCTATATAATATTATATTTATAAATTTATTCTGTGTAATATATAATATATCCATATAAATTATTAAACTTACATTTGTGAACTGGATTTTCTTGACCCAATTTCTATCAACTTACTTCAACTGTTTATATTTACTTTATTGGCCGAACTTTATAGTAAACCCTGAAACATTTTAAGGAATAAATTCAACTTTTGCTGCTATCAAGTGTATTTTTTTTATTTATTCGTAAATTTTTCAATTTTTCATCAAGGTTTGGTGAATTAGATTAATTTGTTCCCTTTAGGACGTTGTTTTGCTTAAAATATACAAATCAGTCCTAAGCCAGCCATAATTAATACAATTAATAATCTAATTCAATGTTTCAAGACCATACTGAAAAGTCTTGGCGATAAAATTTAGAATCAAATAAATAAATAATCATTCTTATAAATCTAGGGGTGTAGAAAATCCCAGTTCATCAACCCATGGAGATTAGATATTTAGCGATGAATTCTCTTTATTTAGAGTAGATTGACATATGGTTCACATTAATGAAGTTACATACCCTTGATTCATTGAAATCTGAACACTTACAAATTCATTAATTAATGAAGGATGAGTCATTAAAATTAATTTATATTTCGATATATTAAAGAAAAACAATTAATTTTTTAGTTAGACTATACTTTTTGGTGCAAGTCGAAGGGAAGGGCTGCAGTGTCCATCATTCAAATAACAAGGTCCTCAAAGACACTGGAACGACAAGACAGAGGACTTCATCTGCAGCAGATGAAAAATCTTCCGCCGCCGCCTGGAAGCCAAAATTAAAATGCCTAAATAACATTACTTTTATATATTAATCTTAACAACATAAAAAAATTATAATTTGTGATAATAATAGTTAAACATAATATTTTTATTTTTGATAAAATTTTCTAGGTAATATTATCCTTTATTTTTATTGGCATTTATTGCAAACCATAATCAATAAAATATAATAAATATTACAAGCAATAAAATCATAATTGATTTATAAAATTGTTGAAATGGATTGATTTTTATATTAGTTTGATATTACTTATTGTACAATTAATGAGTGAAAAAGAATGAAAGGGGCAAAAAATAACATAAGCTAAGCATTTTTCTTGACCCTCCATTGTTAAATATCAGTATAGAAATACTCCGTTGGAAAAAGTTTTCGAAACGTATCGGAAGGCCTCCGTCTTTACATCTAACAGGATAAACTATATTTAAGACAAATGTTAGGAAAAACTCTATTATAAAATGAGGCGTTTGTTGACCCAAGGTAGTGATCATCCAGTCTAGTATGCTCACATCCACCTCATATTCTTCATTACTTTTTTTGCCTATGATGATACAGACTCCAAGGATACTTTTTTTAACTATTACTTATTCGCAACAAAAAACGGCCAACATAATTATTTTCAATAAATAAGTACACAAAAATAATAAAATACACATAATCACATAGACATTAAATTATAATAAAGGGATTTTTAAAAATTCATTCATATTTTCACTGGAAAGTTTCTAAACGTGTATAAAAATTAAGTTATTTCAGTGATAGTTTCAATCATTTTTTTTTTCCTTCTCCCCGCTTCCCCTTTTCTCCCTCCCCCAAACAATCACATGGATTATCTAAAGGAAAAGAAAAAAGTAACACAACGAATAATAAAAAAGAAAGAATTGAAAAACATTTGGGACTAGTAAAAGAAAAAGCTTTAAACCAAGTAACGAAACGTGACCCTTACCCTGAGAAAATATAATGGTCATTATTTTTCATATTTTTCGCTAGATGTTGCGTTTCCTATTAATTCATTCATTTATTTATACTGAAGACGGTAAGGCGCGTTTTTTATTTAAAAATATCTTATAACATCTCATATTTTAGTTTTTAAAAAGCTATATATTTAGTTAATTATATAACTAAAATTATTACTATTATTAAAAAAAAAATAAGGCGACAGGTTGTTAATTTTATTAAATCGGAATTTCATATAAGTGCAGCATCTATCATAATGTTCTGTTAATAAGGGCCTCTGCTCCCAAGCAAGCTGGTTTAAACTCATGTGTCTTAGTTAACAAGCCAGACAATAGAATCTTTAGTTATGCTGTGGACAATGTGTGCTTTAAAATTTGATCTTAATAAAGGGGACTTTCATGCCCCTTAATAACCATCAATCAGATTGTCATCTTAGAGTCTGAGTAATTTAAAGTTATTGTCAAATTTGAGAGACTCGTACTCTACATCCTCTCCGTATTATATCCACATTTTGAAAGTAATACTGATGCTTGAAAGTTTGGTTTTGGAATCTTTTTTTTTTCGGATGGGAGGTTTGAGCAAGGAGAATGGTCTCCATATGAGATAAAATTATACATCAATATGCCTGAATTATATTGCACAAATTATTCACAAGTTTTTCAATACCATATTTGAAGATTACAATTGTATGCCTACAGAGATGAAATAAGAAAGCCTGAAGGCACTTTTTCAGCATCGCTATTGCAGGGTGAGTAATATGTAGTTCAAATTATCATTTATATTATAAGGCCCCAATTTCTTCATATCTCCTAAGATAAGTGAATTTTGACCTCTGTGTTTCCTTGGAGTGATGCACTCGCTCCCATAATCTGGCAACATATCTTCTGGATCTTCGCTTTCGGTCCCAAGTTTTCTCGTGGAATTTGATAAGTCGTTAGACATGAAAATCGCCTCATAAATCGCCTCATAGGGTATATATAAAGAATTTTCCAGGGAAAATTTACCTTAAAAGCGCTCTTAATCTAGAAGCTTGCAATACATGCTACTGTATAATGTTTTAATACAAATTCAAATTACTAATAGATACATGAAATAGTCATGAACGAGATATATAAGTTAGTAAAAACTAAAAAAAACACACCATTAATAGGTAACTACTTAAAAAAATAAACTAAAATTGTCAATTGTCTCTATATTGTTTCAATTATTTTATATTATCATTGCAGACTAAATAGTTTTATATCTTCATGAGAAAATCCTCTCCGATGGCGATACATATTCTCTTTGTTTCTTCCTGTTCAGATAAATCCAAATCCTCAACAGGGGAAACAGTAGTCTGCCTTATATTGCAGGATTTTTGGCAAAAAAAATAAATAACGGCCTTTAACCAAATCGAGGGAAAAAGACATCAGACTTCTGATTTTATGGAAAAGTATATTCCTGGATTGAATTGGTCTTTAAGGGAGGCCTTACAATCCCCTCGTGCGAGTTTTTGAAATTTTGGGATTGTTTGGAAAAGTATTTCAAAGTTTTTCATTGTTATCATGAAGACGCAATTGATAAAAAACCCAAATGTATTTGAAAAGCTACATGACCATCTAATTCAATTATATCCTAACTGGCTCAAAGAAGTCATCATATCCTTTATGAAAACAAGGACAAGAATTAGAGTATATAACCTTGATAAAAAACTCAAACTGAAAAACGCAAATGTGTATCTTATAAAACCCAGACAGATTGGTCAATTTACAAATGAGTATTTATTATTCATGTATATATGTAAAAAAAAATATGTATGCTATAATTTTTACTTATTACTATTCCTTTATTCACCACTCTTATATTATATAATAAAATGGCAAATTAGATAATATACATAAAGTATATTAATATAAGTTTATATAAATTCATTATTATTGATATGATATAAGTATCAACGTCAAAATAGGAAGTACATGTGAAATAAAGAGCAGGATGTTCAAGTATTTGAAATGTATTTATTGATATTAATTGAAGCGTAAATTGGCGAAGCCGAACGGTAATTAAATAATTAAGAAATTTTGAAAAAACCTACGTGAGAAAATTAAATATTAAAAAGGATGTCGACGAGGACCAAATTAGAAATGGAAATCAATTACTTATGGGCGGATTCAAAAGCTGGAAAAGAATGTAGAAATAAAGAATCAAGAATCTAGAGTGACAGTAATGAAAATGATGATGGAAGAACAAAAACAAGCTCGAGATGAAAACCGACAATTCATGGAAAAATGGATCATAAGGGTAGTAAAGATGATGAGAAAGTCACAAAAGGAAGGGCATCAACAAATGTATGAGAAGTAAAAATACACATAAACCCACAACCTCAAATCGAAGAAAATATGGAATTCAAAGAATTTATAAATTGGAAAGCACTCTGGAACAATTATGTAATGGCAATAGGGATGAATGACCAAACAGAATATAAGAAAAAGGCTATTTTTAAATCATTATTTAGTCCGGAGATGTTGAATAAAATCAATCACGCCATGGAAATCAACATTGAAAATTAAAATTCTATAAAAGAAATTATAGTACTTATAGAAAACTACCTAACAAACAAGCAAATATGGTATTAGAACAAATGAAATTAGTGCAAGGAAAAGAAAAGAGGTTGAAAAATTTGATTCATTCAACACATCATTATGTGTTCAAGCACAAAAACGCTGGGTTACGTGAGATGACGTTTGATGCTTGGATGTCAAATTTAATTATACTGGGAATCAGAAATGAAGATACAAAGAAACTGTTATTATCTACATGTATCACCAAAATTATCCCTTGCTTCAACGAAGAGAAGGGAAATGTCACGGCAGAGACATTGGCTAGATAATCATTAGGATTGATATCTAATATAAAGCAACAGAATGTTAGAGAGACAAGAAGTCAAAAATGCATGGGATACTCTTATTGTGGAGGTAATAGTCATAGAAAGGGAGGGAAATGTCCGACATATGGAAGAGAGTGTAATCGATGTAGAAGAATATGACATTATCAAGGAGTTTGCAAGTCCAAAATAGATGATCAACGATTCGCTGCAATAAGAATAAATGGGATTAAGGAAGATAATGATAATGAAATGGTATTACTGGATGTAATTTGTGAAGGAAAGATTATTGGTAAATTAAAGCAGTTCCCGATACAGAAGCAGAAATTACTGTAGCAGGAATATAATTTGTTAAGAAGATGGTGAAAAAGTACAAAGAAGATAAGATTTCAGGTGGATCGCAATAATAAATTATTGGAAAGTTAAACCTTAGCGTTAAATTCAGTAAAAAGTGAAAAAATGTCATTATATGTCGAAATATTCCTGAAATATTCTTGTCTAGACGAAGTTGTAGAGAACTGCAAATTATTTCAAAGAATTTTCAAGAAGCAAGAAATGGAAATAATGGAGGGGCACCAATGAAAATAAGTCTTAAAGAAGATTATTAATCATACACAATTCATACTTCAAGAAACATACCTTTACTTAAAGAGAATAAGTAAAGAAAGAAATTAACAAATTTGAAAGAATGAAAATAATAAGTGAAGTCGGTGATAAAGCAGTAGATTGGTATCATCCATTAGTTGCTGTACCCAAACATAAGTGGGAAAGTGAGAATATGTGTGGATCTTAAGAAATTGAATGACCAAGTTAAGAAGTCAATCCATCCCATGAGAACACCTTGGGATATACTATCAATATTCTAACGAACATTGAGTTTTTTACTACATTGAAGGTAGATGGAACTGGAAGAAAAATCAAGAGAAATGACGTGTTTTAGGACTCCTTGGGGTAGATATTGTTTTAATAGAGCTCCGATGGGATTCATAGAAATGGGGTTGGGGGCACATATTGTCTTCGTGGAGATGAGATATTGAAAGATTTATCAAACACTTAGAATGGCATAGACGGTATTCTTACTGTATCACACAATTTTGAAGACCATATTAAGAATGTCCATATTATCCTACAAAGATATAGAGAAAACAAAATAACATTAAATTCATATTTACACAAGCTAAATTAAAATATTGGTATTATATTTTATACTAGAAGAGTATTGAAGTGGATCCAAGTAAATTAAATGCTATTAAAGATTTTACAGAGACATCATCTAAAAAGAAATTGAGAAGTTTTTTGGGATAAGTGAATCACTTGGGTCAGCTTTCACCAAGAATTAGTGAAGTTGTAGGTGCACTGAGAGAGCTTTTATCGTCAAAAGTAGAGTATGTGTGAACCAAATATCATTCTTTATTAATGAAGGAAATTAAAGAAGCTTTAACTTCACCACCAACATTTGCACCGTTTGATCCAAGATTAGAAACCAAACTTAAAACTGATGCATCGATAATAAATGGATAAGGAAATGGGTTATGTTAGAAGCACGAAGAAGAATGGAAATTAATTCAATGTGGCTCCCGATTTTTATCAAGCGCTGAATCAAGATACTCCCATGATAGAATAAGAATGTTTGGATGTAGTGTGAGCAATAAGGAAATGTCACATATATCTAGCAGGCTTACCTAGATTTAGTGTAATTACGGATCATAAACCACTTGTTCCTACGCTTAATAATTCCACCATAGATAAGCTAGATAATGCTAGACTAATTAGATTTAAATTGAAAATATCAGTTTGAAACGAAATTGATAAAGTAGAAATATTATGAAGTACGAGATGCATTATCAAGATCACCGTTGTCTCATCCTGAGGAAGCTGGAGAGTTGGATAGATATGTTGAATATCACAGAAGACAAGATATTAGAGCGGCTGTTATTAGAGCTACTCATTTAGAAGATGAAGAAAGATTCATTGATCTTTTAATATTAGAAAAGAGGCAATGAAAGATAAAATATATTAAGATTTAGTCAATGCAGTTGAAGACAATTGTATAAACGATTCAGTACAACCATTTTCGAAGATATTAAATGATTTAAGTACGGAAGATGGCCTTGTTATATATGGTAATAGGCTGGTAGTTCCAAAGGAGAGGTAAGTTCAAGTTCTTCAGGGATTGCACAGTTCACATCAAGGTATCGAGAAGAAGAAAAGTAGAGTTCGGCAGACGATTTATTGGCCTGGAAGGAACTCAGATATTGAAGAAATGATTAGAAAATGTATAGAAAGATTACCTAGTTTACCAGAAGAAAAGATGATGAGGGAACAAATACCGACAAGGCCATTTGAGAGCACGTCTGTAGATTTGTTTGAGAATGGAGGACACCATTACTTAGTATATGGAGATCGTCTTTCTCTTTTTGTTTCTTTTTTCAACTTTTGTTTTTTCTTTATTTATTTGGGGACCAGATTTATTTTCCAAGTTATCTATTATTTCTAATAGGGCGTACATAGAGTCCAATTTTTGGTTGGAGTAACTGTTCGAAACATGGTTAAGTCATCTAAATATAGCTGAGCCTTAATTTTTCCTGGATTAGATCCCAATCCTTTTATTAACTGCGAAGAGATATTTTTTCGTTAATGCCATTAATTGTAATACGAAATTGTGTTGGCCACAAAGGACTTTTTGGAAACATCTGCGTTCAATTTTATAATTTTCTTTTTTGCGTAGCAAGTCAATAGAAAAATGCAATTGCCTTAATATTGTTGAGATCATATAGAAAACATGAGGTGTAAGTTGTACCTGGCAACTTGTTCATTGACATATCTGTGAAAGGAATGCACTCTGAAAGTTTATTAAAAAAGTAACGTAATACTCTCTACTGTTTTGGAATTGGTCTGAATTGATCAGGAGATGTTTTCTGCCAAAGGGCATTGATGACACCTTTATAACCACACTGATAATAAAAGGATATAATTTTGTTATTCTATTGTTCAATATTCCAAGCAGTACAGAGCGATGACTCATAAATTAGAGACTTTTAAACCCGTTTTAATTTCTATTTCTATTTATTTTGTGCTATTTGTAAAGAAAGAAGCCTTGGAAGCAAAAGTTTGTAACTCAACAATTTTCTACACTTTTTATCCAACATGTCCTCCATTCTGAATTATTGCTTCAATACGGAACGAACAGAAGCCAGCTGGTCTTGATTGAGTCTGAGGGGAAGTTGTTCCACTTCTTTTTGATCACGGCCTTTAGAGCATTGTCATTCTGTTGATAAGTCTTGTTCGTCTTACCCTCCAAGACGCACCAAATAGCAAAGTCCAGAGTTTCACATCGGGAAACTCGAAGGTTAGAAGTCTGCCGGCATGAAAGCAGTTATGTTTTCCCTGAAGAAATACTGCACACCTTTGGACTTGTGTGCCAGGGCGCCGATGACCCGAACATGATAGGTTTTAGGACTGATTTTAAAAAAACTGGGCCAGATTGAGAGCTAACTGGACGGGACTGCAGTTTTAGTAAAAAAATAAGACTGACACAAAACTAGTGATCCCAATATTTTGAAAATTAAAAAAAAAGAGGTAATGTGGCCAGGTATGTGTCGCATTTAGAGAAAGAGAGACAAGAGGGGAATTTCTTGAAAAAAAATATCTTATATTTAAAAATAAAAGATAAATAAAAGAAGTCGGACCATATTAAGTCTTATCATTCAAATAAAGCTTCTAATAATTGCATATATATTATATATGTATTTATAATTCTTTAATATTTAAACACATTGGAAAAATTTGAATAATTAAAGTGTATTATTTTTCGCATTATACGCTCATATCTATGTTCGTAAAGCCCATATTAAAAAAAAAAACTATTCAACCTCTATCAAATATTTTTATTTAAGATATATCAAAACAAATACATCAAAATATTGTCGTTTCAAATCAATTTATTTTGTATTCCTATAAATCCAAGGTATAAAGTGTACAATGTGCGTAAAAGGGTAAATGAAACGGTCAAGAGTACTAGTTAGTAATTAATTTGTTGCCCCTAGACCAACCAGAGCACATTTGTTATTGAAACACATTGAAACAGAGGCTCCAGAATAAAGAGGTTCAATGAATTTATTATGTTTCGTACAAAATATACCCGGGTAAGTACATCGACCCTCCATACTATTATAAATCGACACTCCAACACTTTTTAATAAATAGTCTATATTATAACCCTTAATTCCACTCACTATGTATACATATAAGGAAAAAGAGTAATGGATTAATTTTTACCTTATTTCAGGAAAAAAGTTATCTGTTCCTGTTGCTCCAAATTTTATTTTTGATTTGTCTACATTCAAACATATTGGAAGAACCAAATCAGAAAATAATATTAAATTATAGAATTAGCGAAAAATTCAAGCTCAGTTCACTGACATAAACTATAGCTAATCCCTTTATACAGAAACAGACCATGTTGTTTTTCAATGTTCTCGATTATGTACCTACTATACCATAAAATAATTATATAGGTACAAAGTGTCTTCTATAAATTTATAGCTTCTATAAATAACTAAATCTTTTAAAATATATTTGTTTCATACTTCTATATCCTAGGAAATGTTTTATTATTTGTGATTTTGGAAGTGTATTTTTTTTTATCAAATAATTACACCGAGATTAGCAAAAGTGTCAAATGATCAAAATTCCTTAAATCAATTAAAGCTGGTATTTAGTTGCTTAGTTTTAATTCATTTGATTAAAAAAATGTTCACTTTAAACAATATGTTCGGGGTATAAAAATTATTGACCGTAAGTGTTCTTAACGTCATTGCTAAAGGTCTGACAGCTTAAATATCTATGTGTACCTTTAGTACAATAATTACAGCCTATAAAAGTATATTGTTAAATGGGGGATGAACCTTGTTTGCTTGTATGAGTTTGTTTAACAAACCATGGAGAGTGGGGCAGTCTATTGGCAAAGTAATACAACTTCTTGAATAATTATATTGTTTAAAATCATTATTGTATGTTAATTTAAATTCAAAATTGTGTTTGAGGCGTATGAAAAATTAATTAAAAAGGAACATCCTCTGTAATTTATTTATGAAATGTCCTCAAGCTACATTCATACTGTTACACCTCATTACTGATATTTCTCGCTATATCATGCCAAGGTGAATAGAAATACAAGGTTATACCATAACTAAGGGTGATAATTTTGGTAAGAATAGAAAAGCGTGCGAGCAGAAGAGAAGAAATACTTATGGCATCATTGATTAAATAATATACATCCTCTTCTATCAATCATGAACGTTATCATTCCCGCCTTTATTATTCAATATTAATATAATAATATTAGATGGGGATAGACGATAGAGAACTGAATAAAATGCAAAAAATAACGTCGCCTTCTGTCTGGATTTCTGAAAATGGAGGTCCAGGAATTTAGGAATTACTTACCAGATGAGAAACAGATGGTTTGTCGGATTTGTCGATATAAATGTGCCTTTGGTCTCCTATCTAGAATTACACGCCACTCATTATTCTCATCTCATATCAAGAGAATGGATATTCATCTAAAAAATTAAGTTAATGATGAATACATCAAGTCAGACTTTAACTCTGATCTCACAAAGATGCTTATTGCATGTAATATAACCTTATCAATCGCTAATCATTTATGTTCAAAAAATTTATGGAGAAATACACGGGTAAACCTATCCCTTACCGAGGAGCCATCATTAAATTAATGGAGGATGTTGGTACTGATGTCATTCATAGAAATACATATAAAAATATTTTGAGTCGTTCACACCAAATGACGATCAAGTTATCAGTAAAAAATATAAAATATTTACTAATTTCGAAATGCAACTCTGAATTTTGTACTATCTAACAGTAAGTATTCAATCTTTTTTTTAAATCTAACCCTAAAATATGATTCTATTTTAGCTAAACATATCAAGAATTATGATACACAACTCATTAAATAATAAAAACAACTGCTTAAATGGTCACAACAACGGGGGTAGTAGCATTGGATGGTTCGCAACTAGTTTGTCTGAGACTAGTTTCTTCACTTAAAGACTTGGGTATGATCATTAGGTTTTCCAATATTACATAGTCAATAAATATTACTTCTTTATCACTTAAGGCTTAGTTATGGTTGATAGGCTCCAAGAAATGGTGTTCAGAAAACTCATAAAAGGCAAAAACAACTGCTTAAATGGTCACAACAATGGGGGAAGTTGCATTGGGTGTAGCATTATAATTACCAATTGTGTATATATGTTGTTATATAAGCATAAATAGCGGAGAAAAAAATCTTTTTTTTGATGCTCTTAATAAGGAGTAATATCGCCGGACATTACTACATAATTAGCTTTTGCTCTAAATCTTTACTATGTCATGTTAGAAAACTACAATAAGTAAAGAATGGTTGCCTGAATTGTCTTATCAGTTAAATTTGACTGCATGGATTAACTTTTCTTTTTTTAGATAAATATGAAATAAATGAAAGTGGGATTCTAAAGCTGTTCTTACTAAGATTGGGAGAAGATATGGATTGAAATCTAACATTATTTTATGATTTACTTTATTATTAATAATTATTAAAATTTCATCGGTAGAAATATATCTATCCTGTGCACAATTGTATATGCAACTTGCACATAAGGAAAAAGGTGATCTTTTTGATTAAACTCCACGTCTGGCTTGTATTTTGCAACCTCAAGTTATGACATATTGAACTGAATTCCGATGTTAGAACAAGAAGATATTATTTGGATCAATTTATTATTTCAATATTCTGTTTTATAATTTATTGTTATTATTAGTTATATGATTCTAATTGTTTAATTTTGTATATTTAACTTAAATGTATGATGATTTATTTTTTAGTATGTAGATTATATTTAATTTAAGCCTTCTATTTTAAATTTGGAACTTCAAATATATTTCGAAATACTCTCATTTTGTCGTTTTATTAGTTATTTTTCTGAGAATATGGTTCACAATAAATTACTATTTCATGGAGTGTGACGTTTCCAAATCTACTGTAACGGATAAAAATCGTCTAAGTCAATTATATGTATTATATCTTTATTAAACATTTTGCTAATAAATACTTTCGTTACACCCTCAAAAATCATAATAAAGCAGGCAACTGATAAATACTGATGTGATTATCACACGATAGTTGAATCAGGCTTTTAACATAATGAAATATATTTAGGAAAGAATATTCACCACTCAGAAAAAAAAATTATAATGTCTACTACTAAGAAAAAGAAAATTCATTCTTCAGATAATCAATTTTATGAAAATGGGCCAGATAAAAAAATCATCATCAATCCTATCCATCTCAAGAAGATTTATTTTAATGAAAAAATATCTTTCTCACCTGCTTATCCAGTTAGATAGGAAAGGTAATTACATAAGCTTTCCCATTTACCTTTCAGGCAAAGTTTCGAGACTTTTTTCAACAAATGGAGCAAATAGGAACGGTGTTGACCGTTTTTCAAATATAGTGTCCGTAATAAAAGAACTAAACATCCTAATTTTAGGGGTCTCGAAGTTACTTGATAAATTGGAAAGGAAATGTTTCATTGTAATTGTACATGAAAATTTAAAATAAACACGACCTCAAGGGAGTTATTTCCAAGCTTTGCCTTCAGGACTAATGTATTTTCTTGTCCCATAAATCTTCCTTTTAAGAGGGATGACGTCATGAAATTGGTATTTATATCTGAAAAAAATATGATGACAATGTTTACTATATCGTAGTACACTCCCATAAAAAATTAATATATATAATGTTCCTCATCAGTAGGTATTATGAATAAGTTATAAGTTTTTAAAAAAGAGTGCGGTTTTTATCTTTTTTAACCTAAAAATTGAAATATATCGAGCTCAGAAAAAGATTCTTAACACAAAAAAAAATACTTTTTATCATAAAAAGAACTCTGCCATAAGTTTTATTAATCCTAATTTAAATTATTAATTTCGAGATTGTTTTAAGGATGAAAATGATAATGGTCCCGAATTACTAAAATCCCAGATCTGTCAAAATTTACATGAGGGATAGAAACAATGAGATCAGTTTTTGATTCTACACTCATACATAACTTCAAATATTGTCTTCAATTCATTTGTACAAAACTTTCCGCCCCTAATTCTTCCCATATGTAATTAATATAATTTTTAACAGCTTATGAGTGCAGTTTAAAAATTATTTCAAATCCCAGCACGGAAACAACAATTTTATGTATGGATGGTTAGTGTGTCACATATTAATTATAAATGTAATTATGTATTGGGGTCATTCCACATCAAATCACTCAAATATTTTCATATTAGCCTTTCAAAATTAACCAAATTTTTTCCTTGAAACTTTTACTCTATTTTTTTAATCAAATAATTGGTACCTGAAAAAAAAAGTAATTTAATTTTGAAAATGTACATCACATTTTAAATTGTCATATATTCTATCGTTGCATATCAACAAACTAAAGTGATATTTAATTATGTTCCAGAAAAAGAAAAAGAAAACACACCATAAGACAAGATTTATAAACCAATTTATTTTTTGTTCAAAATGATAGTACTCATTTCAAGTTTTGTTTTACATAGTCTTGAAACCCTTATTGAAAAAGTGAGATCACATGGTGGCTTGTGACTGTCATTCATGGGGGTATTTTTACATAAAAAATGAGTGGGTGGGTTGGGGATTGACGAGAAAATTTAGTGTAATAGCTTAGGGGAGGGGGCATTGTAAGCTTCCCTAAGAAAATTTTGGATAATTGAGTATTTTTTTGGTCTTTTTTAAACCTATGGAGTGTGTGAAATCTTGAAATTTATAGTGGTTTTAATATGAAAAATTTATGTTATAAATAATGTAAAGTAGATTTATCAGTGTATTATTTTCATTTCCTATGAATTTAAATACCTATTTCCACAAATAGATTTTTTTAGTATTTGTTAGTTTGACATCTTTATTTCGATAAGTTTGGTATGTTAACCTTTTATTTCGTTTTCATGTTTTAAATATATAAATATAAACACAAATGGTCTAATCTGAGATCTTATAAAATATGATATTCCAATCAAACAACACAACTTTCTGAAACATGAAATTTTCAGAAATTACAGAGTATAGTATTGTGGAAAAGATGATACCCTTCAAATAAATACAATAGAGCTGTATATTATGAAATTCGAGTACATGAATATCTTCCTACGCTCAACAGACAATAAATTATAATTATTGAAAAAAAGAGAAAGGTTAAAAACTCAACAATGTACTTTCATACTGCGCTTTTATACGATCAATTACCCTTATCTGTGATTTTGAAGGCTAACTTGAGATAACTCATTTCACTATTGAGATAGACTGACTTATCCAGCTGTTGCAAGCAAACTGGTGTACAAATTGCACTCAGTTTACGCGTAATGTTTGTAAAAAAACTTAAAGTAGTATTTCGTTATCGTGAGATAATTCGTCAAAAACAGCCAGAATTCCTGAAGAACAACTTGTGCATTTTACACAACGATAACGTGCCATCGCACAAAGCCACGATTGTGAGCGAATCTGAAGCCAAAAACGCAATAAGTACCATAGATCAACCATCATATTAACTTGATTTAGCTCCATGAGACATTTTTTTGTTCCCTAACTTCAATTGCCATTCGTTGGGACCCGTTTTGAATCTATTAAATCCATAAAAATTTTTTTGGAAGAAGCCAAAGGCCATGCCAAAAAGTGCCTATAAAAATGTTACAAGGACAGGAAAAGACGTTGGCATATTTGTAATGCATCCTATGGAGATTAATTTGAAGGAAAGAAAATAAATTTTAATGAATAAATGTGAAATATATTTTAAAGTTAACAAGTCCTGGTACTTTTTAAAGAATATGTCGTGGAATGGGGGATTAATATATTGTGCCAAGAACTGTTTGGATGAATTTGCATAAAAAAATAGCTTATGTTCAAGTCTTATGTCCATCAATTCAAAAAATAAAAAGAACTTAAATTTTAATAATAACAAGAACATGAAAAAGGAAAATTGATCAAAATCAAACTACATTTATTATCCCTTCTAGACGAGAGGAAAACAAAATCGTCTGGTGGCTCGCACAAAAGAAAAAAAAAAAAACAAAATATAGACAATTAAGTCAATGTAAACAATTATTAGTATAAAATCATTTATATGAAGTGGATCATGTACAGCTTACAGTTGGAGTTTCAGGAAAGATACTGGTGATTCCAAGTGGAAGACAAATTCTATCTTTGTAGACATTGTTGACTTTTTGCGCCCATGTACAATTTAAAGTAACCCTCGTGCTTTTGCAGGATTTTAAAGGATCCCAAGAAGGTTGGAGAAAGAGATTCTCCGATTGGCTTTTTTTTACGAAGACGTAGTCAGTCATGTTCAGAGGATTTTCGAACGTTTCTCTCTGGGTTAATCGTAGAGAACATCAGGTACTTTCTCCATTTTGGGGAAGAAACGCCTCACATCGGCATATACTATCATTAGTTAATTCCAGATGATTGTATGTTCATAAAAGACAGAAAGTCACCGTAAATACTTTTTGTAGAGTTATAACTCCAAGTCCTTGTAAAACTCAGAGTAGAATAAGGGATCCACGTCAAAGTAATTATTGGCTATACTTTTGTATTTTTGCTGATTTTAGATGATCTAATACAGTATTTTGGTATCTAAGCTGTTCTCCTTTATTATTGTCAATATATTTAAAATTCAAAGGAATAAAAATAATTTTTATAAATCCTGGAGTCTATAACATTATAGTACACTTACGAAAGGTGAATTAATTAATTAAATGTGAAGGTGGTATGTATTGATAATAAATAATATTGAATTTTGATTCAAACTCTTTCATTGAATGACTATAGGGTGTTCGGGGTGATTTGGCTATACAAAATGTTTCATGTCTTTCACATTAATACTTCATGAACGGTCTGGATTAAGCGAGGCTTGAAATACAGAATAGTAATCTACTTAATTAAACATGATTGTAGTTTTGATCCCTCATTTCACATGAACAATGTCCTTTCGATTTTTAAAGTTGACAAGACTTTTCTGATCTTTGCCTTTAGCAACTTCAGTTTCAATTACTGATTTCTTTTCAGAGTTACGAACTCTATTTGACTTATTGATGTTATTGGTTTTAATATTTAAAAAAGATAGGTTTGTTCCATTGAAAGGAACTATTGATGTGTTCCCGGCGTTCTATTCAGCCACTTTTCTTAAACCAGATGATTTGCTTTAGTATTGGTTTCTTCTCCATGGTTTATTTTACATTTTCTGCATTCAAGAAGTCGTGTATTTCCTTGGGAATTGACTTGGTTTCAGTAATATTTTTGTAATTATCTTCTTTTGCATCATCAAAGCATAAAAAAGTATGATATTCCAAATGAAATTGCTGAATTAAGTTAATTGTAGAAAAACGAGAACAGTTACATGTATGTATGGAGCACCAAAGCTTTTTTTTTTCTGAAATGTCGATGGAAATTATAGAAAAATGAATCAAACTAAAGTTCAAAACACTATTAGCAGACTAAAAATAACAATATTATATTTTTACAGAAATAGAATTGCTATCTCCGTTGTGATTTATTTCGATCTTCTCTTAATCCTATATCTAAACATAAATGAATTAATTCATAATTAATTATAATTATATATAATAAGAACAGCTGAGGTTTTATAAAGTTACATTATATTACTTAACAGCAGTCATAGGATTAAGGAAATAAGCACATGTTCACCTCCCACTCATGCAAGGATATATGGCTCAGTTACACATGTTTTTTCTTTGATGAACCATGTAATTACTGTATGAAAATATATAACTCTGTCATCCACTCATTTGCTGAGTGCCCCGTCTGGAAATACTTAGACTATATGTATCTCTAGATATAAAGGGTGACATAATACACAGTCAAGTTATATAGCGGCCATTATTCTTTTTGGATTATCTGTGAGAAGGTATTCCCTCCAAAAACCAAGGCACTGTACTATGGACTTTCAAATTCCTAGACATAGTTTGACAAAAAACTCACTTTGAGAGAGCCGATCAGAGTATTAGATTTTAGAAGCAATTTAATAGATGCCACAGCAAGATATGTTGCTTTTAGTATAAAAATACCAAGGGCTATTAAAAGTTATGGGACGTTGTTTCTGACATAGTGAGGTTTATACCCTCAGAATAAGAGTGTCACCTGAAAAATTAAAAATATAATGTGAATATTTTTAGAAAACATCATTGTCCCTCAGATAAGTTATAACTTTGGAAATTTGTATTATAACTTTTAACATTTTCTTAGCATTTGTGTCTATTTTTTTAATATTTTTGTTAATGCTTTTCATTTTTATCTTGGCTTCTAAAACTGTTAAATTATACTTTTATAATTTTTTTGAAATTGAGACATAACAAAAAAAGAATAGAAAAATTGGTCTATATCTGAAGGTCTAATTTTAAAATAAAATTTTAATTTACATTGTTATAGTGCAATTCGTCGAAATATTTTAAACTATTGCTTGTAGTAAAATATAATAGTTAATAAATAAAAAAAGACCTGTTTTTAGACTTTTATAAGTTTCGATTGGAATTCAGATCTTTTCCATCATATATATCCGATCATTTGCAGAAAGTTAACTAATATTGACCTGTACTACAACTCAAAAAAGAAGAGGTGATCAGTGATCACCAATAGCTCAGTGTATAACTACATCATGATTGGAACAAATATATAATATTCTACATTATGTCGTTTGTCTTAATCTTGAGTGGCTTCTCAAAGAATAATTTGGTGAGTATCTCTAAAGTATAACTCGAGCTCCACAGTAGATGTGATAAGGCAAAATATTAAGAGAAAAGCTTTCGTTAGACTGAATGAAAACCCTGGAAAACTGGAAATAGAAGCTATCAGTAAAGAAATTCTTAGAGTTCATAACATGAAAACCAATGAAAGAACTGAACTAATACATATGAAAATTTGATATCCACTACTAAGGTCGGCCAAACTGCATTTATATCCAAAAATAAAACATGAAAATTAAGATTATTATACTGCTCAAAGAGACACATTTCCATCGTAAAGACTAAAAACAAAATGAGTTATACTGATTTGATTATTTGACCTTGGTCTGATCAAAGACGAAATTTGGAAGAACAGACATAATTAACCTTTTTAGTGAGAAAAATGAAAATGAATTTATTACTTTTTTCCATTATATGGGTTTGTAATACCTTACGAAGGCAATGTCTCTTTGTGCTGTATATTAATCTTAATTTTCATGTTTGGTTTTTCAATGTCCTAAACCTGTATATTTCATATCTGTACACCTGATTTTTACATTATAAGGATTAATATTTGAGAATGTGCATCCAAATGATAAAAAGAGATCTTTCTAGTATGAAGAAAAAATAAATTATGTGCCTTACTTCGAACTGTGATACACACGAAAGTTCTAAAATAGACATACAGCTTACATTAGTTAAAACCCAATAGTTCATTGACAATTATCCCACTTCAAAGACTTCAGAGACCTTTTCTCTTTAGCGTTAAATGCTACAGAAAATCTCAGTCGACAGTATGTCTACTGATAACTCCCACTTCCATTCACTAAAAAGTATTTCGGGTCGGGGAGTAAAATGCTAGGTTGTAAAATCACTCGGGATAAAATGGGGGGGAGAACACAGTTACAGGATGAACAAGTTTCAGTATCCTAATAACAAGTTTACTTTCTCCTTCCTCTTTGGATTTTGTCTTAGCAAATCATTCAATTAACTAAGCTGATTTAGAAAAAACAATGGCTAAAGTGAACATTCAATTTATTTTTCTATACTTCTCACATCTGAGAAGGTGAGGGAACCTATGTGCATAGAAGCATTCTGATAATGTAAACGTCGAATGACAGGTCACAGCATATACAAATATATATCTGGAATGTAAATTTTTTTTTATAAAAAAATCAAAGCTACTATTCAATTTCGCCATATTTTACCGTATATTCATATATTAAATGAAACAGATGCTCAATTGATAATATTTCAACCTGAATATACATGATGAATCTAAAAAAATGTGGAAAATTTGGAAGATCTATTCATATTGATCTTTCATAAAACTCAGAATGTGATTGGCTTGGATCTGTTTAATACTATCTTTCATATAAATGGTTAATCTTACAAACTGAATTTATTATCGACATAATTAATGAATTATCTCATTCTTGGGTAGATGTCCAGATTTGGAAAGGGGATCTTGTCTTTTTATCCTCTTCTACTTTTGATATTCTGCGTCAGAACAATAAAAACGTTTTCTTTAAAAACATCCTGGATCCAAAAAAATTGAAATATACAGCGTTATTTAGGAATATAATCACTATTAATGATCTAAAACTATAATTCTTTTTTTCAATAGAGAAAAGTGTGTTTTTCTTTCCCACTGAAAAGAGCTGCAAACGTCCATCTCTGTCCAATTCTTGGGCACTTAAAAATGAATTTTCTCTCTCGCTCTGAAGAACAAGCGAATAAAATCTGTGGCAGATATTCAAATTGGGTGGAATTATCTTTTACATATATGAAGAGGATAACGGGCTCAATATCTAAAATCAAGGATGGAAAGCAATTCACTACCCAATTTCAAATATCTTCGGGTTATTTATTTTTTAATAATACCAAGGAGCCAAAATGCCATGCCAAAAAGAGCCTTTAAAAATGTTCCAAGGACCGGAAAAAACGTTGGCATATTTGTATTGCATCAAATGGAGATTGCTTTAGAATTTTAATGACTAATGAATTTGTGTTTTATTTAACGATATCCGGAACTTTTTTTAAGGAATATGTCCTCCAATGGTGGATTACTATATTGTTTCAAGAACTGTTAGGATGAATTTGCAAACCTTAATAACTGAAGTAGTAGTACCATTAATTAAGTCCTCTATAAATGTCCCAAATCTCAAGAAATTCTATATTTCACAGTATTTAAATATATTAATATAAAATGCTTATACATTTACGAATGCAAAATGAAATAGAAATGATTATTTAAGTAACTATTTCATTTGCTTATAATAATTAATCGTGTATGTAAGTTTAATAAAATTATTTTTTAGTAATCGTTTATTGTATTCCAGTTCTTTTTCTGAAATTTATTAAATTATTGAAAATCAGGATTAGGAACAAAAGCCTTTGAAAGGCTAAAATAGACATGGATTTGCAAAACTAAAATTTCCACATGTACCTAAAAAAATGACGACTGATTTGTCAGACTTCATTCGATCATATGATGGGGCATTATTTCAAATATTCTGCTTTTTTAAAGACACTTTTATCAAAACAGACATCAATTAGTATTAATATAAAATTAATCGTGGAAAACCTATGTGGTATAAATGATGCCACAAAGATGGGAGTGAAGCCTTGCAACGACTATGTAGGGACATCAAAAGAAGATATAAATAATCTGATACTTTGAACCACAAATGTGCCAATACAACATAATCTCCAATCCCCTCCAAATGTTGAAAACTTGTTCTCAAGACCAGAACAAAGGCTAAGCTCGACCTTTAAGTTCCTGAAAAAGAGAGAACAAGCTATCAGACCAATACACAATTTACTTACAGTAAGGATCATTGAAAGTCAATTTAATAAATGTTGTGTCAGCTGCATATTAATGAATTGACATTGATAAAGATATTTAGAAAAAAGATTATGGGCAGAATGTACCTTGGCCTTAATAGAAAAATCCATAAATACAGACTTAATAATGGTAATTGTTCATCTCAAGACTGATCCAAGAAAGGTAATATGAATGAGTGAATATATTTTGTAGATTAAAATACGCTACCTTTACCACATTGCTGTGATTATTTTAATTTTATGGAGAAACATGCACAACGATGAAAGGCAAACTTGATTTTTTTGACAGATAAGAGTAATTGGTTACAATTTTCTAGCCCGAAAAAGACTTTACTGTTGTTCAGGGATTCAATAAAGTTGTAACCTAAACAGGAGAAAAATTATTTCAGTTTAAGAATCAAATTAATAGGAAAATAGTTCTTTTTGTGAATGAAGTAATTTAATGTACACATATATTATTTATATTAACCTTCAATCAAAAAACTAGTTTTTGGCAAAGTTAGTAAAAAATGTCCGAAATGCATATTTTTATAAAAATTGTCTATTTTTGGTCCCTTGTAAAATCCCAAATATGATACTTTGATTCATGTAATGAATTTTATATACTTGCTAGTTTTTGGTTTATTTATAAAAAATTTAAATTTATTTCTATGTGAAATTTAATAAAACATAGTATTTTTATGTTCAACAACAATAACTTCAACTAAGTTTAAATTTTGGTATTTTATGTTAATTAAATAGGAAACTGTAATATACATAATAACACTTTTAATAATTTCCAAATTTTATTGGCAAATGAATTGTCACTCAGGAAGTCCTAGCAAAATAAATAACTACTTGCCTACTAAACTGTTCAATTCGTAAAAAAAAATACAGGGTAAGGACACAAAAAATTAGAATAATCTTCGGGACCATCTAGACTCAGCTCTAAAAATCTGACAGTTTAGTAGTTGCGCCATTCCAAAGAACAGGCAAAAATTATAATATGATGTTAGTTTTGTTTTTGTTGGATCAAAAATGTCTGAGCAACAAGCAAAACGGCAGTGGGTTTGCGATCTCCTCCGCGCACAAGCCGATATCTCACAAGAAGATCTTCACAGTGGACACTGTTCTCAACAGGATAAATCATCATTTTTCGGCTTTTTCAAGAGTTCAGGTGGAGGAAACCTTCAGGACCAAACCTCCAGCTCAGGTCATGGTCCTTGGAGTCGTGGAGTCTGGCAACAGCAAGATGCTTCTAAGCCCAACAAGAAAGTCAAAATGGGCGTCTACTACAAGGTCCTGAGGTACCGTATTGACGTGGTTGAGGAGCATGTTCCCGAAGTGCAACTATATGTTTACCCATGACGGCGCCCTGGCACACAAGTCCAAAGGTGTGCAGCATTTAATGTTATTTTGTTTTCTCTATATCTTTGTAGGATAATATGGACATTCTTAATATGGTCTTCAAAATTGTGTGATACAGTAAGAATACCGTCTATGACATTCTAAGTGTTTGATAAATCTTTCAATATCTCATCTCCACGAAGACAATATGTGCCCCCCCCATTTCTATGAATCCCATCGGAGCTCTAGTAAAACAATATCTACCCCAAGGAGTCCTAAAACACGTCATTTCTCTTGATTTTTCTTCCAGTTCCATCTACCTTCAATGTTGTAAAAAACTCAATGTTCGTTTGAATATTGATAGTATATCCCAAGGTGTTCTCATGGGATGGATTGACTTCTTAACTTGGTCATTCAATTTCTTAAGATCCACACATATTCTCACTTTCCCACTTATGTTTGGGTACAACAACTAATGGGTGATACCAATCTACTGCTTTATCACCGACTTCACTTATTATTTTCATTCTTTCAAATTTGTTAATTTCTTTCTTTACTTATTCTCTTTAAGTAAAGGTATGTTTCTTGAAGTATGAATTGTGTATGATTAATGATCTTCTTTAAGACTTATTTTCATTGGTGCCCCTCCATTATTTCCATTTCTTGCTTCTTGAAAATTCTTTGAAATAATTTGCAGTTCTCTACAACTTCGTCTAGACAAGAATATTTCAGGAATATTTAGACATATAATGACATTTTTTCACTTTTTACTGAATTTAACGCTAAGGTTTAACTTTCCAATAATTTATTATTGCGATCCACCTGAAATCTTATCTTCTTTGTACTTTTTCACCATCTTCTTAACAAATTATATTCCTGCTACAGTAATTTCTGCTTCTGTATCGGGAACTGCTTTAATTTACCAATAATCTTTCCTCCACAAATTACATCCAGTAATACCATTTCATTATCATTATCTTCCTTAATCCCATTTATTCTTATTGCAGCGAATCGTTGTTCATCTATTTTGGACTTGCAAACTCCTTGACAATGTCATAATTCTTCTACATCGATTACACTCCTTTCCATATGTCGGACATTTCCCTCCCTTTCTATGATTATTACCTCCGCAATAAGAGCATCCCATGCATTTTTGACTTCTTGTCTCTTTAACATTTTGTTGCTTTATATTAGATATCAATCCTAATGATTCTCTAGCCAATGTCTCTGCCGTGACATTTCCCCTTCTCTTCGTTGAAGCAAGGGATAATTTTGGTGATACATGTAGATAATAACAGTTTCTTTGTATCTTCATTTCTGATTCCCAGTATAATTAAATTTGACATCCAAGCATCAAACGTCATCTCACGTAACCCAGTGTTTTTGTGCTTGAACACATAATGATGTGTTGAATGAATCAAATTTTTCAACCTCTTTTCTTTTCCTTGCACTAATTTCATTTGTTCTAATACCATATTTGCTTGTTTGTTAGGTAGTTTTCTATAAGTACTATAATTTCTTTTATAGAATTTTAATTTTTAATGTTGATTTCCATGGCGTGATTGATTTTATTCAACATCTCCGGACTAAATAATGATTTAAAAATAGCCTTTTTCTTATATTCTGTTTGGTCATTCATCCCTATTGCCATTACATAATTGTTCCAGAGTGCTCTCCAATTTATAAATTCTTTGAATTCCATATTTTCTTCGTTTTGAGGTTGTGGGTTTATGTGTATTTTTACTTCTCAGACATTTTTTGATGCCCTTCCTTTTGTGACTTTCTCATCATCTTTACTACCCTTATGATCCATTTTTCCATGAATTGTCGGTTTTCATCTCGAGCTTGTTTTTGTTCTTCCATCATCATTTTCATTACTGTCACTCTAGATTCTTGATTCTTTATTTCTACATTCTTTTCCAGCTTTTGAATCCGCCCATAAGTAATTGATTTCCATTTCTAATTTGGTCCTCGTTGGTATCCTTTTTAATATTTAATTTTCTCGCGTAGGTTTTTTCAAAATTTCTTAATTATTTAATTACCGTTCGGCTGCACCAATTTACGCTTCAATTAATATCAATAAATACATTTCAAATACTTGAACATCCTGCTCTTTATTTCACATGTACTTCCTATTTTGACGTTGATACTTATATCATATCAATAATAATGAATTTATATAAACTTATATTAATATACTTTATGTATATTATCTAATTTGCCATTTTATTATATAATATAAGAGTGGTGAATAAAGGAATAGTAATAAGTAAAAATTATAGCATACATATTTTTTTTTACATATATACATGAATAATAAATACTCATTTGTAAATTGACCAATCTGTCTGGGTTTTATAAGATACACATTTGCGTTTTTCAGTTTGAGTTTTTATCAAGGTTATATACTCTAATTCTTGTCCTTGTTTTCATAAAGGATATGATGACTTCTTTGAGCCAGTTAGGATATAATTGAATTAGATGGTCATGTAGCTTTTCAAATACATTTGGGTTTTTTATCAATTGCGTCTTCATGATAACAATGAAAAACTTTGAAATACTTTTCCAAACAATCCCAAAATTTCAAAAACTCGCACGAGGGGATTGTAAGGCCTCCCTTAAAGACCAATTCAATCCAGGAATATACTTTTCCATAAAATCAGAAGTCTGATGTCTTTTTCCCTCGATTTGGTTAAAGGCCGTTATTTATTTTTTTTGCCAAAAATCCTGCAATATAAGGCAGACTACTGTTTCCCCTGTTGAGGATTTGGATTTATCTGAACAGGAAGAAACAAAGAGAATATGTATCGCCATCGGAGAGGATTTTCTCATGAAGATATAAAACTATTTAGTCTGCAATGATAATATAAAATAATTGAAACAATATAGAGACAATTGACAATTTTAGTTTATTTTTTAAGTAGTTACCTATTAATGGTGTGTTTTTTTTAGTTTTTACTAACTTATATATCTCGTTCATGACTATTTCATGTATCTATTAGTAATTTGAATTTGTATTAAAACATTATACAGTAGCATGTATTGCAAGCTTCTAGATTAAGAGCGCTTTTAAGGTAAATTTTCCCTGGAAAATTCTTTATATATACCCGATTTATGAGGCGATTTTCATGTCCAACGACTTATCAAATTCCACGAGAAAACTTGGGACCGAAAGCGAAGATCCAGAAGATATGTTGCCAGATTATGGGAGCGAGTGCATCACTCCAAGGAAACACAGAGGTCAAAATTCACTTATCTTAGGAGATATGAAGAAATTGGGGCCTTATAATATAAATGATAATTTGAACTACATATTACTCACCCTGCAATAGCGATGCTGAAACAGTGCCTTCAGGCTTTCTTATTTCATCTCTGTAGGCATACAATTGTAATCTTCAAATATGGTATTGAAAAACTTGTGAATAATTTGTGCAATATAATTCAGGCATATTGATGTATAATTTTATCTCATATGGAGACCATTCTCCTTGCTCAAACCTCCCATCCGAAAAAAAAAAGATTCCAAAACCAAACTTTCAAGCATCAGTATTACTTTCAAAATGTGGATATAATACGGAGAGGATGTAGAGTACGAGTCTCTCAAATTTGACAATAACTTTAAATTACTCAGACTCTAAGATGACAATCTGATTGATGGTTATTAAGGGCATGAAAGTCCCCTTTATTAAGATCAAATTTTAAAGCACACATTGTCCACAGCATAACTAAAGATTCTATTGTCTGGCTTGTTAACTAAGACACATGAGTTTAAACCAGCTTGCTTGGGAGCAGAGGCCCTTATTAACAGAACATTATGATAGATGCTGCACTTATATGAAATTCCGATTTAATAAAATTAACAACCTGTCGCCTTATTTTTTTTTTAATAATAGTAATAATTTTAGTTATATAATTAACTAAATATATAGCTTTTTAAAAACTAAAATATGAGATGTTATAAGATATTTTTAAATAAAAAACGCGCCTTACCGTCTTCAGTATAAATAAATGAATGAATTAATAGGAAACGCAACATCTAGCGAAAAAATATGAAAAATAATGACCATTATATTTTCTCAGGGTAAGGGTCACGTTTCGTTACTTGGTTTAAAGCTTTTTCTTTTACTAGTCCCAAATGTTTTTCAATTCTTTCTTTTTATTATTCGTTGTGTTACTTTTTTCTTTTCCTTTAGATAATCCATGTGATTGTTTGGGGGAGGGAGAAAAGGGGAAGCGGGGAGAAGGAAAAAAAAAAATGATTGAAACTATCACTGAAATAACTTAATTTTTATACACGTTTAGAAACTTTCCAGTGAAAATATGAATGAATTTTTAAAAATCCCTTTATTATAATTTAATGTCTATGTGATTATGTGTATTTTATTATTTTTGTGTACTTATTTATTGAAAATAATTATGTTGGCCGTTTTTGTTGCGAATAAGTAATAGTTAAAAAAGTATCCTTGGAGTCTGTATCATCATAGGCAAAAAAAGTAATGAAGAATATGAGGTGGATGTGAGCATACTAGACTGGATGATCACTACCTTGGGTCAACAAACGCCTCATTTTATAATAGAGTTTTTCCTAACATTTGTCTTAAATATAGTTTATCCTGTTAGATGTAAAGACGGAGGCCTTCCGATACGTTTCGAAAACTTTTTCCAACGGAGTATTTCTATACTGATATTTAACAATGGAGGGTCAAGAAAAATGCTTAGCTTATGTTATTTTTTGCCCCTTTCATTCTTTTCACTCATTAATTGTACAATAAGTAATATCAAACTAATATAAAAATCAATCCATTTCAACAATTTTATAAATCAATTATGATTTTATTGCTTGTAATATTTATTATATTTTATTGATTATGGTTTGCAATAAATGCCAATAAAAATAAATAGAAATATTACCTAGAAAATTTTATCAAAAATAAAAATATTATGTTTAACTATTATTATCACAAATTATAATTTTTTTATGTTGTTAAGATTAATATATAAAAGTAATGTTATTTAGGCATTTTAATTTTGGCTTCCAGGCGGCGGCGGAAGATTTTTCATCTGCTGCAGATGAAGTCCTCTGTCTTGTCGTTCCAGTGTCTTTGAGGACCTTGTTATTTGAATGATGGACACTGCAGCCCTTCCCTTCGACTTGCACCAAAAGTATAGTCTAACTAAAAAATTAATTGTTTTTCTTTAATATATCGAAATATAAATTAATTTTAATGACTCATCCTTCATTAATTAATGAATTTGTAAGTGTTCAGATTTCAATGAATCAAGGGTATGTAACTTCATTAATGTGAACCATATGTCAATCTACTCTAAATAAAGAGAATTCATCGCTAAATATCTAATCTCCATGGGTTGATGAACTGGGATTTTCTACACCCCTAGATTTATAAGAATGATTATTTATTTATTTGATTCTAAATTTTATCGCCAAGACTTTTCAGTATGGTCTTGAAACATTGAATTAGATTATTAATTGTATTAATTATGGCTGGCTTAGGATAGATTTGTATATTTTAAGCAAAACAACGTCCTAAAGGGAACAAATTAATCTAATTCACCAAACCTTGATGAAAAATTGAAAAATTTACGAATAAATAAAAAAAATACACTTGATAGCAGCAAAAGTTGAATTTATTCCTTAAAATGTTTCAGGGGTTTACTATAAAGTTCGGCCAATAAAGTAAATATAAACAGTTGAAGTAAGTTGATAGAAATTGGGTCAAGAAAATCCAGTTCACAAATGTAAGTTTAATAATTTATATGGATATATTATATATTACACAGAATAAATTTATAAATATAATATTATATAGCATTCGATAGTTATTATTTTCATCGACTAATATCTTGATCTAGGACAAGTGTGTATATATATATTTTTTTTTTTGCAGTTTAGGATATCATTTGTTATCAATAAAGTATTAGATTATTTTGTGACGACTTTTTATCGTTATACTGTCATTCGGCCTCTGTCTCATCTCTGATAATGTACATAGTATTGCATTTAAAAAAATATTTTCGGAGTTCAGAAAGTCAAAAAGATTTTACGAATATCTTAGTGTCTTTTACTATCCTGAGATATTCGCCTCCTGTGACACCAGGATAATAAATAATTCAAACTACGACATATTTTACCGAATATATAATATTTATTTCTCAAAAGAATACTAAAGGCAAGGGGAATCACCCATGTCGAGGGGTTGCCCTACTCGTGCATAAAAGACTGACTTCAAAGAAGTTGGAAGAAACAAACGACGGAAGTATGATGGAGGCGAAGATTGATATCATTGGTTGTATTACAGTTGTGCATTGAGTTTATACACACTCGGGAAAATAATTTAAAATGTACGAGAAAAAGTAATACCTAAAGATAACAACTTATTATAGATAGTGATTCATGAGTGTGAAAAGAAAAAAACAAAAAGCAATACCAAAACCCACGTAATTATGGATGTCTTTGAAGCCTGGATCTAAAACAACAGTATTATAGACATATGAAAAGTTCGAAGCAATCAAGACAATACTTTTTTACGCAACAGAAATTTAAAGAAAAAATAATCATCAGCACGAATATATTACCTTCTATGCAACGGAGAAATTGCCTGCATGATATAAAATCTAAATGTAATTAAAAGTAGTGATATATCGGATCAATAATTTCTACTTGCAAATATTTTAGAACCGAAAAGGAAAAAAACAACCAACGACACTTTAAAATGAACAACTAATAAATAAAAATCGGGAGATGTCGGTTTAAGAATAGAGCAAATGTTGCAAGAAATACATGTGGCGAGGGATGAAGGCGAGTAAATAATTAATGCAATTACTAAAATGCACCTAAAAAAAATATATATACTCGCGGATGAAGGGAGAAGAAAGTCGAAGGGAAAAGGTCATACAAAAAAATATAAGGAATAGGGAAATACTACAGTCCAGATATGAGAGCTCAGAAATCGAAATCGATATTATGGAAAAAAGCAAAATCGGCATTTATAAAAGCAGGGAAATTAAATCAAAATAATTACATATTCAAGATGTCCGAAGAAAGATATAGCTACAACAAGTAATTCCTTTATGATGATGAAGGACAACTGAGAGAAGATGAAGATACATTGCAAAAGATTATAAAAGATTAGTACAATAAAATATTGGATGGATTGGAAAACGCTACTTAGAATTCAAAATTTGGTTTCAAGGTTAAGTTATCTCCTAAAAAGAAAAAAAATACTTACTAAAAGAATTTATCATGAATATACAAACAAAAAATTAAAAGATCAAAAATCCCCTGGCTCATCCGGAATAAATGCATAATTTTATCAAAAGTTTCCTCAAACAATCCCTATTTTAACAAAAAGGAATTATAATACTGTTGAAAAAAGGGCAAGGCAAAAATTCAAATTATTTACATAACTTGAAAATTATAACTCCCTTAAATGTACATTATAAATTTTAAATCTATATTCGTTGTCGAGATAACGACGCCAATCATAGAAAAAGTTTACCTACTTCATAGTTTGGTTTTAGAAAAATTAGATAAATCCTTTCGAGATGGCAGGACAAAAAAAAACCAAAAAAATGACTACATTTTTTATTGACTTGACAAAAGCATTCGATTCAATATCTCACGATCATAAAATTCATAGTTTAAATATAAAACTATAGTATATATAAATTTGAGTACATTCATCTTAAAAGGATCAAAAAGAGAAATTGCTCTAGGCGGAGGATTAAAAATAAATATCGGAAGACGATCTCCACAAGGAGATCCCCTAAATCCCAGTACTCTTTAACTTGGCAATAAGACCCCTACAACTTAGAGCTGAGGACATACTAGACGGTAAAAACATGAACGGGAAAATGGAAAAATATAAGTAATAGATTTTGATGAGTTTTACCTTCAAATATGGTTTATTTATCTTAGGTCTTCACTCTAAAACTTTGTATAAAAATTATGAACTATGATGAACAAGGAGATAATTTTTTCGTTCAGTCAGTCAAATGACTTATTTTCAAACATACATGAATATAATTCCAATTCAAAAGCAAACAGAGTTTAGATCCATATCAACAATTGTAATAATTTTGAGTTAACTCTAATATCTCCAAATACGAATTCAAACTAATTCGTGAGTATAAAGCAAGATTACAAGCCATACAAATGACCAAAGTTCGTTTTTTTATATTTTTGCTTGCATAATAAGCAGATCTTTTTCTTATCGTTCAAATTCCAGTAAATGTCCACTATGATTATCCATTATGACATATACATTTTTTCTTTTCGTTGCTCTAGACGATTGGATTGCTCCCTTATACGCTTAATTAATATTTAATCAGACTCTTGGCGATTACAACTTTGAAGTTAAAAAGCGATAATTTATTTGGATATTTAATGTTATAAGTGATAAAGCTATTTACACACACTAGAAGATTGAAGAAGATTCTTAGATAACCTGAATTTTAGTGGCATGATGCAGTTAATTGATCCACGAGATCGACTTTCCTATGCATTTCTTGTAGAGCTTTACAATTGTAGGACAAAAAATTGTGAACCTTTCGTTCAGATAGACTTTCAGTTGTTTTACTTTATATGCTTTATCACTCTTACCATTTTTGAGATTATCATCAAAGTGAAAATTTCGAAGTATTAGCTATAATAACAACGTGAATGTCGGCTTCAGGATTACTAATCTCTTCATCAGCTATAATTTAAGTATCAGAATCATATATTAAATTGGACATGTCCTCTTTATCAGGACCGCCTGTTTTGTCGTCTATAATGCTATAAATTTGGGGAACTAATAGTTCTCCTAAAAATGTTAAAATATCTTGTTTTTTGTATGCTTTCCATTTATAAAATACTCTGCATTCAATAATAAGGTATTTTATCAAATATTTTTAAGTACATATATTACTTTCAAATCTCTTTACTAATAAAGAATACTTTAATATGGATACTCTAAAATGACAAACATCAAAGATAGATGCTTCATCCTGAACAAATTTAAAATATAATAAAAAGAGAAAAAAATTACCTTTCAAACCCAGAGGGACACCAGTGTCCCAACAATTTTAAATTGACATATCATTTGCATTTTCCTCAAAACATAGCAAAACTTCTTACAATTACTCCTTATACTAGAAAAATATTAAACACAGAATAAAAAATTAACATTATCTATAAATAAAACAAATATTATAGGTAGAATGTTATTTTATCAAATTCCAAAAAATGAAATAGTTGAAAGACTTAATAGGACGAACATAAAGTCCTACGATAAAATGTTCAGCTTCGCTTTCAAGAGGTTGCGTGAATAATTCAAGACCTGAAGTAAAAGATGTCTTTCCTTCTTAATGGTTGGACCCCTTTGGTGTCGCCGAGCATTATAATATATCTGTTATTATGAATTTTAAAAAACTGTTTTGAACTTTCGCACATTGAATTCAAGAGAATAATTTCTCTCGAGTGCGCTATCAATTGAGCTACGTCGTTCCATTCCAAAATTTCAGCCTCCTAAGACCAACGGCGTAGGAAACCGTAAAGGACAAACACACAAACTGTATATTATATATATACAGATAATATAAGAAAAAGAAGAACTGAAGATAAGAAAGAAAATTATTCTTATAAGCATTGTTTGTTTAATTCACATACACTGTAGACAAGATATTAAATATGTAGTACTTGATTATAATTTAAGTACTAAAAATATTAGTCAAAGTTGTATTTTAATATTGTGAAGTTCTTTGATGACTATCAAATTGTCAATGACAACTAAAATCAACCACATAAATTTTTTAATCCCCTTTAAAGATTTGGATAAGAAAAAGACGTAATGCACGACCTTTTTTTATTAGAATATTGCATTGCATGCTCCTTAAAATAGTACATTTCGCAATAAGTTGTCTATCAGAGATACCAATTTGTTTATGACATTATATCAGTTGTTATATTGCACTACGAAAATTTTCAAATCTCTAGTTATTGTGTAAAATCAATTGGTGTTACATTTCCAGATGTCAGGGTAAGCGGTTTGTCGATTTTTAATAAATTTATTCCATATTATATTTTGTTACAAAGATAAAGAAAATATTTGATCTTGGATAAATGCGTGTCTCAGTGCAATACCAGGTAAGAAATCTTCATTTATGTGATTAATTAGCAATTTATGATTACTTTTATAAGCTATAAAAAAACGACTATTAAAGATTGTTAACATTTAATAAAAAGTTACATAAGCCTACTATAAATATAAAATTAAATAACAATCAAGAGTAATTTTATTTAATTTTGCAAAGTGGGGTTGTATCAATCCTTAATATGACACTTAACAACGGGACTTTCTCGTTCATTTTATTGGTTTTTCAAAACGTTCTAAATTTGTATGCACCCAACACAAGACATCATTTTCAAAAATATTAAAGTAATTCCTTCCTACATATGTGAGGCTATTACAAAAAAAAATGAAAATAATGCTGTATTGTATTTGTAGCATAATACACCAAAATATTTATGACAAAACTATTTAATCTACCCTCCGTAGAGTGCGGAAATTAGGTGTATTCATTATCAAAGTATCCTGCTAAAAATTATGTAGCTATATTAATTGATACAGCTGAACTTAATGGAAGGTACCTTTATTATAAATGCGAAGAATAACAACAAGTATTTTTAGATTTGAGTTATATTGAATTGCAAAAATCTTCCTATGGCGTCATGTATGGCACCTTAGCACGTAACTCCAGTCTACGTAGTTTTAAGTTACCCCTCACTTCTCTCTTCCCAGCAAGCAGATTTTTTCTAGTCTCATCCTCCTTTTCTCCTTTCAGATCAACAGCTATTTGAATAATTTTATCTTTGGTATCTAGCTATTTGTTTGGCTATTTAGTGAGCTATTTTTTATTTTATTCAAATAAAAACACTGTACGATAACATGAATTTGTCCATTATTTGGTCCATATTATCAGACAGCAGTTATTTTGCAAATAAATTGAAAAAATCCAGCAAATAAATAAAATACTAATGTCAAAACTCCAATTGAATTCGAACATGGGAATTTTGTTCTAATATAACCAAATGGAGAGGAAATATCTTCATATTATCACACACCACAAAAATATAGAAGTGTAGAATTTTAACCACAAATAATTAGAACCTCGAGGTGTCCGACAATTTGAAACGTCCGACGATGCGTAACTTACCCTATTATATACTCGTATCTTTTATGAAAAAAATAATAATTTCATTTAAATCTTTTATTTTTAAATATAAGATATTTTTTTTCAAGAAATTCACCTCCTGTCTCTTTCTCTCTAAATGCGACACATACCTGGCCACATGACCTCTTTTTTTTGGAATTTTCAAAATATTGGGATCACTAGTTTTGTGTCAGTCTTATTTTTTACTAAAACTGCAATCCCGTCCAGTTAGCTCCCGATCTGGTGCAGTTTTTTTAAATCAGTCCTAAAACCTATAATGTTCGGGTCATTGATGAAGAACCCCACCTTTAATACTTCTTCTTTAAATCATTTTTAGTACAGATAGTCTTAAGCATTGAGAGTCTTATGGACCGGTTCTTAGGACTGGTCTATAGACTGGAATTCACTGGATCAAATGAATAAAGCCTGGCATAATAATTGTGTTCGCCGTAAGCAATACCTGTAATAAATACTATATACCTAGTACTTGTTCTAATAACTATATTTTGATGTATAACAAGGTTAATTTAAATAAAAGGCTAGAATATCATTTAATTGGGCTTGTAGTAATTATATTAACATTATGTTTACAAACTTTCTAAGGATGGTTTCTATGGATAAATTTTCGTGTACAAATATAATGAGTAATAAATAGAAAGGAGCATTTCCAAGGAATTAAGCACCAGATATTATACTTGTAATATTAGTTACACTGAAACTCATTGATTAAGTTAGTATAAATATGATTATTACTTAATGATGTTTATTAAATCAATTCAGAGTTACTCGGAATAAATCTATTAGAGTAATACTACAATAGTATTTATAAGTTATTATCTTCATTTGAAACAAGAATATATATTTTTTTTAGTTTAGGTATCCGCTGTTATTAATAAATCTTTTGATTATTTTTTGATGATTTTTGTATTGTTATAGCATCAATTGGCCATTTTCTAATCTCTGATAATGTAGCATTGCATTTAAAAAGATCCTATAGAATTTGCACAAATAGTGAATCCAGCGCTTTCCAATATTGACATTAAAGACACTCTTAAAGATTTGTCTCGACACAACTCTATTGGGTCAAATATTGAGAACTTCATCTTTGTTTCGCCACTTTGATTAATGCTTAAATTCTACCTGCCTTTATTTTGTCCTATAGTTCCATTCGAAATATTTTTGATGTGATGCCCGAAAGTTTTTAAAAGAATGTTATACATATACATGGTTGATCTTCATTTGGCAAGTTTGTAGTTATTTTAAAGGGAACTAAGTAACTAATGAAGCCTACCATAACCAGAATATATGATTCATCTATAAATTAGGCTCAGTTATATTTGTTTATTCTCGAGTAATTAAGATGCAAATATTTTCTGATTCCTTTCTTATTTTCGTCATTGTAGTTAATTTTATAGTATCCTTCAATACTACTTAGACAAACAAATGAAAAATTTTGATATATAATTGATTAATTATTATACCTTTTGATTATTGTTGAAAATAATAAGGTATAAACCATGAAAACTATATTATGGAATCGCCATAGCTCAGGGTTATTTATGAGCACACACGAATGTTGAATCAGGCTTTTAACATAATGAAATCTATTTAGGAAAGAATATTCACCACTCAGAAAAAAAAATTATAATGTCTACTACTAAGAAAAAGAAAATTCATTCTTCAGATAACCAATTTTATGAAAATGGGCCGGATAAAAAAATCATCATAAATCATATCCATTTCAAGAAGATTTATTTTAATAAAAAAATATTTTTCTCACCTGCTTATCCAGTTAGATAGGAAAGGTAATTACATATGCTTTCCCATTTACCTTTCAGGCAAAGTTTCGAGACTTTTTTCAATAAATGGAGCAAATAGGAACGGTGTTGACCGTTTTTCAAATATAGTGTCCGTAATAAAAGAACTAAACATCTTAATTTTAGGGGTCTCGAAGTTACTTGATAAATTGGAAAGGAAATGTTTCATTGTAAGTACATGAAAATTTAAAATAAACACGACCTCAAGGGAGTTATTTCCAAGCTTTGACTTCAGGACTAATGTCTTTTCTTGTCCCATAAATCTTCCTTTTAAGAGGGATGACGTCATGAAATTGGTATTTATATCTGAAAAAATATGATGCCAATGTTTACTATATCGTAGTACACTCCCATAAAAAATTAATATATATAATGTTCCTCATCACTAGGTATTATGAATAAGTTATAAGTTTTTAAGAAAGAGTGCGGTTTTTATCTTTTTTAACCTAAAAATTGAAATATATCGAGCTCAGAAAAAGATTCATAACACAAAAAAAAATACTTTTTATCATAAAAAAAACTCTGCCATAAGTTTTATTAATCCTACTTTTAATTTCGAGATTGTTTTAGGATGAAAATGATAATAGTCCCGAATTACTAAAATCCCAGATCTGTCAAAATTTACATGAGGGATAGAAAAAATGAGATCAGTTTTTGATTCTACACTCATACATAACTTCAAATATTGTCTTCAATTCATTTGTACAAAACTTTCCGCCCCTAATTCTTCCCATATGTAATTAATATAATTTTTAACAGCTTATGAGTGCAGTTTAAAAATTATTTCAAATCCCAGCACGGAAACAACAATTTTATGTATGGATGGTTAGTGTGTCACATATTAATTATAAATGTAATTATGTATTGGGGTCATTCCACATCAAATCACTCAAATATTTTCATATTAGCCTTTCAAAATTAACCAAATTTTTTCCTTGAAACTTTTACTCTATTTTTTTAATCAAATAATTGGTACCTGAAAAAAAAAGTAATTTAATTTTGAAAATGTACATCACATTTTAAATTGTCATATATTCTATCGTTGCATATCAACAAACTAAAGTGATATTTAATTATGTTCCAGAAAAAGAAAAAGAAAACACACCATAAGACAAGATTTATAAACCAATTTATTTTTTGTTCAAAATGATAGTACTCATTTCAAGTTTTGTTTTACATAGTCTTGAAACCCTTATTGAAAAAGTGAGATCACATGGTGGCTTGTGACTGTCATTCATGGGGGTATTTTTACATAAAAAATGAGTGGGTGGGTTGGGGATTGACGAGAAAATTTAGTCTAATAGCTTAGGGGAGGGGGCATTGTAAGCTTCCCTAAGAAAATTTTGGATAATTGAGTATTTTTTGGGTCTTTTTTAAACCTATGGAGTGTGTGAAATCTTGAAATTTATAGTGGTTTTAATATGAAAAATTTATGTTATAAATAATGTAAAGTAGATTTATCAGTGTATTATTTTCATTTCCTATGAATTTAAATACCTATTTCCACAAATAGATTTTTTTAGTATTTGTTAGTTTGACATCTTTATTTCGATAAGTTTGGTATGTTAACCTTTTATTTCGTTTTCATGTTTTAAATATATAAATATAAACACAAATGGTCTAATCTGAGATCTTATAAAATATGATATTCCAATCAAACAACACAACTTTCTGAAACATGAAATTTTCAGAAATTACAGAGTATAGTATTGTGGAAAAGATGATACCCTTCAAATAAATACAATAGAGCTGTATATTATGAAATTCGAGTACATGAATATCTTCCTACGCTCAACAGACAATAAATTATAATTATTGAAAAAAAGAGAAAGGTTAAAAACTCAACAATGTACTTTCATACTGCGCTTTTATACGATCAATTACCCCTTATCTGTGATTTTGAAGGCTAACTTGAGATAACTCATTTCACTATTGAGATAGACTGACTTATCCAGCTGTTGCAAGCAAACTGGTGTACAAATTGCACTCAGTTTACGCGTAATGTTTGTAAAAAAAAACTTAAAGTAGTATTTCGTTATCGTGAGATAATTCGTCAAAAACAGCCAGAATTCCTGAAGAACAACTTGTGCATTTTACACAACGATAACGTGCCATCGCACAAAGCCACGATTGTGAGCGAATCTGAAGCCAAAAACGCAATAAGTACCATAGATCAACCATCATATTAACTTGATTGAGCTCCATGAGACATTTTTTTTGTTCCCCTAACTTCAATTGCCATTCGTTGGGACCCGTTTTGAATCTATTAAATCCATAAAAATTTTTTTTGGAAGAAGCCAAAGGCCATGCCAAAAAGTGCCTATAAAAATGTTACAAGGACAGGAAAAGACGTTGGCATATTTGTAATGCATCCTATGGAGATTAATTTGAAGGAAAGAAAATAAATTTTAATGAATAAATGTGAAATATATTTTAAAGTTAACAAGTCCTGGTACTTTTTAAAGAATATGTCGTGGAATGGGGGATTAATATATTGTGCCAAGAACTGTTTGGATGAATTTGCATAAAAAAATAGCTTATGTTCAAGTCTTATGTCCATCAATTCAAAAAAATAAAAAAGAACTTAAATTTTAATAATAACAAGAACATGAAAAAGGAAAATTGATCAAAATCAAACTACATTTATTATCCCTTCTAGACGAGAGGAAAACAAAATCGTCTGGTGGCTCGCACAAAAGAAAAAAGAAAAACAAAATATAGACAATTAAGTCAATGTAAACAATTATTAGTATAAAATCATTTATATGAAGTGGATCATGTACAGCTTACAGTTGGAGTTTCAGGAAAGATACTGGTGATTCCAAATGGAAGACAAATTCTATCTTTGTAGACATTGTTGACTTTTTGCGCCCATGTACAATTTAAAGTAACCCTCGTGCTTTTGCAGGATTTTAAAGGATCCCAAGAAGGTTGGAGAAAGAGATTCTCCGATTGGCTTTTTTTTACGAAGACGTAGTCAGTCATGTTCAGAGGATTTTCGAACGTTTCTCTCTGGGTTAATCGTAGAGAACATCAGGTACTTTCTCCATTTTGGGGGAAGAAACGCCTCACATCGGCATATACTATCATTAGTTAATTCCAGATGATTGTATGTTCATAAAAGACAGAAAGTCACCGTAAATACTTTTTGCAGAGTTATAACTCCAAGTCCTTGTAAAACTCAGAGTAGAATAAGGGATCCACGTCAAAGTAATTATTGGCTATACTTTTGTATTTTTGCTGATTTTAGATGATCTAATACAGTATTTTGGTATCTAAGCTGTTCTCCTTTATTATTGTCAATAAAGGAAAATTCAAAGGAATAAAAGTAATTTTTATAAATCCTGGAGTCTATAACATTATAGTGCACTTACAAAAGGTGAATTAATTAATTAAATGTGAAGATTGTGTGATGTATTGATAATAAATAATATTGAATTTTGATTCGAACTCTTTCATTGAATGACTATAGGGTGTTCGGGGTGATTTGGCTATACAAAATGTTTCATGTCTTTCAAATTAATACTTCATGAACGGTCTGGATTAAGCGAGGCTTGAAATACAGAATAGTAATCTACTTAATTAAACATGATTGTAGTTTTGATCCCTCATTTCACATGAACAATGTCCTTTCGATTTTTAAAGTTGACAAGACTTTTCTGATCTTTTGCCTTTAGCAACTTCGGTTTCAATTACTGATTTCTTTTCAGAGTTACGAACTCTATTTGACTTATTGATGTTATTGGTTTTAATATTTAAAAAAGATAGGTTTGTTCCATTGAAAGGAACTATTGATGTGTTCCCGGCGTTCTATTCAGCCACTTTTCTTAAACCAGATGATTTGCTTTAGTATTGGTTTCTTCTCCATGGTTTATTTTACATTTTCTGCATTCAAGAAGTCGTGTATTTCCTTGGGAATTGACTTGGTTTCAGTAATATTTTTGTAATTATCTTCTTTTGCATCATCAAAGCATAAAAAGTATGATATTCCAAATGAAATTGCTGAATTAAGTTAATTGTAGAAAAACGAGAACAGTTACATGTATGTATGGAGCACCAAAGCTTTTTTTTTTTCTGAAATGTCGATGGAAATTATAGAAAAATGAATCAAACTAAAGTTCAAAACACTATTAGCAGACTAAAAATAACAATATTATATTTTTACAGAAATAGAATTGCTATCTCTGTTGTGATTCATTTCGATCTTCTCTTAATCCTATATCTAAACATAAATGAATTAATTCATAATTAATTATAATTATATATAATAAGAACAGCTGAGGTTTTATAAAGTTACATTATATTACTTAACAGCAGTCATAGGATTAAGGAAATAAGCACATGTTCACCTCCCACTCATGCAAGGATATATGGCTTAGTTACACATGTTTTTTCTTTGATGAACCATGTAATTACTGTATGAAAATATATAACTCTGTCATCCACTCATTTGCTGAGTGCCCCGTCTGGAAATACTTAGACTATATGTATCTCTAGATATAAAGGGTGACATAATACACAGTCAAGTTATATAGCGGCCATTATTCTTTTTGGATTATCTGTGAGAAGGTATTCCCTCCAAAAACCAAGGCACTGTACTATGGACTTTCAAATTCCTAGACATAGTTTGACAAAAAACTCACTTTGAGAGAGCCGATCAGAGTATTAGATTTTAGAAGCAATTTAATAGATGCCACAGCAAGATATGTTGCTTTTAGTATAAAAATACCAAGGGCTATTAAAAGTTATGGGACGTTGTTTCTGACATAGTGAGGTTTATACCCTCAGAATAAGAGTGTCACCTGAAAAATTAAAAATATAATGTGAATATTTTTAGAAAACATCATTGTCCCTCAGATAAGTTATAACTTTGGAAATTTGTATTATAACTTTTAACATTTTCTTAGCATTTGTGTCTATTTTTTTAATATTTTTGTTAATGCTTTTCATTTTTATCTTGGCTTCTAAAACTGTTAAATTATACTTTTATAATTTTTTTGAAATTGAGACATAACAAAAAAAGAATAGAAAAATTGGTCTATATCTGAAGGTCTAATTTTAAAATAAAATTTTAATTTACATTGTTATAGTGCAATTCGTCGAAATATTTTAAACTATTGCTTGTAGTAAAATATAATAGTTAATAAATAAAAAAAGACCTGTTTTTAGACTTTTATAAGTTTCGATTGGAATTCAGATCTTTTCCATCATATATATCCGATCATTTGCAGAAGGTTAACTAATATTGGCCTGTACTACAACTCAAAAAAGAAGAGGTGATCAGTGATCACCAATAGCTCAGTGTATAACTACATCATGATTGGAACAAATATATAATATTCTACATTATGTCGTTTGTCTTAATCTTGAGTGGCTTCTCAAAGAATAATTTGGTGAGTATCTCTAAAGTATAACTCGAGCTCCACAGTAGATGTGATAAGGCAAAATATTAAGAGAAAAGCTTTCGTTAGACTGAATGAAAACCCTGGAAAACTGGAAATAGAAGCTATCAGTAAAGAAATTCTTAGGGTTCATAACATGAAAACCAATGAAAGAACTGAACTAATACATATGAAAATTTGATATCCACTACTAAGGTCGGCCAAACTGCATTTATATCCAAAAATAAAACATGAAAATTAAGATTATTATACTGCTCAAAGAGACACATTTCCATCGTAAAGACTAAAAACAAAATGAGTTATACTGATTTGATTATTTGACCTTGGTCTGATCAAAGACGAAATTTGGAAGAACAGACATAATTAACCTTTTTAGTGAGAAAAATAAAAATGAATTTATTACTTTTTTCCATTATATGGGTTTGTAATACCTTACGAAGGCAATGTCTCTTTGTGCTGTATATTAATCTTAATTTTCATGTTTGGTTTTTCAATGTCCTAAACCTTTATATTTCATATCTGTACACCTGATTTTTACATTATAAGGATTAATATTTGAGAATGTGCATCCAAATGATAAAAAAGAGATCTTTCTAGTATGAAGAAAAAATAAATTATGTGCCTTACTTCGAACTGTGATACACACGAAAGTTCTAAAATAGACATACAGCTTACATTAGTTAAAACCCAATAGTTCATTGACAATTATCCTACTTCAAAGACTTCAGAGACCTTTTCTCTTTAGCGTTAAATGCTACAGAAAATCTCAGTCGACAGTATGTCTACTGATAACTCCCACTTCCATTCATTAAAAAGTATTTCGGGTCGGGGAGTAAAATGCTAGGTTGTAAAATCACTCGGGATAAAATGGGGGGAGAACACAGTTACAGGATGAACAAGTTTCAGTATCCTAATAACAAGTTTACTTTCTCCTTCCTCTTTGGATTTTGTCTTAGCAAATCATTCAATTAACTAAGCTGATTTAGAAAAAACAATGGCTAAAGTGAACATTCAATTTATTTTTCTATACTTCTCACATCTGAGAAGGTGAGGGAACCTATGTGCATAGAAGCATTCTGATAATGTAAACGTCGAATGACAGGTCACAGCATATACAAATATATATCTGAATGTAAAATTTTTTTATAAAAAATCAAAGCTACTATTCAATTTCGCCATATTTTACCGTATATTCATATATTAAATGAAACAGATGCTCAATTGATAATATTTCAACCTGAATATACATGATGAATCTAAAAAAATGTGGAAAATTTGGAAGATCTATTCATATTGATCTTTCATAAAACTCAGAATGTGATTGGCTTGGATCTGTTTAATACTATCTTTCATATAAATGGTTAATCTTACAAACTGAATTTATTATCGACATAATTAATGAATTATCTCATTCTTGGGTAGATGTCCAGATTTGGAAAGGGGATCTTGTCTTTTTATCCTCTTCTACTTTTGATATTCTGCGTCAGAACAATAAAAACGTTTTTCTTTAAAAACATCCTAGATCCAAAAAAATTGAAATATACAGCGTTATTTAGGAATATAATCACTATTAATGATCTAAAACTATAATTCTTTTTTCAATAGATAAAAGTGTGTTTTTCTTTCCCACTGAAAAGAGCTGCAAACGTCCATCTCTGTCCAATTCTTGGGCACTTAAAAATGAATTTTCTCTCTCGCTCTGAAGAACAAGCGAATAAAATCTGTGGCAGATATTCAAATTGGGTGGAATTATCTTTTACATATATGAAGAGGATAACGGGCTCAATATCTAAAATCAAGGATGGAAAGCAATTCACTACCCAATTTCAAATATCTTCATATACTATACAAATATTTTAGAACCGAAAAGGAAAAAAAACAACCAACGACACTTTAAAATGAACAACTAATAAATAAAACGGGAGATGTCGGTTTAAGAATAGAGCAAATGTTGCAAGAAATACATGTGGCGAGGGATGAAGGCGAGTAAATAATTAATGCAATTACTAAAATGCACCTAAAAAATATATATATACTCGCGGATGAAGGGAGAAGAAAGTCGAAGGGAAAAGGTCATACAAAAAAAAAAGGAATAGGGAACTACTACAGTCCAGATATGAGAGCTCAGAAATCGAAATCGATATTATGGAGAAAAAAAGCAAAATCGGCATTTATAAAAGCAGGGAAATTAAATCAAAATAATTACATATTTTCAGGATGTCCGAAGAAAGATATAGCTACAACAAGTAATTCCTTTATGATGATGAAGGACAACTGAGAGAAGATGAAGATACATTGCAAAAGATTATAAAAGATTAGTACAATAAAATATTGGATGGATTGGAAAACGCTACTTAGAATTCAAAATTTGGTTTCAAGGTTAAGTTATCTCCTAAAAAGAAAAAAAATACTTACTAAAAGAATTTATCATGAATATACAAACAAAAAATTAAAAGATCAAAAATCCCCTGGCTCATCTGGAATAAATGCATAATTTTATCAAAAGTTTCCTCAAACAATCCCTATTTTAACAAAAAGGAATTATAATACTGTTGAAAAAAGGGCAAGGCAAAAATTCAAATTATTTACATAACTTGAAAATTATAACTCTCTTAAATGTACATTATAAATTTTAAATCTATATTCGTTGTCGAGATAACGACGCCAATCATAGAAAAAGTTTACCTACTTCATAGTTTGGTTTTAGAAAAATTAGATAAATCCTTTCGAGATGGCAGGACAAAAAAAACCAAAAAAATGACTACATTTTTTATTGACTTGACAAAAGCATTCGATTCAATATCTCACGATCATAAAATTCATAGTTTAAATATAAAACTATAGTATATATAAATTTGAGTACATTCATCTTAAAAGGATCAAAAGAGAAATTGCTCTAGGCGGAGGATTAAAAATAAATATCGGAAGACGATCTCCACAAGGAGATCCCCTAAATCCCAGTACTCTTTAACTTGGCAATAAGACCCCTACAACTTAGAGCTGAGGACATACTAGACGGTACAAACATGAACGGGAAAATGGAAAAATATAAGTAATACATTTTGATGAGTTTTACCTTCAAATATGGTTTATTTATCTTAGGTCTTCACTCTAAAACTTTGTATAAAAATTATGAACAATGATGAACAAGGAGATAATTTTTTTCGTTCAGTCAGTCAAATGACTTATTTTCAAACATACATGAATATAATTCTAATTCAAAAGCAAACAGAGTTTAGATCCATATCAACAATTGTAATAATTTTGAATTAACTCTAATATCTCCAAATACGAATTCAAGCTAATTCGTGAGTATAAAGCAAGATTACAAGCCATACAAATGACCAAAGTTCGTTTTTTTATATTTTTGCTTGCATAATAAGCAGATCTTTTTCTTATCGTTCAAATTCCAGTAAATGTCCACTATGATTATCCATTATAACATATACATTTTTTCTTTTCGTTGCTCTAGACGATTGGATTGCTCCCTTATACGCTTAATTAATATTTAATCAGACTCTTGGCCATTACAACTTTAAAGTTAAAAAGCGATAATTTATTTGGATATTTAATGTTATAAGTGATATAGCTATTTACACACACTAGAAGATTGAAGAAGATTCTTAGATAACCTGAATTTTAGTGGCATGATGCAGTTAATTGATCCACAAGATCGACTTTCCTATGCATTTCTTGTAGAGCTTTACAATTCTAGGCCAAAAAGTTGTGAACCTTTCGTTCAGATAGACTTTCAGTTGTTTTACTTTATATGCTTCATCACTCTTACCATTTTTGAGATTATCATCAAAGTGAAAATTTCGAAGTATTAGCTATAATAACAACGTGAATGTCGGCTTCAGGATTACTAATCTCTTCATCAGCTATAACTTAAGTATCAGAATCATATATTAAATTGGAAATGTCCTCTTTATCAGGACCGCCTGTTTTGTCGTCTATAATGCTATAAATTTGGGGAACTAATAGTTCTCCTAAAAATGTTAAAATATCTTGTTTTTTGTATGCTTTCCATTTATAAAATACTCTGCATTCAATAATAAGGTATTTTATCAAATATTTTTAAGTACATATATTACTTGCTAATCTCTTTACTAATAAAGGATACTTTAATATGGATACTCTAAAATGAGAAACATCAAAGATACATGCTTCATCCTGAACAAATTTAAAATATAATAAAAAGAGAAAAAAATTACCTTTCAAACCCAGAGGGACACCAGTGTCCCAACAATTTTAAATTGACATATCATTTGCCTTTTTCCTCAAAACATAGCAAAACTTCTTACAATTACTCCTTATACTAGAAAAATATTAAACACAGAATAAAAAATTAACATTATCTATAAATAAAACAAATATTATAGGTAGAATGTTATTTTATCCAATTCCAAAAAATGAAATAGCTGAAAGACTTATATAGGACGAACATAAAGTCCTACGATAAAATGTTCAGCTTCGCTTTCAAGAAGTTGTGTGAGTAATTCAAGACCTGAAGTAAAAGATGTCTTTCCTTCTTAATGGTTGGACCCCTTTGGTGTCGCCGAGCATTATAATATATCTGTTATTATGAATTTTAAAAAAACTGTTTTGAACTTTCGCACATTGAATTCAAGAGAATAATTTCTCTCGAGTGCGCTATCAATTGAGCTACGTCGTTCCATTCCAAAATTTCAGCCTCCTAAGACCAACGGCGTAGGAAACCGTAAAGGACAAACACACAAACTGTATATTATATATATACAGATGATATAAGAAAAAGAAGAACTGAAGATAAGAAAGAAAATTATTCTTATAAGCATTGTTTGTTTATATTCACATACACTGTAGACAAGATATTAAATATGTAGTACTTGATTATAATTTAAGTACTAAAAATATTAGTCAAAGTTGTATTTTAATATTGTGAAGTTCTTTGATGACTATCAAATTGTCAATGACAACTAAAATCAACCACATAAATTTTTTAATCCCCTTTAAAGATTTGGATAAGAAAAAGACGTAATGCACGACCTTTTTTTATTAGAATATTGCATTGCATGCTCCTTAAAATAGTACATTTCGCAATAAGTTGTCTATCAGAGATACCAATTTGTTTATGACATTATATCAGTTGTTATATTGCACTACAAAAATTTTCAAATCTCTAGTTATTGTGTAAAATCAATTGGTGTTACATTTCCAGATGTCAGGGTAAGCGGTTTGTCGATTTTTAATAAATTTATTCCATATTATATTTTGTTACAAAGATAAAGAAAATATTTGATCTTGGATAAATGCGTGTCTCAGTGCAATACCAGGTAAGAAATCTTCATTTATGTGATTAATTAGCAATTTATGATTACTTTTATAAGCTATAAAAAAACGACTATTAAAGATTGTTAACATTTAATAAAAAATTACATAAGCCTACTATAAATATAAAATTAAATAACAATCAAGAGTTATTTTATTTAATTTTGCAAAGTGGGGTTGTATCAATCCTTAATATGACACTTAACAACGGGACTTTCTCGTTCATTTTATTGGTTTTTCAAAACGTTCTAAATTTGTATGCACCCAACACAAGACATCATTTTCAAAAATATTAAAGTAATTCCTTCCTACATATGTGAGGCTATTACAAAAAAAAATGAAAATAATGCTGTATTGTATTTGTAGCATAATACACCAAAATATTTATGACAAAACTATTTAATCTACCCTCCGTAGAGTGCGGAAATTAGGTGTATTCATTATCAAAGTATCCTGCTAAAAAATTATGTAGCTATATTAATTGATACAGCTGAACTTAATGGAAGGTACCTTTATTATAAATGCGAAGAATAACACCAAGTATTTTTAGATTTGAGTTATATTGAATTGCAAAAATCTCAAATTTCACCACAGTTTTTCAAATTCGTCAATTGAATTTGTGCCAAGTCATTTTGTTTTGCATTAATAGAATATGGCTGTGCCTTGCACAGAGACTATCTTTTATCGTCTCCAAAATTTATTTCCAAGTTGTTGGGAGATATGTCATATCGCTATTAGCTTTTGCTTCTCAGTATGACCGTTTCTTCTAGGATTGTATACTTTTTGACTAAAAATAATCCGTACACCGAATGACACATATCGTCTCAGCCTCCTCTCTCCCAAATTTGTTTTTACTTTTATAAAATTTTTATAAGAATAATAAAATTTCTATAATGTAACATAGGATGTGATCTAACATTTGTAACTGCTCCTATTGAATGTAAAATGTTTATTTCTTTAAATGATATCATTTCTTGTATATCAATCCTAAATTATATTATAAGTAAAATTAACTTAGCTCCCTGAGTTAAATTAATTGACATTATTATTGTTATCTTTTAATTGAATATTTACGCTTAGTAATAGAATTAATAACCAGGTAGGAATTATACCTAATTGAAAATTTGACGGTTCAGAACAAATTTAGTTAAGTTAAACTTCTATCCAAAGTTTTTATGAATGTTTACAATAAATCATTTTTTTAAGTGTCTTAAAGAACGAAAAAAATATTTATATGAAATGTATCTTTTTGCCCATCTGTCTGTTTACATGCGTATCACAGCCAATGAGTGGCTACTGATATCTACAAAAAATTGAAAATGAGTTTTTTACTCATATTAATAAAACATGTGCTAATTTTGATGACTTTAGCCTTGATAACCTTTTATTGACCATTTTTACACTTCATTATAAAAATAATAATATCCTGATCTAATTTTAGTGAAATTATACTGTAATCCAGTTTTATTTAATCTTGAGGTTTTCTTGCATAAGTTGCTGATTATTACTAATGTTAATCCATCAGTTAGTTAAGTATTTTGAAACATTAGACCCAACTTGAAGATGAGGCATCATATTAAATAAGTAGTTTGCACGTCAGGTTTAGACTTCCAAAATTATACCTCTTGAACTATTATAAGATATACATAAGAAATGATTATCTTAATTGACATAATTTATTTACTATGATAAGATAATTGAAATTTAACCACTCTTTTGATATAAAACTAAATTTACCTAAATTAAATACTCTTTGTTAGGTGAATAGCTGTATTCTTCTATTAAAACAAAATTTCATACAAATTTAAAAACAAAACAAAAATAAACAACTACAAATGAATTAATGTTTGGTTTATAATTAATAACAACTTTATATAATATTTTATATGATAAATATTGAAAAATATACCATACTCTTCAAACATTGAGATAGGTATTCAAAAGACAAAATTCCATGTTTTAATTAGTTTACAAAAAGAGTTTGTGAACTACCAGTCCATTCTTTTACGTGTACAACTCTGGGATAAGTAAATTTGAAGGTGAATATGAGATAGTTTTTTATTCTTTTGAAAGGACAGAAATACTTGCCTTAAAATTTCCTACAATAAATTAAATTAAATTTTTGAGTATCCAATCTTCTTGAAGATATTATATAGAATTTAGTAAATGTTTTGACAACAACTTCTACTAAATCTTTCGCAAATACAATTTTTTGTTGATAATTATAAGATTTGGAAATTAAGCCGATGCTGCGGTCTAGAAAAAACTTTGAAGGATTTTCAGCAAAACAGTGTAAAGAACTTCAACATATGCATCACCAATATCTTTAAATGCTACAAAATCCATAATTATATTATTTATATTCTGGCTTTTGTAAAGTAAATTAATTGTTGATGAACTTCCCATCTTATTCTTATTTTCTAACCCATAATTATCACATTGAATTTCAAGATGCAGAGCACCACTTATATCCAGAAATTCATGATATAAGAGATTTGCCATATAATTGGATCCTTTCTTAATAGTTTCCTAAAATTATTTTAGAGGAAGATTACAATGACTGAAAATATTATATCAAAATGTACCTGCTTAGTCTAATCAATATATATATATATATATATGGGATGTTCATAAGGAGTCATTCTCAATAGAAAAAATGTAAACTTTATAAAGATAAATTAAAAGGTATTCTTCAGATTGTCCATCATCAAGACTGCAAGTTTCTTGTTCGAATCATAAATACACAAGGCTGAATCCATTAATTTAATCAATTTAATAATAAAAAGTTGTCAGAGGTCATTTTATTATAAAAATGACTCCTACTAAAAAAAATGTTATTAGATTTTAAATTATACATTTTAAAATTTAATTATAGTTGTATGAACTTTACTTAAATAAAGGTCATACAAAAGGTCACACAGGTCAAGTAAATTTGCACTATTTTGTTTATTTGAGTAAGCTATATGCATGCATTTAAATTTTGTTTTGTATAAAATGATTTGTTTGGTTGTGATACACTAATGAAAATATATGTATATAGGTGGAAAGCTACAATTTATTTTCTTACACTTATCGTTCTTTCGAAAAACGTGGATACATAATTCCCATAAAAATATTGTGGATTTCAATATTTCATTCAAATAAACTTGTTAAATTCAAAAAATCTGTAATGTACACTATTTAGGTAAATAATATAAAAAAAAAACAAATGTTTTGCTAAAAAATGTGTCTTCCATTAAAACAAAGGAATTAAATACTTTCTAAGGTCGGACGCACAACTAAATATGTCCAAAAATTGAAAAAAAGTGTGGAGCAGACTCGACTTGACTTGGAATCGATAGCTAAGACTAGCAACTCGAAAACTACTTTATACTGAACTCATAAAAAGCTTAAAGTCTACGAGCCTATATTATAACTATAGATTTGATATGTTCTCAAAATAAATCTGATCAAAATATTTTAGTCATGGACCATTTTATAGACGTATTTAGTAAGTTCGATTATGTCATTTAATAATCCTTCCAAATTTATCCCATAATTTTGTTGCAGGATTTTGTATTCGAACTCGACTACCACTATAAAATCTACATAAATTCTTAGTACCGGTGTTATAATAGAATTTGGATTTATTGCGGATATTATGCAATATATTTGGAATGTCATGAACTAATTTCTTCAGTGCACTACTGTGTGCTAGAATTTTTGATCTAAGGTTCTGTCCATGAACTACTTGATTGGGAGAGTATCCGCACTCGCAGGGTGTATTTCTATACTCTGAAAGCCCATCTTTAAATTCATCCAAATCGATTGTTTTGTTCCACACTTATCTTATTTTCTACCGGCTCGTCGCCCTTAGCCATTCCTTTCCTTTGGGGAGTGTATGGACTTGATGGAGACTAAATGATTCAATTTTTTTGTAAAAATTCTTGGAACATATGGGATGAGAAGAATTGCACCTTTATCTGATCCCGGATTCTTTGGATATCTAAAATTAGTTAACCATTGTGAAATTGTCTCAATAATTATCTCGGTATTTGGGTCTTTTTATATTCTTCAATTACTGTGTATCCTCATAATGCATTCACACATACCAGGTAAGATTTTCCGTTTAACAAAAACAAATCTGTAGATATGGATTCAAATATTGGCTGTGGTATGTCATCAGGTTTTAAACTCTCTTGGCATTGTGAAGGTGCTTTTCCTTGGCAAGTTTCACAGTTTTCAATAATCATGTCAATTTCATTGTTCATTTCTGGCCATAATGTTGACTTTCTTGCTCTTCTTTTGATTTTCGTCATTCCTTGGTGCGACAAATGTAGTTTAGCAAGAATGTCTTTTTGGCACGCTTTAGGGACAACAATTCGTGTTCTTCTCAATACTCAACTGTCTTCAACATCTAAGTCTTCGATCATTTGTGTAAATAATCTTACGTAATGATTTTCTACTCTTCCTTTTTCTTTCAGAACAAATTTTGCGAATTGTACGAGTCTGCTTTTTTTATATTTCGTATATCTTCAATGATTGGATCCACGAAACCAATATATAATGTTTTTATTCTGTATTATAACAATGCTAATTATTGAAAATCTAATCTTGTCTTTCATTCCACTTTCTAATTACTCATCTTCTCTTCCAGGATCATCTACAAGAACTAAAAAAACAAACCAAAAAAAACAAAAACATCTGCAATAATATGATTTTCTCTTTCAGGATCATCTACATGAACTAAAAAAAAAACAAAAAAACCCATCTGTAATAATATGATCTTTTCCTTTTATCCATGATACTTTGAACTGGTAATGTTGAAGGCACATTCTATTCTTCTGTACTTTCGGGGTTACGATTTGGTTTAAAGAATAGTTATTGAATATATTGGAGAGAGAATGATGATCTGTTATTACTTCGATACGTGTTAGTCCACTAAGGTAAATGTAACATTTTTTAATGTCAAAGGCCTCTAACTAGATCATCCCATATCTTGATTCTTTTTCAGTCATACATCTCGAAACAATTCAATTCGTTTCCATCTTTATCCATGCCTTTGTATTAAATTGAATCCAATACCTTTGACTCTTGATACGTCTATCTCTAAACGTATTTCTCTCAACCGATCAAACATTGCTAGGATTTGTGGCTTAAGTAAAATATCTTTCATATTGCTCATTGCATGTGAGTGAACTAACTCCCATTTGAATTCATGGTTTGTCTTCAACAAGTCTCTCGATGGTTCGGCCACTTTGTTCCATTTTGGAGTAAAATATGTTAATTAATTAGCCATACCCATAAATGATCTTATTTTGTTCTGTTTGTAGGATTTGGAAATTTGCTGATAGCTTTCAATTTATCTTCGTTGATGGCATTTCCATTCTTATTGATTTTTTAACAGACAAAATCAACTTTTTCTTTTGCATATTAAAATTTCTCTAGAGTTCATGTGATTCGAAATTCCTTGCATCTGTTTAGGACTCTTCTTACTCTCTTAATCTAATTCTCAAGATCTTTGTCGTCAAAGAAGATATCCTCGACTACTTTATGAATGCCTTATGATGCTATGTCACAACGACTATTATACGTATCTCCCGTGGAAATAAATCCTATAGGAGTTATCTTCAAGTAATATCTTCCGTATGGAGTAATAAACGTTGCTATTTTCTTTGTTGTCTCTTATGAGGGCATATGCGGATGACAATGTACTGTGTCAAATTTAGTAAAAAACTGGGACTTCGGATTCATTTCAGAAACGGCTTCCTTTTGAGTTTTCATAGGATGAAATAATCTGTTAACCTGTGAGTTAAATTAAGTCAACTGTTAATAACACTTTACCATTATGTTTAGGTACAGTAACTATGGGGTGGCACCACTCTGTTATTTCATCTTCGGTTTTAACGATCACATCCTTTTTGACCATATCATCCAGCATGTGTTTCACCTGTCCACAATATAAAAAAAAAGGCATTGCAGTGCAAATGGCTTCGTATTTTTCAATAGTTCTATTTTCATTGGTGGTAAAGGCATTTCTTTTAATTTATGTTCACATGAGTATACACTTGAAAATTCCTCTAATAACTGATTTTCCAATTTTTAATTTTACCGTGCATTATTGGTCTCAGGCTCTTGATGCCTAATGGTTGACCTTTTGCGAACAAAATTTGATTTTTTTAAATACTTTAGATCCAGCAATAGAAACCATCACTCCACTATCACACGTGACTACAGCTTACACTTCATGATTTCCATTGGCATCCATTATCCCAATTGGTAATTTATTATTTTTTAATTTCTGAATAGAATTTAACACTTCGAGGGATTTCCTTATATTTGTTGGGATATCCACAATACGGCGAGTATTTGTAATGAATTCTGTGGAACAACAAGTCCAAAATATAGAAATTTGTTATTCCCTTGGTTTTTGTACACCTTTGGGTCAAACGAATGTAATTATTCCAAAGTCTCTAACCACTTTAGGAAGTGATTCCATCTCCATTTGATTTTGGGACTGTATGTGAACTTTACTTTAGGAGAATCGTGTCTCGTGGAATCGCTCATTTTTTCAGGTGAGTTGCTTTCTAAATATTCATCTACTTGAGCTTCAATATTAATTAATTAATTTTCTATGTCAATAGACTTTTTGACTTCAAGTTCGTATTCCGTAGAAGATTCCTCAAGAAGCACACTAGTTCCTCTGTTTTCTCCTTAATTTTCTCGGAAGCTTTCCTTTTTATTTCCAATGTTCTTAATTTGAAAAGTATTTGGGACATCTTCCTCCATGAGCTTTTCGATGTTCTTTATTTGTGCGTCAAATGATCTTATTTACGCACCTCTAAATCTTCGAAAATCGATAAATGGATTTGTTTGATCTATTTTGGTCATTTTCGGAAACTCTAGTCTCACGTTGCCTAGGATTTTCTTCTGAGTTCGATTAGGGCTGCCAACTGGACCATGTTTTATCCGATCCTATCACCGATATATTCCTAGAATAAATACGAGAGACTTCTACCAAGGTATGTGCGTATCACACATCTATTTCTATACGAAACGCGACAAGAAGTATTTAACAATAACAATAATAGACATATATACATTTATATATAACACATTTTAAGGATTTTTTCCCACTTTTGATGAGCCTTATTCAGCTTTCGACATGGACTAAAGGAGTTTTGTCTATTTTAGTACATTATTTTTCAAGTCTCCTAGTTATTTAGACTCATAATATTTGCATACTTTTGTATCTTCCATGATTATATTGACTTAAAATAATATTCTGTAATACAAGAAGAAAATATCAATGTAATCCACAATTATCCTTTCTTCGAAGATTCTGAATACTAATATATCCTTATTTTATATCTGATAAATATTGTAATAATAACGGAATTACCATAAATCAAAGTGTTTTAGCCCCAGGTTTGAAACTATTCTTATTGAATTTACAAAAATTATAAATTAAAATGTGTAGTTTTTTAAAATATTTAATTTATTTTAATAAATAATATAACTATTATCTGGCTATAAAATATATTTCTAGCTTTCCGACTTCAATAAATAAATAATTTTAGTTTTCCATTGGTTATTTACAAATTTGTAAATTGAGAGTTAAAAATAAAACTTTGTAATTTTTGATGAATTGATTTTTAACTTAAGTAGCGGGATCCTAATCAAGTATGAATTTTGCCTAATGGCAAATTTGGAGGTTAATAAAATGAATTTTCTTCTTCTACATATCTTACAAATAAATAGTGGATATTTAATCAGGTTTAATGTCTCACTTGTTTAAAAATACAAATTTAAAGACTTACAACATCCAGACTCTTAATGAAACTTGTATCATATAATTATAGTATATACTTGTTGAAAGGGAGGATCACATTGTTGAAGGATTGGTAATTTAAAATAAAAAAATTATTTATCTCATATATTAAGATATACTTTTAATAAAGATAATAAGATATTTCTTATTATACACTATTATATTGCTTATTAAATTAATTTTGCTGTTTGCTTGCAAAAAATAATTATTTTAGTATTATCAATTAGCTAATAGTGTATATCGGCTGTATTTTAACAATAAATAGTTGCCACGGTTTGTTTCGATTTACAAAATTAAATATTATAGAATGGAATATTAAAAAAGAAGGACTGTTAGTTCAAATTTTCTCGACTTCTTTGTTATATTACTAAATTAATATAGACTAAAATACACAATGAAATTATTTATTTACATCTCTTATAATAGAAAACAAGTAGATTAAAACTTGAAAAATGAAGCTGCGCAAAATGATGAGTTATGCATTCTATTAAACTACTCAAAGATGATGAGGAAGTATCTTGTACCAAATAATTTGTTGATAAAGATAAAATTGATATACTATCAATAAAAGTTAAAAAAATGAATGTATTAAGATGTAAATGAATGAAAAACTTTGTCTTGAAAAAATATATTTGAACATCAATTGTTTCCTTATTTGACACAATTCCACTCCTTTAAGTCGATCCATACAAAGCCGAAACAACCATATTTTTTTTTCTTTTCTGAAAGTCGATTAATATGAATTGCAAATAGAAAACATTATGGAGATATCTCCCTGCTATATAACTTCCTCTAGATGATCTTCAACACCAGCAAGGAATAGTATTTATATTCACGGATATATATCAAAATAATTATCCAAAGACTTGCTATGTCTGTAGATCTCTTAAAATATATAACAGTATATCACCTTAAATCAAGTAAAATAATAAAAGTAAATACTCAACTACCGTTAGTTTTCAAAAGTTACCATAATACAGTCAACTAATAATGAACTTAGTTCAGAAATAAAAGAAACTTATGTGAATGTGAGACACATTCAAGTTTTTAACGATGATTGGGAATTATTTTTAGGTCAAAAGATCTGTTTACACTAAACTTAGTCATATTCTAGAATCACTTTACTTTTAGTTGAGTGTAATATGATAGTTTTTGATAATTGAGTATTTACCCTGTATTTTATCCAACATACTATTAAATACTTATAACAAATTGCAAATCTGGTGACTGATGCTCTACCTATATTCCTAAATTTCTCGATAAACTTGTCAATGTCCTATTTATCATCGAGTATGATGTATAGTTTCTAGTGAAATAGAGTGTATTACCTCAAGATAGACAACATATCTTTTAACAGAGATCAGAATAAAAACTACAATTCTCATTGCTTACTTACCGGTTGGTGCGAAATGGATGTACCACTATTAATGATTAATTTTTCGAGGTATAGCGGTTGTAATTCATTCATAAATGTCTGATGTTTCAAGCCACAGCTTACTTTTTAAGCTTTCGAATGATCAATTGCAATTGCCTCTATCCTTTCTGTAAACAAAAATGGAAGCAAAAGTAAATCTGATTGTTGCTTTGATTTCCATCGGCCACAGCACACCTGAAATTGTCAAGTTTATTGGGATCAAGATGCACATCGTATACAGGGTCAGAAAGATCATAAAAGACTCGGAAACCTCTGGATTAATCTATATGGTGGTAAAACAAGTCCAATGCCTGCAAATGACGCCACAGCAATGTCACCACCTGAAGTCCTCCGTGGAGAAGGAGTGGAAGCTCATGAGAAGGGACTACATTGTCAATGTGTGCTCCACCTTCCATGGCCGCTTGAAGGCCGTCCTCGAGAGAAATGGAGGTCAAATTTATTAATAATATCTGTTATTGTGTGCTTAATAAATGTCGTTAAGTAATCTCTGACGTCTAACGTGATTGAGACTCAGGAGGAGTAAAAGTTTGCTCAGGTTGTCAAATAATGTATAGCCGATATAATTAAGATAATTTATTTGTGTTTTTGTGTGTGATATAAATCCCCCACATAGAAACTCAATGATAAAAAAGTATTTATTTATTTAAAAAAAAGGACGGATACAGACTTTAGACATAAAATCAGAGTTGTTTATAATTCTGAGTTACATAAGTAAGGATACGTTTTATTCTAATCAAACTAGATTCCTGGGCAATGGAGAACAAGTTTGCTTCTTCACTTATAAGCTGATTTATTTTTATAAAAGCAGTTGGATTCTCCCTTGCCTCAAAGTTTTTTTGAGGTATGGGTTGCAGATTCGAAAATCCACCAAAAAAATCAAAAAAAGACAAATTATTGTATTGACTGAATAAGGAAAAGCAAGCTTATCTTGAAAAGGAAATAAAAAAGGGATTTAGTTAAATGAAGAAATAAGAGAATTACCAATTTAATCTTAGTATGTATCTTCAATCTTTCTTATAGTTGAAGAAGGAATATGACAAGCTAGCAATGTCAATAATAATAAATAAATCACAAGTTCAATCTTTTGAAAAACTTGCTTTATATTTACCAAAATCAGTATATGTTGGATTTTCGAGAGTGTCCAAAAGGGGTGTAGGTTTGATTATATTGAAATACAATCGACAAAAAACAACATAAATGTTGTATATAAGGTGGCTTTACAATAGAAATTTATCATAGTATAATTATAGTAGATAGTTTTAGTTTAGAATTTTAACATAAACACGCTAAATATGAATAAAATCTTTTTAATTGATTATCTTCAAGATAGCTTGTTCGTGGTAGTCTTTCATTTAAAATTATTCATTTCGTTTTTGGTTGCAACTTATATAATTTTTTTTGCTTTTTTAGGTTCCAACTTGTACAAAATTGTAACCTGTACAGTGAACACAAACATATATCAGGATTTGTATACAGCTGGAAAACTATGTAAGTATATTTGAAGGAAGGAACTATGACTCATCTATAAATAATATACAAACAAGTTCCAAAAAACCCTGAAAAATATGTACAATATTATGATTCACACTTGAAAGAATATATAGACCAATTGTAAATTGCCCTTAGAACACAATAAACTTCCGATTAATTCATTGGCTGATACATGCAACTTTGTATTTAAAAAAAAAAGAAAAGATGATGACACAATATTGCAAAGTAAAATCGATGAAGAGCTTATTCAGTCAAAATACAATCATTTGTCTTTTTTTGATTTTTTTGGTGCATTTTCGAATCTACAACCCATACCTCAAAAAAAAAATGAGATAAGGGAGAATCCAACTGGTTTTATAAAAATAAATCAGCTTATAAGTAAAGAAGCAAACTTGCCCTCCATCGCCCAGGAATCTATGTAGTTTGATTAGAATAAAACGTATCCTTACTTATGTAACTCAAAATTATAAACAACTCTGATTTTATGTCTAAAGTCTGTATCATTCCTTTTTTTAAAAATAAATAAATGCGTTTTTATCATTGAGTTTCTATGTGGGGGATTTACATCACACACAAAAACACAAAAAAATTATCTTAATTATATCGGATATACATTATTTGTTAAAAGGATTACTTGAATATTTCATGTATGTCCCATAAATCAATAGTTTTATTTTGACTATTTAATAAGTATTAAAAAAATACAAGTATTCTTCGGCACATTATTAAGTTCAAATGCCACTAATTATATTACTCATAAATACATAATAATCACGTAATTTTTATAAATCTAAATGAATGCTAGTATTCATTAATAGTTGGTAGTTAGAATGATCAATGTTGAATATCAATAATGTATTTTAAGAGAAAGAAATTGCAGCTTGTACAATCTAAGTACAATCTTGTACTTGAATAGACATTCCAAATTCTTATTCTTTGAAAGATAAATCTTCTTTGACCCATCCGGTAGTACTTTCTATCATTTTTCAGTTTTAAACTTTCTAAAAATGTGTATGGTTTATATTTCGTCCTCAGGCACTTCGCCCAAAGACAGTTTGGCAAGTGACCATTTTGTAGAATTGACACTTTGTCGAATGACGACTTTACTACACCGAACCTTCTGGCGGAGAAAAAATTAATGATTGACATAGTTCTCTTTTTAGGTTTTTTTTCAATAGAATATTAAAATCCACATTATTTTTTTGGGAATTATGTATCCACGTGTTTCGAAAGAACGATAAGTGTAAGAACATAATTTGTAGCTTTCCACCTATATACATATATTTTCATTAGTGTATCAAAACCAAACGATTTATTTGATACAAAACAAAAATTGAATGCATGCATATAGCTTACTCAAATAAACAAAATAGTGCAAATTATGTTGACCTGTGTGACCTTTTTATGACCTTTATTTTGGGAAAGTTTATACACCTATAATTAAATTTTAAACTATATAATTTAAATTCTAACAACATTTTTTTAGTAGGAGTCATTTTTATAATGAAATGACCTCTAACATATTTTTTTAATCTAATTGATTAAATTAATGGATTCAGTAATAATTATGTTCGTCTGTTTTGGTTGAGGATGAATAATAGGAAAAAAAATATGGTAATAATTGATTCAAAAATTTAATTTGACCCCCCAAAAAAAAAAAAATATATATATATATATATAATCCTGTAGAAACCCTTGCCTAGTTAAAAAAATAATGATAACTTTACAAATGCTCACAGGGATCACTGTAATCTATATAGCTTGCTGATACGTTAGAACATTCAAAATATGCAAGAATAATTAATAACAGCATTCATATCTTGCTCTAAATAACATATACCTGTTTTTTTGTGGTTGTTGTTTTTTGTTTGTTTGTTCTTTATGTTTTTTTTTGAGGGGGGGAAGGGTTATTTACACTCTGGAATTTAGTCAATGTTCATATCCCTATACCTTACTCTAACGCAGATTATACTTATATATAATTTAAGATAAAATTGTTTGTTTTCAACCTAAAATACTGGATAAGATTACATATAGGAAGACCAAAAAGCTTAGCCGAGTATCCTATCTTAATTTGCTCTTGAAGTGAGGATGATGATATCGGGATTTTATTCAGAATCTTTTTGCAAAGGAAGTTTTCAAGATGTAAAATTTAATTTTAGTAGTCCTTGTACAATATTTTCTTTTCTATCTTCTTTCCATAATTGTAACTACGTAACTAATTATTTAACAATAATATCGAAGACAGATTTAAAAATCAAGAATATTAAAAATTATACGCGCTTCTTTGGTAATATTGTTGGTTTGTATCCTGAACTTAGGTCTCCAGGAGAGTACTTATTCCTAAATATTAGATTTGGCTATATATAAAAAAAAAAACTTTCACTCACAAACAACACAACACTTAGCGCATAACTATACGTAATATGTTTTTTTTTTTTTTTACTTAATTTGAAAAGTTTTATATAATATGAATAATTGATAAGATCATGCTATTATTTATTAGGTGTAATAATGATGTAACGTTTAAAAAGTATAACAAATTAATTAAAGGTATAAATAGTTGAACTACTTCCAATTTGTATAATTATAATTTGGATTAAAGACAGATTTTTACTCGTTCGCCCTTTTTCCGTTCATTCGTTCATTTTGTAGAAAACATTCCGTTCACCGTTCATTCGTTTATTTTTTTTCTGTTTATTCGTTCATTTTAGTGTTAACAGTAGAATTGGAGGAGGAGAGCACCAGATCCAGAATATTGGCCCAAGAGTGAGTAGCTTCACTGACTTTTTGTTCTAGGAAAAGCTTTTGAAAGATTTCTATATACAGCCTACTAGTAGACAAGGAGGGGATCCAAATTGATCAATCAATATTAGAAAGATTGAAGTCCCCACAGATGATTGTGTCAGAACGAGTTGATCTTAGATAAGTAAAAATTAATTGGTCTGCATTATGCTTGGTACTAGGAGTGCGATATATAGAAATGATCCTATGATTATCACATTGGGCCTCGCATATTTGGAAGTTTACTTCAGACATCTCCCTAACTGAAAACAGATGAGATCTTCAGAGTAAAAGACCGCCACACCCCCTCTTCTTTTCTTACGCTCCATTAAGTGATCCGTGGGGTAGATAAGGTTATCATTAATCAAGACAATTTTGCCGTTGCTATTATCATCCAGCCATGTTTCTGTTATACATACAATAGCTGCCTTGAAGTCGTCAATATTACATGTTCAAAATTCTAATTTATTAAAAATACTTCTTATGTTTATATAAAATATGGTTAATTTTTTTTGGGGACAATGTTGGAAATTTATGATTTTCTCTTTAATTGAAGAAGGCCAGGAGACTCTTTGTTTTTTTAAGGAAGTCTTCTTTCATGGGGTTGTTCAATTCTCTTTGAGCTTTTTTAAGGAGGGGGAAAACACGTATCTTATCCGACTTATGCTTCAACAAAATATTTTTAATACTTTCATCTTAAAAACCGGGAATTACTGGTGGATTAGTAACATTAGAGTTATTATTTTTGATTCTGAAAGCAAATCGAAATTCGAAGATTGCCCTTTGTATTGCATTGCCAAGGATGTAGGGATGTTTTCCACTAATTAAAAGGAGGATGTCGTCTGAATAGCCAACGACCTTGATTGCTCCTTTTTTAAATTTATTAAGTAAGCTATCCATATCATCTTCCAAACGACCAGCGATAGAACGCCCCCTTGTGGGCTCCCATGGGTTGGATTGACACAAACTTCTTTGCCTTTAAGCTTGGCTGTGACTGTACGGATACTTAGAACATTTTTATACCAGGATCTGACACACTCTGGAATATTGAGTTTTTCCATTGCTGCATCAGCTGAATGAAATTGCAAATAATCAAATGCAGCTATGCAATCAAAACTGGCAACAATTGTGTATTGTTGTTGATCGATGGATTTTTCTATGGTATCAGTCACTTGTGAAGGGCCGTATCAGTTGATAAGCCCTTGTATATACATGTTGTCGGTGGAGTATTGGAATGACTTCTTCAACTTCCCAGTGTAAAATCCGCTTAAGTCCTTAAAGCATAAAGTTGGAAATAGTTATTGGTCTGAAGGGGTTGGACAGGCTGTAATCTTTTTTAACTGGTTTTGGTGGAAAACTTACTTTTATTTCTCTCCAGCATCTTGATGTATAACAAGTGATGAAGATGACTTTATAAAGTTCTGAGATATAAGCAGTGACGCTATTCCCAAGTTGTTGCAGTACAACTGGTTTCAGTTCATCAGGTCCCGAGCTTTTGTATGAGCCAAAGGAGTTACAGGATTTCCTGACCTTTTTGGTATCCAAGAAGACGTACTGAGTCTACATTCTGGGAAATGAGTTTCCATGAGTATTTTTAGTGATTCAGCAGGTAAACTAGCCATAATTAAGATAAATAATAATATAGTTGAATGTTACATAACCATACTGAAAAGTATTGGAGATAAAACGGAGAGTCCAATAAATAAATAAAACATTTTTCTAGGGATGTAGAAAATGCTAGTTTACTAAGCCAGGGACATTGACTTAAATTCTTTAGATATTTAGCGACAATTTCTCTGTATATAGCGCGGAATCACATAAAGTTTACAATAGTTACGAAGTTACATATGCGTGATTCATTGAAACCTGATCACTTGCTAGTTTAATTATTAATTAAGGTTGAGTGATTGACATTAATTCCTATTTCAATATATTAAAGAAAAAATAATTAATTACATAGTTAGACTATACTTTTTGGGTGCAAGTCGAGGGAAAGGCATGCAGTGTCCGTCATCCCAATACCGCTGTCCTCAAAATCACTGTCATCCAGCACTGAGACGCAATAAGGGAGGAATTCATCTGCAGCAGGCGCAAGACCTTCCGCCGCCACCTGGACGCTATCATTAAATGACTAAAATACATAACTTTTTTATATTAATCTTTACAATATAAAAAATTTATAATTTGAGATAATAATATTTAAACATAAAATTTTTGATAAAAACATCAAGGAAATATTACTGTGTATTTTTATCGACATTTATTACAAACCAATATCAACAGTATAGATTAATCGATAAAATATAATGGATATTATAATACTATATGTTTAAAATTGACAAAAACTATTTTGCCAAGGGAGACTATGTATACACCAAGATAAAATATAAGGATAAATTATACCATAACGTTTTTCCAACAACTTCTACCCCGCTTTTTAATAGTGAGGTCAAAGAGTGTGAATATTACCAAGAGTAGCTATATATTGCCTGCCTTGAAACATGATGGTCTAGCCTTGTATTTCTATTAACATTTGTATACACCAAAATATAGTTATTAGAACAACTACTGTTGATATTGTTAAGTCAAGCTTTTTTCATTCAATCCAGTGAATTCCAATTTGTAGACCGGTCCTATCTGTCCTTGGACCAGTCCTTAAGACTTTCAGTCCTTCGGACTGTCATTACTACAAATGATTTAAAGAAGAAGAACAAAAGACGAGTGTCTTCATCCAGCGCCAAACATTATAAGTTTTAGTACTGATTAAAAAAAACTAGACCCGACCGAGACTGAACTGGACGGGACGGCGGTTTTCAGGACAAAATAAGGAGTGACACAACACTAGTGAGCACACTATTTTGAATTCCGAAAAAGAAGCAACGTGGCCTTGTTGTAGGATTAAGGGAGAGATTGGAGGTACTGAGCAATAAATACTGTTTAAAAATAAAAAGACTTATAAAATTATTATTTTTGAAATAGAAGATATGAGTATATAATAATTGTTTATATTTTATAGAACGGCCGAAATTAGAAAAAAAATGTAATCGTAATTTATCTTTATTTTGAATTAATTAAAATAATCAACTGCTTATTCCACAATCAATTAATAAAAAAGTTTCCGGACTCCGTGGACAGGATTTAAAAAGAAACATGTCCATGAAAAAGAGGACAGTTGGTCACAAAATATATAGAAATATATCTCTTTACCCTTCCGACAAAAAGAAAAAGAATAAAAGATCCAAAAATCAGAAAGTAATAAGCTACTAAGGAATATTTAGTTCATAATTGAGGGATCACTAATGTAAAATAATATCTACTTATGAAAGGAAATAAAAATGTGTTCGAAGTGTTGCGGAATATATTGTGACATTAGAAGGACGTATATGTTTTCTACTTTTTATCTTAGAAAGGGCCGCTAGGAACAGAGCATATGAAGATATTTTGAAATGTGTATCATTCAAGTAACTATTATACGTATGAGTGTTACACTTCAAGTCTCACGTATAATTACTTTTCTTAGAAAGTGCTTTAATCAAAAGATGGGCATTAAGTATCTTTTTGAAAAATAATTAAGTATATGTTGCAATAAATGTATTCTGCCCTGTATTTGTAAAGTAAGGATATGGTGGGGATAAGATCGGTAAATTATAAAGAAAAAGTACAAACAATGAAATTAGTCGATACAAATTAAGCATATCACCAAAGTTTAAAGTAGTTTTTTGTATGATTTATCTCTTTTAAAACATATTAATAAGTTATAAGTTTGGGGAAATATTACATAGCCTTCTCCATCTAAAACAAATATATAAAGTTACGCATTTGTGTAGAAATGGAACAATAAAACAACTATAAAGTTCTAATTTATTTTTAATTTAATTAAGTGTAAAGAACATATGAACAATATTAAAGTTCTTTTGAGAAAGTACTTAAGCATTAAGTGTAACTAACTTTTGTGCTGAAGTATTCACTCACTTTGGGGTTTGTAAATATAAAATATATGTATATTAAAAAAATGCTATATTTTTATATAACAAGGGGATTAAGGGCTCATAGGACCAAGGAATTGAGCATGACGTGCCGTGTTAATCATACAAGCAACATAAAATTATATATACATTTAATTACTACATTTTGAATGTCACGTGTAACAACTAAAGTCTAAAGTAATGCAACAAGGGCTAAATATATCTGGCGCTGTAAATCCTAAACAATTACAAACGTGTAAGTTTTTCTTGTTGTGAGCAAGCCATTTGGAAAAATATATAGTAATATTGTTAGAGTTTATGTCAGCTGTTGATGTTTGAGTTAATATCAATACGTATCAGACTTTTTAAAATAACTATTTATATGATACCTAGTCCTTAAATATTTATATCTAGTAATAATGTCCGTTCTGATTTTTTAAAAGTATATATACATTTATATTAAAAATATACAAATACAGGATTAACAAATATATTTTTCGTACTAATTTGTCATTTATATCAAGAAAAAGATATATTTTATTTATAAATTATGTTACAGAACTATATAAATATATGGGTCATAATTTTTGATATCAAAGTATAGGTATGATGTTTAAAAAACAGCAAAAAGATTTGATTTTGTAAAGATCGGTTATTAAGTTTACCTTATTACCATTGAGAGAATTAATGTTGCAAGCAATGAATAACGTTTTTATTCATGATAATATATATTTTTTAAAAGATACATTATCAGAAATTAGCAAATTAGATTTTATAAAAAATATTTGTAAACATTATCCATAAGCCAGTCCCCAAAGACAAAGTCTACTTTAATTTTTCATACGTTCCAAACAAAATTTGGAATTTAAATTAACAAACAATAATGATGTTAAATAATATTATTATTCAAGAAGTTGTATTAATTTGAGAATAGACTTCCCCACTCTCCATAGTTTGTTAAACAAACTTATATAAGGAAACAAGGTTCATCCCACATTTAACAATATACTTGTATAGGCTGTAATTACTGTACAAGAGATACAAATAGAGAAGTCAGCTGTCATACCGTTGGCAATGACGTTATGAACATTTACGGTCAATGCCTTTTATAGCACGAATATATTGTTTGAAGTAAAAAAAAGTTTAATCAAATTAATTAAAACTAGGCAACTAAATACAGCCTTTAATTGGTTTAATGCATTTTGATATAGAATGACATTTGGCACTCTTGCTATTCTTGGTGTAAATATCTGATACAAAAATATCCAAAATCAAAAATAATGAAATATTTCATAGGATGTAGGTGTGTGAAACAAATATGTCTTTAAAAGATTTAGTTATTTATAAAAGCTAAATGTACTGCTAGAGTTGATTGTAAATGTGAAAAAACTCTTTGTACCAATATAATTGTTTTATCATATAATAGGTACATAATCGAGAATATAATTAACATTGAAAAAAAACAACAAAAAAAAACCAGGGACTGATTCTGTATAATGAATTAGCTTTAGCTCATATTGGTCAACTTTGCTCAATTTTTTTGGTGATTCTTTTTCAAATAAACAAGGTAAATTTTTAGAAGGAAGTCTAGCCTTAGATAAAGTAATTACAGCCATTCTTTGAAACGAAATTGTATTGGTAAGTTAGTTTTTCACTTATTTTATACAATTAACACACAAATTGTTATTTTTAAATGGAATTATTATAACCTGCTATTATTACAACAAACTATATTTCAAAGCAAGCTTCGATATCTCATAGTGATGTTAATCATTCTTATGCAACTGAGAAACTGGACTATTTAGAACCAGTTCCATTGCAATGATTTTGATTAATTGAATACATAACTTCAACATTGTCCTATTTATAAATTCCCAAAAACAGTTTGCTCCCATCTTGATGTTGAAGAGGTAGTTATTCTTTTTTCTCCAAGTAATTGATTATGAAGGCATTAGTTATGCTTGAATCCAACAATTGCAAAAATAATTTTATTTTATCTGAGAATTCAACTTATAATTTTGTTTCTGTTTCTCAGACATTTATTCTCGATTCAGAATAATATGACAGTAGATCTTAAGTAGTGAGGTACGAAGGTATAAACCAGATAAATGCTGCAATAATGTTCGGAACATCTGGTGAAACAACACCTGAACCATCTCTTTATGATCAAATAGTTGCCGTTTCAAGCTACGTTAGAGTTATGATATGATAAATATTTATGCACTCTTTTTTGAATTTAAAACATACTCCTAATTTATTTGAAGGTACCATCTTCCACTGAGATAACTTAGATTTTTATTCTTGGTTTCATGCATTATAATTGAATTAAAATTGTCACTTTCCGTGAAAATATCACTAAAAGGCCACAAAGGCCATGGTTATTAAATTTTTTAATTTTTTTGATGAATTTAATGTGATGAAAACGTAATTGCAAATTTTCATATTTATCAGTTCAACAGTTGGGTTGCAATATGCTAAGGAAACAAAAAAAGAGGGATGAGGTAAATTTCAATGAGCTTCAATTGATGTTATTTTGAACACATAAATATTATTTTTATTGAAACGGTTTTAATAAATACTTTATTGTAAATTCATTATGCTCAATTTATTGTTTTTACAGAAAACCTTTAATTTGCTGTATATGGGCAGTATGTAAGAAAATACTACGTTTTTTCTTTAAAAATGTAAATTTTCAAAACTTTAAAGCCGTTGAGCTACCTTTCAATATTTTTTAAAACTGTTGAAACTTTTCTGCAATGTTTTTTTTTGTACAATTAGGAACTATTTTTTAACCTAAGCCATTTACTTTTCCGAAAAAAATATTTTATTGTCACTCTAATAAACAGGTGTACAAAAGGCTAAAAAATAGTAACTTTTTTTTCACACCTCCCATCCTATAGATACTTATTTTTTAGAAGCAAATGTTCAACTGCTCATATTTGAACATATATAACCCTTAAAAGTGATGGATCTAGAAAATTAAAAAACATTTAACTTTTAAGCCTTCAGCAAAGAGTGTCATAAAATGAAATTATTTTTCGGAACAACATTAGTACTTATTTTCTTCATATCCATTGCTTGGTCTAGTAAGTATTTCCATATAGTCCATTCTCAGTGTGTTCAAGGATATTCATTTCACAGAGAAGTGCATAACGGAAGATGGCTATAATTGTGTATTGCCATTCGTATATAACTACAAGACCTATGATATTTGTACAACGGATTTTAGTGCAGGAAAGCCATGGTGTGCAACTTATATGCCTTATTATCGTAGATACTGGGGTTATTGCCCACAAAGCTGTTTTAGTAAGAATTTGTCAATACTTCTTATTACATCTTAATTGGTCTTCTTTTTTTAGCTTGTGGTGTTTCAAATTCTGTTACGAGGTCATGTTACGATGATGTCAATAGAGTTGCTACTGAAAAAAGCAATCCATGGCATGCTGTTATAAGGAGAAAAAAATCTTTACGGGATTTTTTTTGCAGTGGAGTAATTATCAGTAAACAATGGGTTTTAACTACTCATATTGGTATTGATAAATTAAAAACACCAAATATAGATTATTTAGAAGTAAGTAACATAATGCGTTTTTTCTTTATTATGGAAATATCTCATTTTTTGATCTATTTTTATGTACATTCACAAATCTTAATCCTTATCAGGTAAAAGCTGGGAATCGAGATATTCAATCTGTGGAGCATGTACAGATTTTAAACATTGAAAAAATAACGAAACATGAGGATTATAAGGATTTCAGTATAAAAAATGACCTTGCCTTAGTAAAGACTAAAAGCCAATTCATCTACTCTAATTTTGTTCTTCCAATATGTTTGAATGTAGACAAATCAAAAGGAAAAAATGGAGCCACAGGAACAGGTAACTTTTTTCCTGAAATAAGGTAAAAATTAATCTATTACTCTTTTCCCTTATATTTGTACATAGTGAGCGGGATTAAGGGGGATATAAAGGACTATATATTGAAAAGTGGCAGAGTGACGGTTGATAATAGTATTGAGGATCGATGTTCTTACCCGGCTATATTTTGTACAAGATATAATTCATACGTTGAACCTCTCTATTCTGGAGCCTCTTTTTCAACGTGTGTAAATAACAAATGTGTTTTAGTCGGTCTACTGGCAACAGATCAATTACTAACTAGCACCCTTGAGCCTTTCATTTACTTTTTTACGGACATTGCACAATACATACCTTGGATTCATAAGAATTCAAAATAAATTATTTTGGAATGACAAAATTTAGATATATTTGTTTGACAAATCGATGATATCTTTAATAAAAATACTTGATAAAGGTTGAATAGTTTTTTTTAAATTTTTAATATGGGCTATACGAACGAAGATATGAGCGTCAAATGCAAACAATCCTGAACGAAATTCAAGAAGAGGAGAAAACTTCAGATATTTTTACTTCATATATTAATCCTAAGGATTTCCTTACTGATAGCTTCCGTTTCCAGTTTTGCAGGGTTTTCATACAATCCAAAAAAAGCTTTTTTCTTAATATTTTGCCTTATAACGTCTACTGTGGAGCTTGAGTTAAACTTTAGAGATGCTCTTCAAATTATTCCTTGAGAAGCCACGCAAGAAGGAAAATTATTTAGTTTCAGTGCATCGAGACAAGTGTTTTCTACTAAAATGGATAGAATTATCAAAGAACAAGATAATTTAACATGGATAGTAGAATCAAAATATGAAAACGGTCATTATTTCAACAATTTCTTAAATATGATATCCTACAAAACTTTTAACTTGTTTGCGAAAAATCATACATCAGAATTTAACAGCAAATGCATTCTTCAAAGAAAAGAAAAGAATCTTAAAAAAAACATATGCCAAGAAATGAAAAAACTACAATCAAATTAAAAGGAAATATTATACTTATAATTATAACTTATATATGAAATAAAAGTATTAAAATCACGTGGTAAAAAAAACCAGACTAATTTTTTAAGTATGTTTTAAAATGGGCCAGTATTTAGAAATAAACATAATGACAACAATTTTTTGTTTGTAACATGATTATTATTCTCAAATTGAACAGGTTTGTAAAATTATAACTGTAATTTTTTAATAATAATGTTAAGCACATAACCTTCACACAATCCTTAAATGGAGGACACAATTAGTATGCAGTTGGGACTTTATCAAAATCCCTTTAGTTCATCATCTTGTTCATCATCCATCAGTATCACACTAAGGTCAAGAATTAATTCATGAATAGATGAAGTCTATATTATATTCATTCACTTGACACTTGAAAGATCACGATACAAAACGATATAATTTTTCTATTTCTTCGTGAGTCAGTCCACGGTTACTAAGAGGAATACTCAGAGGTTTGAGCTTCTTTACGATCATCATTTAAAACATTAAATGAGAATGAGAACCAGTTGAACGTTATTTAGGAGTCCTTCACGCAAAAAGAGGTAAGGAGATGAAGAGATGGATTCCTCTTGGTAGACGAACTTGCTCATGAATCCATGAGACAGATTCAAAATAAAAATTCGTTAAGTCCAATAAATAATTAGATTATTACCTAAAATCTATTATCAAATCAAACAGTTTTCCTTGCCACGTAGATACACTAAAGATAATTGTTTATGTCAACCTATCTATTTTCTGAAAAGAAGTGCACTCTCCATGTATATAGTGCTCTCTGGCACATATATGTTCTTGCATGAGTGGGAGGTGGACATATTCTTTTTTTCTTTATCTTATGACTGCTGCTAGGTAATATAATGTAACTTCATTAAACCTCAGCTGCTCTCTGTTAAAACATTCCTCAAATTGTTAGGGTTACCATATTTTTTGGGATTTTTTTACATACCGAATATACTTAAGATTTACAACTCTAATAATTAACTATACAAGGCATAGTTTGTACTTCTTCAAATATGTATTTAGAAGAGAGAAAGAATAATCATATAATAGAAGAAGAAAATATATGTTAGCAAAACAAAAATCCCATACTGGACGTAGTTTGCAAGTTTTATTAAACACATATTGGTTAATATTTAGAGCAATATTCCTATTTTAATTATTAAAATATATCTTATAGAAACTAACTTACTATTATATTTTTAAGTATCGAATCCTATCCTCGTTTGTTGATGGACCCCTATAATCATCATTTCAAGGAAAAAATGAAGAATCATAAGTTCACAATCCTTAATTCTTTGATTTAATCAACTTGATACAAAAAATACTTCGGAGGTCATTTTGTTATAAAAATGACTCCTTCTAATAAAATTTTGTTACATTTCTAACATATATTTTAAAATTTAGTTATAACTGTATTAATTTTCCTTAATTAAAGGTCATAAAAAGCTCGCCCGGTCAACAAATGGTAATATTTGTTTATTTTGAGCCAGCAATATGCGTACAAAACAAAAACATTTTTGTGTTAGTAAAGGCAGGCTTACCTTGCAAAAAAAATTACATTATATTTTTTTATTAGCTGTTGATTTTTTTCCCTAATCAGTGTTCTGAACGTTGATTGGTTGAGTTATAATTACCTCCTTTTAAACTATACGGAATTGGATAATAAACAACTGATTTTATACTATTTTCTGTTTCTTTGTGGTGGTAAAGTTGCGATAATTTCCCAGAAGCCTTGTGATCTTAAAGCAGAAAATATAATCCGAAGTCTGTCTTTGTTCAGGAAAATAATCCAAAAACGAGAATAATCCCAAGCTACATGGTCAAGAATTTTTTAGATTCGTCAAAATCATAAAATATTTAGATTTAAATAATATCAATTGAACATTTGTTTGATTTACAATGTATATACACATTGTAAAATACGTAGCTTTGAATTATTTTTACAAATCTTTTTTTTCGAACGCTGAATGCTAAAAATGGGATTTTAGTGTTCCATTCCAATAGGTCATAGTAAATTCGGCAGGGGTGTAGTTGTCTATGCAAATTCAGGGACAATTTTTGAATTTGGGGAGGGGCTTAAAGCCTCCGCCCCTGCAGACTCCCCTGATATTAATATTCATGTAAATGTGAATTAACCCCTCTAAAAATACTTAAATATTATTTACAATATTTTTTCAAATAATCAGATGAATTTATATTTTATGTGCTAATAATCCAATTATAATTAAAGCAATGATATCAAAAAACAATAGTCTTAAAAAATATTCATAAATTTTTTCTTACATAATTTAACCAAAAAAAGCTAAAAAAACAAAATTATAAATTCTTTAAATCAATTAGGATATGAAAAAACTAATTGCAGTTTTGTGAACAACAAGAATTAGTAATCAAACTATAATTACCTTTATTTTTGTCGTAAAGTTTCATAGCAAAGCTAAAAATCGGCAAGTTAAGATATTTGAATACGGTAATCAAAAAACAATTGTACTTAAATTTCTATATTATCAATATTTTATGTTAATTAGTCGACTTTTCTCTCTAAGATATTTTTTATATTGAATTGAAATTCATTATATTTTTTACATTGTCTTGTAGTTCATAACATATCAAATTAACCAAAAAGACTACTTCAAAATCTCACAATTTGAAGAAATTTATTGTTGATTACAATTTTTAGGTCCATTTCAACCAAAAAAAGTATTTTTGATAGCAAACAAATGTGTTTAAAAATATTTTTGAAGTCTATTGCAAAAGTATCCAATTTTCAATTGATCTTTACTAATTCTAACAAATAAATGTATTCATGTAAAATATCTCCAAACCAGAAAAAATGTTCTCATAAGTATTTATTTAGTATGTAATTATTTAGAATTTTTTCTTGTAGATAAAATTTAAAGCTAAAAATCTGCTTTGATCAATTCGACCCAAGAGATCAAATTTAAGGTCCAAGCTCATACAAACAAGATAATATTGAAAAAATGGTTTGACAGAATATTTAAAGACATTCAACGGCTATAATTGAATTAGATCTGTTATCGTGGAAGAATTCGAATAGTTGAAACTAGATTTATTCTGGAAAAACCGAAATTGTACGCCCTTTGCGATATTGCCAAAAACTAATTATCTAACTAACTGATCGGCCATAATTACAAAACAGTTATTCAATTTTGCATCTTTTGTATAAAAATAATTATCTTACTAAAACCTTTGAATGAAAAGTTATGGAATGAGAAATGGAAAAATCATTGGATATTAAACAGAAATGGGGAATCTCAGTAGTGGCGCTAATCAATAGCACTGTGGAACTGCAGTAACCCCTATTGATTTCTTATATACACATTTTTGTTAATATATATACTGTGAAACATGAATAAATTCATGGGTAGATTAAGTGTGTCAAATTTTAGTACATAATTTTGAGTCGTTTCTGAGTTAAAGATACTCGTCTGAGACCAAAATTTTCAATGGCTCTTTAATGTCTTTTTACCCGACGCTTCTTTTTCTTTTGTATTTTGTTATCCAAAAGAGCTAACCTCTTGAAGGTTGCTATTTAACTATTTGGAAGTGTAAAGATTCCAAAAATGAAGTCAAAATTATAATATTTAAATTTCTTATAAACACAATTTTGATTTAAAAATCCAAATCTGAAAGATACTAGCAAGTACTTGATCAAAAAAAAAAAAAAAAAATGCCCAACTCTTATGAATATGAAACATTGGGAACATGTTCTACATAAATAGGGGTATCACACTTAAACTTACAATTATTGCACTTCTTGTCATTTCTATAGACAATAAATATTAACTTCAAATAACAATAGCTAACGATATGTGTAACTGTGTACTCAATAGTTCCAATTTTACTTGTATGGTGGTATATGATAGCCAAGTTGTGTGGATATGAGAAGTAAGAGGACTGTGACTCGCACTGTGTAGGTTTGTTACAAAATGCCAATTTACAGGGAGACATTTCTTTGCAGCAGGCCTACGCGGAACTCAAAAGCTGTTCATTACATTTTCATTACTTAAATGTGGGAAATCAATTCGACGGCATTTATATTAAATGTAGATAAATTTTTAATCTTTCACACAGTTTTACTTTTTTTCAATCGTACCCTTTGCTGGAAAATAATTCATCTGAAGATAGCCTTCAAAATCACGGATAAGGTTTAATGGGTCGAATAAAAGGTATAATGGATGTTATTATGTTTATCTATCTAGTCTTACAAATTTAACCCGACATTAGCATCTTCAATCTTTATTACTGTGCAATATAAAAGTACTTTGCTTTAGTTTTTAACCTCTCTCTTTTCTTTTTCAATACTATCATTTATTGTCTGTCGAGCGTAGGAAGATATTCATGTACTCGAATTTCATATTAAACAATTCAATGTTAGATATTTAAAGGTATCATGTTTGCGCAATACTATATTCTGTAATTCCTGAAAATTTCATCCAATTTTCTTGATATTTATAAGTTTTATTTATTTATTATAGTTTTATTTCCTATAATTATATTCATTAGCTTCAAAGGATTCAAATAAAGTAATTTTTAGTAATTAGGTACATTTCATTCTCATGAAGAAATATATATGGCTGATTAGTGAGCTAGTAGTTAGCAGAGTCACATGTATTAACTCAAAGAGTCGGATGGATTTGGAACATAGATTATATGTATATTTATTTATGATCTATAGTCGCTAATTTTAAAATAGCTGCAGATTCTTAGCTGGGATCTCTAAATACTCATATTAAATCTGACCTGAAAACTATACAAATCATATTATAGAAATTAAATTTTAATTATTGGTCCCTAAGATAATAAATCAACATTCAGTTCATGTGAAAATATACTCGACTCTATGAACTTTATAAACTTGTCACATTAGTATTAAAAAATTAATGCAGAAATAATATTTCATAATAATTAATTATTTGACTAAATCTCATAACTTAATGATATTGTACAAACACAAACGGAAGTTGATACTTTATTTATACAGGAAAAAATAAATAAATCTAAATTTTTTCTAACATTAACATTAGAAACTTCTTTAACATAAACTAATTTTGATATTGAATGGTATACATTAAGTCTTTGTTTCTTTCACTACAAGAGGTTGAATGATTATAACCTGTTCTCCTCCAAATAGTATAAGAACTATTCCGAATTAGATTATGTCTGAGAGTTGCACTATAATTTAGTTACGTCTATTTTACATCAAATGGTATTAGACAAAATCTTAATGATTATAATTTATTCAAAAAACGGCAACAACAAGTAACTTAGCTGTATCAGAATTAATGAGATGTATACAATTGGTCATCATCATTGACTAACTTTTCAAAATTAGAAGGCTTGAGACAAAGATTTTAAGGAGTTTGGATTTGCAGGGAAAAGTTGTCAACCTTTCTCTTTGGGCACGTTGAATGAGGAAGAAGGGAGGCTATCGGAAGAAATATTATGAGCAAAAATAAAAGATTTATTATTGTTTGTAAAATTGAAGGACTAATGATCCCCATAGATGTACTGATGAGTGATCTTGTATTTTATCTGATGTCAATCAAGTATTTTAAGGAATAACTTTGCTTTTTAATGTACACAGGGATTTTACAAACCTTTTTATTTGGCAGTAAAAAGCTCAAAAGATGAAGATTATCCCAATGAGATAGTGTGAACGCCTTTATGAATGTTGCTACACTTTTACTATTTCTATTAATTTTTTTGTTTAAAGTGCAGTTAATTTGGGATGAAATACTTTTATTTAAAACTTGTAAAAATCAAAGATGAAATTGGTTGTGCTGATTCTAAAAGCAAAGTGAAGATTTGAATATGTGGTCAGTGATCTTTCATCTTATTTTTTTATTTCGAGTATTTAAATGATCTGCTCGCCAATATACATTGATGCAAATATCACAAGCATTTTTCTTGCAAAGTTTTTGTCATTTTTAAATTTATCTGAGGTAAGAAATTCATAATAGTCAAAAAGGGATTTGAATTCACTCATTTTATACAAAGAGTCACTTTTATACAAATCAATCAGTTGTAATTGTAGTTCTTCATTATTTGCTTTAATATTTCAGGCAAAAGATGATCTAAATAAACTGAACTGATCTTCTATTGCATAGAAATCAATTAATAGTCTCATAAATTCGACATTCAATACCATCAACCGATAATTGTAATTCTCTGACAGTTTTGGGGGGACGGCATTTTTTTTTTTTTTTTTTTTTTTCAGAATTGGGAAATGAACAAGATTTTGCTCTTTTAACTGCCTTGTCAAAAAATTGAAGCTTCATTTGGAAGGCCTTTACTTCCCAATATATTTCATGAGCAAATATAATCTTAACTTGTAGTTTTGTGTTCAACTTATTTATCTCTTGCAATATATCAACAGCAAATAATTTGAAAAATCACAAGACAAATTTTCCGTATTAAAAACTTAACAATTTCAGTTTTTATTTCCCAAAATATTTTTATACTCTTCCCATACTTAACCAGCGCATACTTTGTGTGGTAAAGTACTTCGATAAAATCCTCATATAAATCTTCCCATAAACTTCTAATTGATAGACTTCCAGTAAGTGTGCTCTTATTGAATACACTGCATATATCACTGGATTTATAACTTGTTTGATTTGCAATGAATATATACAGAGGCTTCCTTGATGTATGATGCCATGAAATGACAACACTTTCTGCTGTAGAAAATCTTCTTTGATTCTATTGTTCAAACATCTAACAAATCCCATAATTTATTTTTAATGGTGAAGTTTATTATTAATAAAAGATTTAATGGAAAGAGGAGGAGGAACTGGATGAACCATTCTCCCTTCTATATCATGATATATTTTTAATTCTGGGATGTCAGTAGATTTTTCAATTTTGTCGCAACATTAGGTAGGAATAACATCTTTGTTTGGGGCTGTAAATTTTGTTTTAAATTTCAAATCTACTTTTTTTAGGTATATTAGTAGAAAAAAGACCAATGTTTCCTTAGTCCGTACTAATTATTATGAATGTAATTGTAATTTTATTCAGTCGTAGTAATTTTAACATTATTTGATATAGGCATTTACAGCCCGTACAGAAAAAAAAATTATGTGTGTTATATCTATTTTCACGTCCTTTGGGAGTTGTAGAGTAATTTGTTAAAAATTGTTCTAAGAGTATATAATTTTATGTATATTATAAATAACTGATTTCCATTCCTGATATCCCCACAGGACCCCTAAGCATATATATATATATATGTATATATATATATATATTTATATATATATATATAAATATTAAGCATATATTAAGATATTAAAATATTAAGCATATATATATATATATAATAACCATGTTTAGATATGGTAGGCAGCATCCCTGATTGGCAGCCTACCAAAGGGAGTACTTTAATTTCTTATAATAAGTCCCGTAAAGGCCCAAGTATCACAATGGAGACCAAACGTATAATATATAAAGAGAGGAGGTAGTTTTATCTTATAAACAATGCCAAATAAAAATTAAACTTTGAAAAAATCACTTATGATATTTGATGTTGTCTCCTGTCCATGAGTCATGGCCTTTCTTTGACGTAGCGCGCCCATACCTATTCAGATAAAATATAGCAAAAATATTAGTTCTCACAACGTGGAGTAAAGAATATGTACGTTAAAAAACAACTTTTCTAGTGATAAATGAAGGAATAAAATCTCAAATTTAGGAAAATAACGCTGTTTCTGTTATGTTTGTTCCTTTTTGGACAAAACGGCCCAAACAATGAAATACAATTAGAACCACAATTTCATCTCTATGATGTGAAAGGTCAAACCACCAAATTTTTCATGTTATATCGAGACTTACTGAGGATTGAATTGGTCACTTTGACGAATCAGAGCTCGACAAAAGTGGAGATGCCATTATGATAACATTAAAGGTTAATTATCTAAAATGTATGTAAGCTCCTTTTGAAAAATATCGAATGGATAAATATATTTAATTATTTCAAACTAAAGCACGACCTGAAGAATCTTATATACAAAGTAAATTGATATCCCCATTAAACACGAATCCATGTGAAGATTTAATCAAGTTTGCAAGAGTGAGCTGAGCTGGATTAGAATGCAAACCAATAGTAAAACTTCGATTTGGAAAATAATCTATTGATAGTTTTTATACACTCTGCAAATCGTTAGATTCCTAGACACATGACATCCCAACAGTTAATCAAACAGTTGGTATCAAAAGCTTGGAAATATGTCACTCCATATAGATGTCCGCTGTTAAAATGTATAAAGTCCAATATTAACGCCATTCATAGTAAGGACGGTGATTATACTTTAAAAAAAATTAATATGATAATTACTCTCTGTCTCTAGTTTATTTTACAGACATAAAAAATAAAAATAAATATTTAGTAGACACGGGTTATTCTTGTAGTAATCTTTCATTAAGCCTAACATCTAACGACAACTATCGTCTAAAATCAAGATCTTTGATTTTATTTGCAGTCGTAGATTAAATAAAGAAAAATTAGAAGCTGCCAAAGCAGAGTTTGATAAATTACTTAATGCAAAAATAATTGAAAGATCAGATAGACCATGGAGTTCGCTTATTCACAAGTTAAAAAAACCTGACGGAGACAAATATGTGGAGATTATAGACTTTGAAAAAATCCACCAAGTCCCATGCTTCCTGTAGATAACGACAAAACTACAGTTTCCACCCCTTCGGCTCATTTCGATATATTAGAATGCCATTAAACACTAAAAAAATCAGGATCAATATTTTAAAGATACATTGACTTCATAATGTAAGAATTGAACGGATTTCACGTTTATATAGATGGTTTATTAATATTTAGTAATTTCATATACTAAGTATCGTTAAGGTGAGTACCATATATAAATATATATATACTTTTTTTGAAAGAGGATCTAATGTTTGCCGAATATAACGGTCTAAGACTGTTTTTTGTTTTTTTGAAAATGTCCCTGGTAGGAGTCACTGTTGTAAATCACGGGTTCTTTCACGTCAAAATATTCCTGTTAATCGTACTTAAAAACTTTAACGGCCGGACTTGTATTTATATTTTAAATCTAACAGATGAAGGCTTAGTCTCCCCTTTTTCTAAAGGTAAGAATCATTATGAGATTAATTTAAACTAAAAAAATCTCATTTTGAAAATGACACACAACCAACTGCAAATTAGTTCACAAACTATGACGTGGCGGAAATAGCTATCTATACTCTTGGTATACCTTCCTACAATATTTCTCACCATAGCGACAAGATGAGGGTAGGTGGAGCTATAGTCGGAGTGAAATTGCCAATCAATACATTATAAAAGTTTAAAAATTTAGAACGACCATTTATTTACAATCAAAATAAACAAACAAGAGTTTCCGTAATGTTATCCCGGCTTAGATAAAGTCTTAAAAATTAACTCTTCCAGAACTATTAGAATACAGGTCCTACAATTTTTGGGAAAAGCTTAAGAGAGCGAATTGGTAGAAGCCCTCATGCTCTTTATGGAAAAGGTGTCTGCTATAGGCTATGTTCGATCTGAAAAAAAAAGAAAGACTAAGCTTAGCACGCATTCTGCTTTTAAGAGTCTCAATCAAGAAGAGGGGTCCGGTAATCTTTTATTGGAACTAAAAGCAACTTTGTCAAATGTTCTAACCCTCTTACTAATCAGGGGATATGAAATCTGTTGGTTTTTGGGAAGGCTAGATGTCAATGTTCAAAATGCTTTAGCTACAGACATACACTTTCCAGGGGCCAAAGTGAAAAAGTATTGATAAAAGAATTTTGTAAGACCTTATTCCTGGTGAAGGACCAGACCTCCATAACTGAAGGAAAAACTCTGAGGAATAGATATGTCCACATCACGTAACTGTGGAAGAATATCCGGAATCATTCGGAGTAAAGGGAAACCCACAAGGGGGATACACAGATGAAGACCCAAAACCATAAACGGCGAAAGACGTTGTGCAATTTGATAGTAAGATTAGAAGAAAATTTTAGATCATTCACCTATTTATACATCTATCACTACAAGTTCTAGAAGGAACAAAGTTTTCTGGAAATTTGAATATGTTACTTCTAGATTCTATTCATACAACTAAGAGGGAAAAAAAGGGGATCTCAGATTTTGCAAATAACCGAAAAGCTGGAATCTATTAACCAAACTATGCTGAAGGAAGTATTGAAAAGCTGACAATATAAATCTTAATTTGTGCCAGATGGGATAGACCTAAGGAAAAAAGATTATTTAGTGAAAGATGAGAAGGATTTCCAGCCTTAAATAAGAAATCAATTCCCATTAATTAATCAATCAAAGAGATTCGGAATTAAGAAAATATGGGTGCACTTAGTTATAAGCAATAAATTCAAACATATGGATCAAAATGTCAAAGGAAAATTCTCTTTATATACCTTGAATAAAGTCATCAAGACCAAAAAGAGATGACTTACTTAAAAATGTTAGATGGATAAATATGTAGCAACCCATATATTCAGACGAGTTCATGCTAATGGACAACTATATTTTTCTTAAATTATGTACTTTCAGAATACAAATATGTTCAGTCTGTAGTTAGAAATCATATTGTGTAGTTCCTTTTAAAGGTGACCTTGACAACAATTTTAATGCCTCATACCACCCGTTCACAGGATCCTGAAAATCCTGGCCTTGAGAGGACCCCACCCAGGTAGTTAATTACCTTAAACTGGAGTAAATTCAGCAAGGCACGACGTTTCCCATGACCGAACCGGGTGTTCAAAATTTCGCCTTCCAAAGTTCGACGAAGAAGACCCTGAAACATAGTTTTTGAAAAAATATTTCATGTTCAAACAACAAGGACTCACAAATAATTTCGACTAGCTCTACACGGTAATAGTTGTACTACCTACTAGCATCATTAGAAATGTTCTGAAGCAGGAGTTATCGGGTTCTTTTGGAACCCTGAAGAAAAAAGTTTTTGTAGATCTATTGTATGTTCCCTCAAGAACTCATGAGAAGGGCCCGTGATCTTCTGAAGCAAGAATTATTATCGGCTAAGATAATTATGGGCCAACATCGTTCCTTGACCCTGAGTTTGTACCAGACCTCAAATACATTCTAGTGAAAAAGTTATAATCAGATGTGTCCCATGTTCACTCAGAGCAATAGCCCGAGCAGCAAGGAAATGCTTGCGAAGAATTGTGATTGCCTTAAACATTCATTGAGGCACACACGAGTGTGTATGGCTAAAGTTCAGCCACACACGCTCGTTGCTAAACTTCAACTAAAGTGACATTCATTATTTTAAAAAATGTAATTCTTTTTTTTTATATGTGAATTTTAGCTACACACCCTTGTTGTTAAAAATGAGTGGTATAAAATTGAAGAAACTTTCCTATCCTCACAAGAGCTCATTCCCGCTTCGTCGTTCTCTCGTCATACTCCTGCCAGAGACCCTACGGAGCCCCTACTGTTTTTATGAAAGAAAAAACTTCAACACCATCATAACCAGGCTCAATATAACATAGGACGTATTTGCAGTCAACACTTGATGTACCTATTGTTGCAAGGACCTGTTCAGGTTTGAACTACCGTTTCAAATGGACTGATGTCAAAAACTAATTCGTCCTACTCTCTGATATCAAATATCTGAAGCCAACACAGATATCGATTGAATTTATAGGAAATACATTCCCAGGAATATATCATTTCCTTGTTGACTGAGGAGCTCAAATGTTCATTTTATCAACAGCTTAACCCAAACATATCAAAAGATAATCCAATCTCCCCCTCTTATTGCTTTAGGAGGGCAGCGAGTCATCCTGATCGGTATTGTGTTAGTGTATTTTGTTTTGGAAGGAATAAGATACTCTTGAAATTTGTATCTATATGACAAAGCCAAATCTATTCTTCGTATAGATTTTTTAAAGAATAAACGAACATCACACCTCTAATAATTTGTAATTTGAGTGACCTAACCATATCACCTGTTGAGTCAGCTGACTATGCACCTGACTTTCCTCTCCTCTTCTCGAGATTGAATCTCGGATTCCACTCCAGCACTCAGTGACATACTCCATCGTCGCATCAAGTGCCCCTTATTTTGCCAAGACTCAGTGTGCCAAACCTAGTCTACCTCAAGGCCAAAGCCCCCTTATTTACCCTTTATTTATTATGATGCATTGATATCTTCTGATAATGGATTTAGGGCAATAATACATAGAGCTGGGGAGATGGGGTTTCCTTCAAGGCATCTTCTATTCACATTGAAATTATACTCTTCTCTTTAATAAAAGGTATCAAGGTCACAGAGACTTACTGCCACCCTTCTTATAGACATATCTCCCAGCCCGGCACTTTTAAACTTTTGATTGAACTGCCATCTCACATTGCCACTACTCTGAGCAAATCCAAAGCTAAATAAACAATAAATACCATCCATCAACCACCATATTCACCTGATTTAAATTCGTAATACTTTTATTTGTTCTCCAAACTTAAATTTCCACTCTGTGGAAATCGTTTTGAGTCTATTGAATCCATAAAAAAATTCTTGGAAGGAGCTGTAGGCCATGACAAAAAGTGCCTATAAAGATATTTCAAGTACTGGAAAAACGTTGGCATATGTGTATTTTATCAAATGAAGATTACTTTGAAGGTAAAAAAATAAATTTTAATGATTAAATGTGAAATAACTGAAGTAGCAGTACCCTTAATTAAGTAGCCCAAAAATGTACCCAAATGTCAATAAATTTTATACTTTACTCTATTCTAATATGTTAGAATAAAAATGCCAATACATTTACGAATTCAAAAAGCAACTATCAAAGAAAAAAGAATAGTTTCTTCTACTTTCGGAAGTCGAAGTAAATTAAAAAAATTATCACTTGAGTAATTAATCCATTTGCTTATAATAATTATTCGTGTATGTCAGCTCAATAAAATTATTTTTTTAGTATTCCTTTATTGTATTCCAGTTATTTTTCGGCTATTTGATATCTGTTACAAGGGGGAGGTGAAATTATTGTGACGTAACTGTTCTTAAAGGCTCTGGTTTACAGTATCTGGCGAAATCTGGGTGCTGGAATCCTCTAAAAAAATAAGTGAAACTGCTGGGACACAAGAACCTCTAAGTATGATTGAGTTCTTCTTTTACAAACTTTCACTTTTTGAAGTCATCTAGTGTTCCAAGGAGTTCGCGAATCGACTTTTTCAGAGCATTAAATGAACACCAAACTATTATTTTTAAATAGGATTTTTATAACATGCAATTATTATTTAAAATCCTAATCAGCAATTACTATTATTTAATTCAATTTCATAAATACAACGAACTATATTTCAATGCAACCTTCGATATATCATAGTGATGTTAATCATTCTTATGCAACGGAGAAACTGGACTATTCAGAACCAGCCCTCGTTACAATAATTTTGATTAATTGAATACTGTTATCCATAACTTAAACATTGTCCCATTTATAAATTCCCAAAAACAGTTTGGTCCCATCGTGATGTTGAAAAGGTAGTTATTCTTTTATCCCCCAAATAAATGATTATGAGGGCATTAGTTATGCTTGAATCCAACAGTTGCAAAAATAATTTTATTTTAACTGAGAATTTAACTTATATTTTTTTTGTGTGTATTCTCGAGACAGAATAATATGACAGTAGATCTTAAGCTGTGAGGTACGAAGGTATAAACGAGATAAATGCTGCAATAATGTTTGGAACATCTGGTGAATCAACACCTATTCTATTTTTTTCTTTTCTTTAGAAACATAAATTTTCAAAACTTTAGGGGGCTATTTTTAAACATGTTTCAAACCTGTTGAAACTTTTCTTAAATGTTTGTTGTAAAATAACAAATCATTCTTTAACCAAATACATTTACTTTTCGAAAAAAAGAAGATTTATTGTCACCCTACTAAATAAGTGTAGGTACCAACAATGTACAACAGTCTAAAAATTAGTAAATCTTTTTTGTCACATCCTAGCCTATAGATACTTATTTTTTAGATAAAATTGTTTAACTGCCCATATTTGAATATAGATATCCCTTAAAAGTGATGGATCTAGTAAGTTGAAAAACATTTAACTTTTAAGCCTTCAGCAAAGAGTGCTATAAAATGAAATTCTTTTTCGAAACAACTTTTTCATTTATTTTCTTCATATCCCTTGCTTGGTCAAGTAAGTATTTCCATATAGTCCATTGTCAGTGTGTTCAAGGATATTTATTTTACAGAGAAGTGCATAACGAAAGATGGTTATACTTGTGTTTTGCCATTTATATATGCTCAATTTATTGTTTTTACAGAAAACCTTTAATTTTCTGTATATGGACAGTATGTAAGAAAATACTCCATTTTTTCTTCAAAAATGTAAATTTTCAAAAATTTAAGGCCGTTGAGCTACCTTTCAATATTTTTTAAAACTGTTGAAACTTTTCTGCAATGTTTTTTTGTACAATTAGGAACCATTTTTTAATCTAAGGCATTTTACTTCTCCGAAAAAAATATTTTATTGTCACTCTAATAAACAGGTGTACAAAAGGCTAAAAATAGTAACTTTTTTTTCACACCTCCTATCCTATAGATACTTATTTTTAGAAGCAAATGTTCAACTGCTCATATTTGAACATATATAACCCTTAAAAGTGATGGATCTATAACATTAAAAAACATTTAACTTTTAAGCCTTCAGCAAAGAGTGTCATAAAATGAAATTCTTTTTCGAAACAACATTAGTACTTATTTTTTTCATATCCATTGCTTGGTCAAGTAAGTATTTCCATATAGTCCATACACAGTATTCAAGGATATTCATTTTACAGAGAAGTGCATAACGGAAGATGGCTATACTTGTGTATTGCCATTCGTATATAACTACAAGACCTATGATATTTGTACAACGGATTTTAATATGAAAAGGCCATGGTGTGCAACTTATATGCCTTATACTCATGGATACTGGGATTATTGTCCACAAAGCTGTTTTAGTAAGAATTTGACAATATTTCATATTGCACTTTAATTTGTCTTCTTTATTTAGCTTGCGGTGTTTCAAATTCTGTTACGAGGTCGTGTAATGATGGTGTCAATAGAGATGCTACTGACTCAGATATTCCATGGCATGCCCTTATAAAGAGAAAAAATAGTCAAAGTGATTTTTTTTGCAGTGGGGTAATTATCAGTGAACAGTGGGTTTTAACTACTCATATCGGTATCGATAAATTAAAAACACCAGATATAAATTATTTAGAAGTAAGTAACATAATCTGTTTTTTCTTCATTATGGAAAAATCTCATTTTTTGATCTATTTTTATGCACATTCTTAATCCTTATTAGGTAAAAGTTGGGAATAAAGATATGAAATCTATGGAACATGTACAGATTTTAAACATTGAAAAAATAACGAAACATGAAGATTATAATGATTTGAGTATAAGAAATGACATTGCCTTAGTAAAGACTAAAAGCCAATTCATCTACTCTGATTTTGTTCTTCCAATATGTTTGAATGTAGACAAATCAAAAACAAAATTTGGAGCAACAGGAACAGGTAACTTTTTTCCTGAAATAAGGTAAAAATAAATATATCACTCTTTTCCTTAATATGTGTACATAGTGAGCGGGATTAAGGGTTATAATATGGACTATTTATTAAAAAGTGGTGGTGTGACGATTTATGATAGTATTGAGGGTCGATGTTCTTACCCAGGTGTATTTTGTACAAAACATAATACATATATTGAAACTCTTTATTCTGGAGCCTCTGTTTCAATGTGTCTCAATAATAAATGTGCTCTGGTGGGTCTACTGGCAACAAATCAATTACTAACTAGTACCCTAGACTCTTTCATTTACCATTTTACGGACATTGCACACTTCATACCTTGGATTTATAGGAATACAATATAAATTGATTTGAAACGACAACATTTTGATGTATTTTTTTTTGATAAATAAAGGATACCATAGATAAAAATTCTTGATAAAGGTTGAATAATTTTATTTTTTTAAATATGGGCTTTACGAACATAGATATGAGTATAAAATGCAAACAATCATAAGCTTTAATTATTTAAACTTGTTTAATATGTTTAAACATTAAATAATTATATATATACGCTTATTAGAAGCTTTATTTGATTTATAAGATTTAATATGGTCCGATATCGTGGGATTATTACAATCAATGGTAGTTAATTTAAATGCAATTTCGGGCGCTTTAAAAAAAAATAGTTCTAGATTTTTAGTAGAAAACATGATTTTTGTTTTATGTGGCGTCATGTATGGTATCTTAGCACGTAACTCAAGTCTACTTAGTTTTAAGTAACCTTTTCCCCTCTTTGTTACCAACAAGGATCTACGGGGGCTTTGTGAAAGTGTGGTCCGAGCTAACTGCAATTTTATTAATTAAATTTCAAATATGAATCTCTAAGGATTTTTGTCCCATTTTGTATTTTTTAATTGATCATCGAGAATTGCGTTATTGCTTCGATCCTGGTATCTCATTCCCAAGGAAAGAGTCAACTTTACTTGCTTATGAGGTCTGGTAGTTTTCCATGGATGAATTCTCCTCCCATCGTCCCTCATGAAATTCAATTCAAACATCTCTTGATATGGATGATAAAGCTAGAAGTATTTTCCTTCGATTATCTCTGTATTCCTTTTCCAAGGCATGACTTTATGAAATTTACATATAAATCTGAAAAAATATGATGATAACTTGCTAGTACACTCCCATACAAAATGTGATCATTAGAAAATTAAACAAAAAATTTTCGAGATGTATATTTTGTAGAGAGATCGTTTTTTAAATTATACATTGAATATGTATAAGCTATGATATTCCTCATCACTGTGTATTATGAATAAGTTATAAGTTTCTAAAGAAAAATCTTCTTTTTTATCATTTTTTAACCTGAAAATGGAAATTTATCGAGCTCAGAACACGATTCACAACACAAACACACATTTTTATCATAAGAAACTCTGCCATAACTTTTATTAATCCGACTTTTAATTTGGAGATAGTTTTAAGGGTAAAAAATGATTCTGAACAATAATTGTTTTATTACTAAAGTCCCAGATATGTCAAAATTCATATGAATGAGAGAAATACTGCAATCAGTTTTGGATTCTACCCTCGTAGATAAATTCGATTATTGTATTCAATTAATTTGTACAAAATTCTAACCACCCCCATCTCTTCTTGTTCCCCTATGTAAATAATACAATTTGAAATATAACAATTTTACATTTACAGCTTACAAGTGCAGTTTACAATTTATTCCAAATCCCAGTATGTAAACAACAATTATGTATATGGATAGTTAGTGCGTCATATATTAATTGTAGGTATAACTATCTACCGGGCCATTCCACATCAAATCACTATTTTTTTTTTATTCTAGCCTTTCAAAATTAACTAAACTTTTACCTGCAAACTTCCAATCTATTTTTTAATCAAATAATTGGTAACTGAAATATATACTAATGTATTTTTTTGAAAATGTACATCAGGTTTTAAATTGTCATATCTTCTATCGTATCATGTCAACGAACAAAAGTTTTGTTAAATTATGTTTCAGAAAATAAAACTATAAGAAAAGACTGGTAAATCAATTTTTTTTGTTCTCAATGGTAGTACTCATTTAAAGATTTGATTTATACAGTTTTAAAAACCCCATCGAATTGGCGCCTTGTGACTATTATTTATGGGAGTGTTGTTATATAACAAATGAGTGGGTGATTGACGAGAAAAGTGAGTCAAATGGCTTGGTACTTTTAAGGTCATTTTGAGGCCTATGTAGGGTGTGAAATCCTGAAATTTATAGCAGTTTGTTCACTTTGACTGAATTGATCAAATCAGACTTTTTCGTTTTGAATTTTATTTACAAGAAAAAATCTTTCGACTAACATAATATATAAATATTTAAAAAAATATTTTTTCGGGTCGGAGATATTTTATATAAATACATTTATTTCAATAAGTAAAGATCAATTGAAAATTGGATACTTTTTGCAATAGCCTTCAAAAGCCAATTAAAAAATATTTTTAAACACATTTTCGCTCTTTATAAATGCTTTTAGTTGTTAAATTTAACCTAAAAGTTGTAAAAAATAAGAAATATTTTCAAATTCTGAGGTTTTGAGGTGAACAATATTCCAAATAATCCCCCACTATTTGATCGAATGAAGTCTGAAAAATCAGCTGCATTTTTTCGAGGTATATATGGAAATTTTTGATATTCCAAATACAGTTCCACGTCTATTTTAGCATTTCAAAGGATTTTGCTCCTAATTCTTATTTTTGTCGATCGATCGATAAACTCACAAAACAATGCTTCTGTCAAAGAAAACATATGCATTCCCATTGCTTTGATAGTGGTTCCAGACAAAATATTTATTTTGAGTAGTTTCTTTATACAAACGTCAACACACATGTGACTATAACAAAAATCTTGTTACACTATTTTAATGAATATTCCAATAAATTTATAAATGGATATATGCACCAAGATTTAACCTTTAAATGCTTGCTTTCCGCGGATTACGTTACAGTATTTTGTATAAGGTGACCCTAATGCTCCAAAATAGTCGACTCGCAAACTCCTTGAGACAATAGATGACTTCAAAAAAGTGAAGGTTGGTGAAGGAAGAATTCAAATATGCCTAGAGGTTCTCGTGTCCAAGCAGATAGACATACAAAAAATTTGGAAGATTCCGGGAGCCAGATTTTGCCAGGTCTTGTAAGCCAGAGTATTCAAGAAGAATTTTGTCACGAGATTTCACCTCCCCCTTGTGACAGATATCAAATGGGCGAAAAAGAACTGGAATACAATAAAGGAATACTAAAAAAATAATTTTATTGAGCTTACGTAAATGAATAACTATTATTAGCAAATGGAATAATTTCTTAAATAATATTTTTATTAATTTACTTTATTTCGCATACACATGCTTCGACTTCCGAAAGTAGAAGAAGCTACTCTTTTTTCTTTGATAGTTGCAGTTTGAATTCGTAAATGTATATGTATTTTTATACTAACATATTTAGACAGAGTGAAATATATAATTTCTTGACATTTCGGGACATTTATGGCGACTTAATTAATGGTACTGCTACTTCAGTTATTAAGTTTACATTTTTTTTTTTTGAAGTTGATTGAAATATCATTTGAACAAGGCCTCCATTTTTGCAAGTTCATCCTAACAGTTCTTGGCACAATATATTAATCCTCCATGATACAACATAATCTTTCAAAAAAGTTATGGAAATTGTTGAATAAAACATAAATTTCAGATTTAATCATTAAAATTTACTTTGTCACCTTCAAAGTAATCTCCATTGAATACAATACACATATGCCAACGTTTTTTCCAGTCCGTGAAACATTTTTATAGGTACTTTTTGGCATGGCCTTTAGCTCCTTCCAAATATTTTTTTATGTATTCAACATACTCGAAACAGGTTCAAGAGAGTGGCAACTCTGCCTATCCCTTTTTATTTTGAGTTAGTTAAGGGTTCAACATAAAGGTCCGTTGATTTTTATAATTGACGTTCCCCATGGACCTACGTACCCTAGGAATCTTCTCGTAGCTATTAATGGTCTATTCTATTCCATGTACTCAACGAATTTTTTATCTCTTTATTCGGAATTGCCTCCAATCTGACAAGTATTATACGCATATAATTATATTTTTGTACAAAGTTCACATGAGTTCACAAAGTGGAATTTAAAAATGAGGCTTTTCACAGCAACAGGTTGCGTGATTTTAGCTTGTGCTCCTTCAGATATTAACAAAACTCATATATAGCTAGTTATATTTTCTGACGTCACTATTAAAAAGAGTGATGGAAGTCAAACCTCAGTTACAAATTTGTTATGTTGTAACATTGTGTTAGTATAGATGTTAAGAGGTCGGAACGTAATTTCTCGACTCATCCCTAATCTTATGACACTCTGGCGTAAGGGAGTATTTCTTAATCTTTATATCTGTTAGGTGTATATAGAGAACACATATGAGAAATCTAAGGGAATCAATTATATATAAGACTATATTTTGCCTTGTTTAATTGATCTTGTGGTAACCCTGCATGGTGCAGTTAAAATGCATATACTTAATTAATATTTTATGCGTAAAATTGAGATCAGAATGTTAAAAATTATGAATAATCTAAGAGTATAACCCACAAATCGAAAAAGTTGTGAAATTAGATTCACAACTTTTGCATTAAATTCTGGAAAACCTTTTGAAGTTCCTCCTCTCCAATGATACATTCTTATGATGGAAGCACCTATGTCATAACTTATATAATACATTGTTATTATTTCTCTGTTATTCTTTATATCACTCTTACTCAATCCAGAAAATAAAGTATTTTCTTAAAAATAATTCATTGTTTTTTTGAAATACAAAGATCACAAATCTATCCCACAAAAAATTATGTTAAAGCCATATAGGATACATAACATCTAGTCCCATCTTTAAGCCATACGATGGAGTTACAATATCAACTTTTTTAGTTAAAAAAATAAAAATAATAAGAAATCAATTTTTATCAAATATGAATTAATTCAAACTTTACTCATTCGCTGATGGGTAAGTTCATGTGCATAGAAGGCTAGAATTTCTTCTTTTAAAAGTAAAGAACTAATTGAATTAATGTTTTATACTATCAACTAGAATTTAGATGTGCAAAGTTGTAACATCCAAATTTTCCATGGCACCAACCCTATTAAGCCCAGGGACTGCAATCAAATCCTTAAATCAACATAATTAATAATTTAGATCACCTTATCTACAGGATCTTTTGGAACCAGGCTCATCAAAGTAGAAAAAGATTGCTCTAGGTTATATTGGCTCCATTATAATGTAGTAAACTCCTCTGAAAAGAAGGAAATATGTTAAGATTTAAATATCTTATTTTAACGGTGGAACGATGATCATTCTTTTATACGAAAATAAAAAGGAAAAAAGTATACAAGGTACTCTGATGAATATTTAATATCATTTAAACAATTCGAACTCCTACAAATATAAATTAAAAATGAGAAATAGTTAACAGAAGCTAACATCAACTAGATATCTTAAGATAATTAATGCTTTCTGTTGTAGTATCTGATTATCGAGGGATGATATAGTAGTGTATAGGCAAAATTATGGTGATAATAATGACAGAATGTCATAAAAATATGGTAACTTTAAGGGACGACATATCTGGTGATAGATATTACCAGTTTAGAATGGGCATGCTAAAAAAAAGAAACCAAAAATCAACATGGTAATCTTGACAAATTAAAAAATGTTTTGGAGGAGAGAAAGAATCATGCTCATGACATTTGATTAGATCAACTGTGACATTAAATAAAAATAACATCTTCTAAGGAAAAGATAATTAATTGTTCAAATTAAAAATTCAAAAAAAGAACATAAAAAACAGTCCAGCTAAAAAATAAACCAAATTTTCATCACTGGATATAACTATCATCTACCTATAGTATTCCTTGCTCGCTGATGATACGTAACCATTTTTAAAACAGGAAGGAATAGTAAATGAAAGAATTTGAGTGGCTTCTGGGACAATACAGTCTGGCCCACCTCCAGCCCCCCCCCCCTAAACGTCACGTATTATTCCATATGATCAATTCTTTAGAGCAGAGCCTTTGTGACCGACAGCAATTATTTGGAGGACCCGAAGACCAATTTGCAGACTACCTGGGACTACATCTCCGTGGACTTACATGATACGTGCAGAATGCAAGTCCATTCCAGAAAGACTTACGGCTGTGGTTAAGGCTAAGGGTGACCATTTTGAATGAAAGTTGTGTCACTTGTTTTTGGAATTTGTGTGTACTATATATAATTATATGCAAATAAAGTAATTAGTTATATCATTTTTACTTTGATGAACATTAAACAGAACTTTCTGAGGACCTTGTACATATAACAGAGGAAACCAGATCAGTTATTATTCTATTAGTATCAAAAAACCTTCTACTTCTGTGTATACTAAAAACCTAATTTTCTTCTTATATTTGCTGCGTATGTTAAAAAAACAACAAAAAAAAAAAAAAAAATAGATGTCAGCACATGTAAAAAATGCACCCGAAACGTGCACACCATATGCAGACAATATTATCTAAGCAATGCTTGCGAAGAAGTCAAAGTTGGGGGGATTAACATTTTATCCAATGCTTCCTTCAATATTGAAAAGGCCATCACTTAAAAGTGAAATCGTATTGGAACCTTGGGATGCAAACACAAAAAATAAAAAGAGAGTCTTAAAAAAAAATTCTCCTGCGCCTTTTAATGCTATGGCACGAGTTCCAATACCCGACGTTGGAAAAGGGGCGTGATGAACTGCATTACTTCTTAGCTGTTGTTATGAACATGACAAAAAATTGATTTTAAAAGCTTGGAACTACAGAAGGAATCTTAAAACAACTATATGCCAATCACAATTCACTGTGTACAAAGATAATTTGGTGGGAACTGAAGATGTCCTTGACCGTGAAATCCCTCTTCGATCTGCAGCTATTTCTTAATCTACAGGAAGTGGACAAGGATTTTGTAAATGTATGTGGGATACAAAATACCCAAATAATAGGTACCTTTGCGTAAAATGAAAGTTACGTTTAATTCAAAATGTCATTTTGATCTTTCCTTTTGCAATAAGTAATATGTTTAAGTCAGTTTTTCCGAATATAACGAGATTTTTTAATCGAAAAATGAATTTGTATGCAACATCAGAGTGTCAAAATAGTTTTTAGTGATTAATATAATAATTAGTGCCATATTTACAACTTCCTATTAAAAAACACAGAGTATAAAGGAAAGAATGCTCTTTACTAAATAACGTCGTCATCAGAAGATAATAAATTTTTGGATAATTCGTACAAAAATAATTTATTTTTATACATTTATTTTTGTCAAATTTGCCGACATGCACCCTCTCGTAGTTACGGACTTACATTGTGCTATAACGTTGATAATAATAATAAATACTGTAATAAAAAATAATTAAGAATTTTTGCAAACTATTCTCTTACATGAAATATATTTAGAGATTTACGTAACCTAATCCATGATAAAATGTAATATACGTAAGGGAAAGACAGTAAAATTTTAAAAAGACTTCAATTTTGGCATAAATGCCAAAAACTGATAGATTGACTGAAAAATCAAAGAAAAACAGGCTGATTATTAAAATCAATAATCAATTATTGATGAATGATAAGCCAATCATATTGATATATTTCTAAGTCCTGCTACCTACTCAGTCTCTACAAATGTTAAATCTCCAGATAATACATACAATTATATAAAAGTACTTAATTAAGGAATGGCCCTTACTATTGAATTATTATAACTAGTTTTTACTGAACTACATAGGTCAAATTTTTATAATTTTGGATATATTTTTGTCAGTGAATAAACCAAATAATGTTTAATAGTAGTGTAGTTACTTCAAAATATATGAATCTTTTATTTAAAAATTACAAAGGACTATACATCGGTGTAGGTTTTGTTTATCGATATTATATGTATGCTATTTTTCGGAAGTGAAAACTTGTTACTCTGTAAGATACATCAAAGTTTTAAACATTATTGTCAAATTTTTCAATATGTATCAGAATCCAAGCCAGTCTTTTAGATCTCCAATTTTGTATTTTTTAAACAATATAATTTTAATGACGGATAAATTAAAAGACTTTGGATCTGTTGATTTTTCTAAAATATTTATTACCTAGATTTTTAGGATAGTTTTGTAATTTTACATTACAAAAAATTAAAGTCGACTTTGTCTTTGGGAACTTGCTGAAGGATAATGTTTACTGATATTTTTTATAAAATCTAATTCGCTAATTTTGATTATGTATCTTTTAAAAAATATACATTATAAAATAAAACACTTACTCATTTCTTTCCACATTAACTACCCCAATGGCAATAAGGTAGACTTAATATCCAATGATTACAAAATAAAAATCTTTTTATTGTTTTTTAAACATAATACCTATACTTCGAAAAATTATGACCTATATTTGAATATATTTCTCTAAAATATTGTATACATAAACTATATCTTTTTCTTGACATAAAATGACACATTTAAGTAATAAAATATATTTGTTAATCCTGTATTTGTATTTTATTAAATATAGATATACGTTTAAAAAATTAGGAAGGATATTATTACTAGGTTCAAATATGTAATGGTGTCAACTGAGTTGATTTTGTATTTAAAAGAGTATCAAATTTTTTTTTACTTACACACTGTAATAATGAAAACAAAAAAAAATCTTTACAATAGGGCACAAGTTTCTAATATTAAGCAAATACTTAGAGGTACCATCTTGATGATTAAAAATCAACGATATCATACGTATTACCAAGGTTTTTCATTCTAACTTTTTTCTATAAACTTCAAGATTGAAATAATATGAAATTTCCATCTTTTTATTATATATTATACTTTTTGAATTTTTCTCACATACTAAAATGTAAACGTTTTCAAACCGTACGTTTGGAACCCACTTTCATGTATGGATAATTTAATTTTTTTATAGCAAGTTCAATATTGGTCTAGTATAAGGAGTAATTGTTGAAAATTTTGTTATGTTTTGATTAAAAATGGAAATGTAATGGCAGTTTATAATTGTTTGGACACTGGTGTCATTTGAAAGTTATTTTTTTTTTCTCTCTCTTTATTAAATTTGTTCAGGATGAGGGATGTATTTTATACTTTGGTTTTTGTCCTTTTAGAGTATTCATATTAAAGTATTCTTTATTAGTAGACAGATTATCAAGTAATAGATGTAGATACAAATATTTTTATGAATATTATATTTATAAAATGTAGAATAAATGGAAAGAATACAAGGAACAGGATATTTTAAAAATTTCAAGTTGTTATTATGATATTTCGAAATTTTCAATTTGATGATAATTTCAAAGATGATAAGAGGGATAAAGCATATGTAGTAAAACCACTGAAAGTCTATCTGAACGAAAGGTTCAAAAATTTTTTGTCCGACAATTGTAAAGCTCTACAAAAAAGGCAAAGAAAAGTCGGTCTCATGGATCAATTAACTGCTTCATACCACTAAAATTAAGTGATCTAAGAATCTTCTTCAATCTTCTAGTGTTTGTAAATAGCTATATCACTTATAACATTAAATATCCAATTAAATTATTGCTTTTTGACTTCAAAGTTGTAATTGACAAGAGTCTGATTAAATATTATGAAGGGTGTAATAGAGCAACCCAATCGTCTAGAGCAATGAAAAGAAAAAATGTATATGTTGTAATAGATAATCATAGTGGACAGTTTCCGGAATTAGAACGATAAGAAAAAGATGTGCTTATTATGCAAGCAAAAATATAAAAAAACGAACTTTTGTCATTTGTATGGCTTGTAATTTTGCTTTATACTTAGTAAGATATATAAATTGCTTCGTTATGGTTCACATGTAAAGCGGTTATTATATTTTTATTAACTAATTTTTCATGGTAGAATTATTACTTGTTTGAATAAGAAATAAAAATTATATTGAAATAATTAATTAATGTTAAGAATTCAACTCCATAGCGTAGCTTTAGTATTTTGTTTCTACATAATAAAAAATTACCGTTCACCAACAGAGGGACATCAGTGTCCCATTAAATTCTGGCGAACCTATTTAAGATATTAAAAAAAAATTATAATTAGTTCTAACATGATCAAAGAAATCAAGAATTGACTATAATTATCTTTGATTTTCTTTTGAACTCCTTGTGGGTCTGAAACGGTTAAGGCTTCATTGGTATGGGCCGAAGCTCCGTCCTGCAGTGGCCTTGATGAACCAATTTATGGTCTTGGTGATCTATGGTACCACCTTTTTCTTCAACACAATCGAGTTGTTGGCTATGGATAGCTGGTATCCAACAAGGAACATAATTAGAGGCATTTTTTCTCAAGTTGATCCCTAACATCATCATAGAGGCAATATATTTGGTCTTGGTGACTGTCCTGGTGCTATTGATAGGCTTGCCAAATCATACCACCCGATAATTTTGCTTTTTGTAGAAAAAGATCAGAGAAAAAAATTAACGGGTTGCTGTTGTGCTTCAGATCATTCAAGAGTTGTTGACATCGCTGAAGGCAGAGTTCTTTTTGACGTTGGTATAGAAGTTGCCTCTCAATTCTTCTAAGTGACCTCCTCCAGCCTTTCATATGGTCTTGTCCACAGTAGCCCTATCTACCATCTTCTTCTTGGCTCTTTGACATTGTCATCGTTGGGTTAAACTTAAAGGCCTCCATGATGTCTTCAGGTTTCACTCTGGTGGGTCTTCCATTCTTGGGTTTATCTTTTAGGTTGTCCTCATCCGCAAAACAATGTCTGACCCAACAGACCGTGGCATTGCTGACGTTTAAGGCCTTCATGATGTCCGAGGTGGTCCTTTTCAATTCTTGAACTGTTAGAATTGGATCTTATGCAATGCAATAAAGACGCTGCATATCTTTTTTTGTCAGTCTAGATTCTGAATGTCCCATTCTCTAATTTAAACTATAAATGATTTGTAAATTTCTATTTTTTGATCAGCCTCATGGGAAAATTTTTATTCCACTTTCATTGACAATCGTTTCTTGTTGCCATGTATTAAGGAACATAAAAAATAAAGATACCAAATCTAGACTACAATTTAGGAACTAGTTTGTCCTTTAAAAAAATGAACGAAACGTAATCGGAGTTCATGATATCCATTTTTCCTTCATGTTTATGATTATCCAAATCATACTATTAGTAATTGAATATTTTTGTCGAACGCTCATAATATGACTTGAACTCCATAATTTAAATATCAATTTGGACACAAAATATCACAGCCTTGACCATAATTTACTCATATTGTAACTTGATGAGAAAATAAGCAGGAAAGCATGTGTTATTTAAAAAAGGAAAAGAAGAGTCATCCCTAATCATAGGATATTAATGTGGCTCTAGTTAATTAATAGTTATTTATTTATTAAACTTATGTTTAGTTGTTAGTTTGATATATTTATTTAATTAATTGTAGAATAATAAATTATGTTTATATAATCTATTTATATTAGCAATAATCATCTTGAAATATATGACGCATTCAAGAAGATTTATATTAAAACTCCATGACCTCAGATAAAGCTGAGCCACATATTCCACATTCGTAGCCCTATGTCATGGACTTTTTCTTTTCAAGTCAGCCAATATTACGGAAAACGCCAGGGAAGGGTACGCTAATGCTCTGTTTCAATGCTTCCTCTGTCAGAGGTATTGCTTAAGGATCACACATCTCCCAGAGGTAATCTACACTTTGCGGCAGCAAATCGTGCAGTATTTGATTCGTGTATACAATTTCGCCCAGATTATCGAAAATAAATGAGGTATAGAATTGAAATTTTTATTGGTTTATGGGGATGTCATTAGCTATTCATTTCTCAAAATGAATTCCCTTGGCCACTAGCTTGGCCTAAATCCTAAGGAAAGCCAAGCACGTCTTTCCCACAAAGTCCTCGCTCATGTTCTCCCACTCCTTGTCCACGGCAGCTTTCAGGAACACCACATTGTGCTGAGAGAAGCCTTTTTCTTAATAGCACCCCATATTCCACATTCCAGGAGGTTCAGATCAGGCGATCTTGGGGCCACATCTACCATGATCAGATTTTGCATGGTTGTTTTTGCAGTTTTGTAGCCCCCTCCGAATAGTTATCATCGGCTTCACGACATTGTTCATGAGGCTGAGGTAATCCAGCTTTCCCAGCTTGATTCACTTTTCGGTCCAGTTGGGCTTCATCCTCTTCTCGTTGGAACACACTAATCCGAACAACATAACCGAAGTAGGGTGCTTTGTCGGATGAATGGCAGCGATCTCATGAATGTGGAAAGTGAGTTACATTTCATTCCTAGCACTCCTAGCATGGTCAATCTTCCAAGTTTTCTTGTTTGAGAAGACTAGGATCGTTAATGGATCCTTTTTTAGCAAGCTGAGTAGCTTCGTCCCTTTATCTATTCACCTTCCGTTTGCCACCTCTGTTAACTACTGACGTGGCCTTCTAACGTAAGAGACGACTCCCAAGTCCTTCGCTGTCCTCCTGAGCGTCTTCTCGGAGACCTCGAGGTCCTTATCCCTCTTTCCCATGCTCTTCTTCGGGCTCCTGTCTATCTTTTTCTTCTCTAAATCCAACAAGGCTGGAGATTGAATTTTCTTGAGACGTTCTAAGTCGACATATTAGTAGGCACCCTTCTTCGAGCAAGAAGCCTTCAAGGAATTTCTTATTTTAATAGTAAGAAGAGAAAAAATATTAGTGATTTTGACCATGAAACCCAATCTTCAGTTTTGTCTTTTATGTCCAGTGCAAGCAAGACTCATTGTGTGATAGAAATTAGTTTTGGAAGAACCATTTTTAGGTTTGTTGTAGAGCATGGTATGGCCTTCCAAGTTGTCGAAGATCCTAGTTTTGTCAATCTAATCAAAATTCCGCAACCCGGAAAGAAAATTCCATCTCGCTGTATGATCCTGGAAATAATGTCAATGAAAATATTTCTGAAACTTGACGACCCAGAGAAAAACAGAGATCAGTTTTGGATTTTGCACTTACAGATAAATTATATTCTAGGCTTAATTTCAATGCTGAAAATTTGGTGTTCCACTATGTTATGAAAAAAAAAAAAAAAACACTCATATATTGCTTGTCAGACTCACCAGAGCAAGACTGTAATTGAGTTAGTTTAGTTTAGTTTAGTGAAATTGTTTAGTGCGAGCAAACTATTTACTGCAATGTTTACAATATTAAATTATGTATACCATTATTTGCTTCTTACACTTAAATACCGAAGCAGTTACATAAAAAATATATACAATAATAAACATTTTAGTTTGAAGTTAAAGCTAAGGGAAAGATAAAATCGCAAAGTTACTCAAATTTACAAAAAAATAACTTACTTAATCTGATAAAATCAAAACTATCGGAATAAAAAAAATATTCACAATAAAACTATGATAATTTATGAAAATATCAAAACAACCCTCAAATTAAAATTTTAGTATGTCTTAAATTCCTTTTAAAGCTTGAATGGTGTCTTGAAGTTAACAGAAGGTACTTAATTTCTTCTTAGCCAAAGTCAACGAATTATTCCACATAGACAGAACTTTAGTATAAATTGATACAATAACAATTTATCTCAGCTCCTGAAGATGTAAAACATCATCATTTCTTATTCTGTTTGCTATTAAGGCTTTAGAGTTTAGTAAAACAAAATCAACAGCCTTGGTTTCCGATGACTCTCCTCTATTTCTTTTGAAAATCCTGAACAATACCATACCTTTGGTAACGTTAGCATTAGTATCTTCTAATAATTTTAATTAAACTTTACCAAGGAATTAAAAATATCAACAGCGTGCCAATCCACGAAAACATGGAGATTTGGAATTGAGGAGAAAACTTTCTGCTATCCTATATTCATCTCAGATGATTTAATATTCTTTTTTCTAGTTTTCCAGAAGCCCTAAAAGCTTGATATGGCCATCACAATTTTTTAACCTACATCTGATGAATTATGAATTTTCATTTTAAATTGCCAAGGGCAAGATATAATGTGAGCATTTGCTGCTCTCGTGAGAAGAAACTTGATTTTTCCGTCCTCAAATGGTAAAAAATTATCAATATATATATTCCAGCTGTGATTGATTCTGTTAAATGAAGGAAACAGTTTGGCACTATCATAGAAAAACTCAAAAAAAGTTTTTATTTTGAAATACCTTAAATTCTTCTGTGCTTTAAAAACCACCTCTGTGCCATTCCAATTTTTTATTCCATATCCAAATTTACGTATTTACTGAACATCCTACATACTTATGTAATTTAGTCTTGCTCAAAAAATAATTTTTAGGTTAAATATTGATTCTAAAAATCAGGGTCAAACTTCAATCACTATACTTTTGTAGATCAAATGTGTTTTCCAAAAAAAATCAAGGACATTTGTTAACACTTCGTAACTTGTAAAAAAAAAAAAAAAAACAAGACGCCTCACTTATTTTTTATTAATTCCTGCTGTACAAATTAGTTGTTATACTTTTATTTAAGTCATTTAGGTTACTGCCCAGTTCAAAGTGTTTTGATACACATGAAAAACCTTAAAACATATTTACTTTGTAATTTGATGGCCATTGCTTTTCGTTTATTTACTGATTTTCGTGAAAATTATAATGCGGAGGATACACCAGATGACTTAATCATGGAAACAGAGGAATATAACATTATTAGTGGAACTGATTTAATAAAATAAGGAGTCAAAAATTTCATTTATGTGATTAATTAGCAATTTATGATTACTTTTATAAGCTATAAAAAAACGACTATTAAAGATTGTTAACATTTAATAAAAAGTTACATAAGCCTACTATAAATATAAAATTAAATAACAATCAAGAGTAATTTTATTTAATTTTGCAAAGTGGGGTTGTATCAATCCTTAATATGACACTTAACAACGGGACTTTCTCGTTCATTTTATTGGTTTTTCAAAACGTTCTAAATTTGTATGCACCCAACACAAGACATCATTTTCAAAAATATTAAAGTAATTCCTTCCTACATATGTGAGGCTATTACAAAAAAAAATGAAAATAATGCTGTATTGTATTTGTAGCATAATACACCAAAATATTTATGACAAAACTATTTAATCTACCCTCCGTAGAGTGCGGAAATTAGGTGTATTCATTATCAAAGTATCCTGCTAAAAAAATATGTAGCTATATTAATTGATACAGCTGAACTTAATGGAAGGTACCTTTATTATAAATGCGAAGAATAACACCAAGTATTTTTAGATTTGAGTTATATTGAATTGCAAAAATCTCAAATTTCACCACAGTTTTTCAAATTCGTCAATTGAATTTGTGCCAAGTCATTTTGTTTTGCATTAATAGAATATGGCTGTGCCTTGCACAGAGACTATCTTTTATCGTCTCCAAAATTTATTTCCAAGTTGTTGGGAGATATGTCATATCGCTATTAGCTTTTGCTTCTCAGTATGACCGTTTCTTCTAGGATTGTATACTTTTTGACTAAAAATAATCCGTACACCGAATGACACATATCGTCTCAGCCTCCTCTCTCCCAAATTTGTTTTTACTTTTATAAAATTTTTATAAGAATAATAAACTTTCTATAATGTAACATAGGATGTGATCTAACATTTGTTACTGCTCCTATTGAATGTAAAATGTTTATTTCTTTAAATGATATCATTTCTTGTATATCAATCCTAAATTATATTATAAGTAAAATTAACTTAGCTCCCTGAGTTAAATTAATTGACATTATTATTGTTATCTTTTAATTGAATATTTACGCTTAGTAATAGAATTAATAACCAGGTAGGAATTATACCTAATTGAAAATTTGACGGTTCAGAACAAATTTAGTTAAGTTAAACTTCTATCCAAAGTTTTTATGAATGTTTATAATAAATCATTTTTTTAAGTGTCTTAAAGAACGAAAAAAATATTTATATGAAATGTATCTTTTTTGCCCATCTGTCTGTTTACATGCGTATCACAGCCAATGAGTGGCTACTGATATCTACAAAAAATTGAAAATGAGTTTTTTTACTCATATTAATAAAAAATGTGCTAATTTTGATGACTTTAGCCTTGATAACCTTTTATTGACCATTTTTACACTTCATTATAAAAATAATAATATCCTGATCTAATTTTAGTGAAATTATACTGTAACCCAGTTTTATTTAATCTTGAGGTTTTCTTGCATAAGTTGCTGATTATTACTAATGTTAATCCATCAGTTAGTTAAGTATTTTGAAACATTAGACCCAACTTGAAGATGAGGCATCATATTAAATAAGTAGTTTGCACGTCAGGTTTAGACTTCCAAAATTATACCTCTTGAACTATTATAAGATATACATAAGAAATGATTATCTTAATTGACATAATTTTTTTACTATGATAAGATAATTGAAATTTAACCACTCTTTTGATATAAAACTAAATTTACCTAAATTAAATACTCTTTGTTAGGTGAATAGCTGTATTCTTCTATTAAAACAAAAATTTCATACAAATTTAAAAACAAAACAAAAATAAACAACTACAAATGAATTAATGTTTGGTTTATAATTAATAACAACTTTATATAATATTTTATATGATAAATATTGAAAAATATACCATACTCTTCAAACATTGAGATAGGTATTCAAAAGACAAAATTCCATGTTTTAATTAGTTTACAAAAAGAGTTTGTGAACTACCAGTCCATTCTTTTACGTGTACAACTCTGGGATAAGTAAATTTGAAGGTGAATATGAGATAGTTTTTTATTCTTTTGAAAGGACAGAAATACTTGCCTTAAAATTTCCTACAATAAATTAAATTAAATTTTTGAGTATCCAATCTTCTTGAAGATATTATATAGAATTTAGTAAATGTTTTGACAACAACTTCTACTAAATCTTTCGCAAATACAATTTTTTGTTGATAATCATAAGATTTGGAAATTAAGCCGATGCTGCGGTCTAGAAAAAACTTTGAAGGATTTTCAGCAAAACAGTGTAAAGAACTTCAACATATGCATCACCAATATCTTTAAATGCTACAAAATCCATAATTATATTATTTATATTCTGGCTTTTGTAAAGTAAATTAATTGTTAAAAGTAGATGAACTTCCCATCTTATTCTTATTTTCTAACCCATAATTATCACATTGAATTTCAAGATGCAGAGCACCACTTATATCCAGAAATTCATGATATAAGAGATTTGCCATATAATTGGATCCTTTCTTAATAGTTTCCTAAAATTATTTTAAAGGAAGATTACAATGACTGAAAATATTATATCAAAATGTACCTGCTTAGTCTAATCAATATATATATATATATATATGGGATGTTCATAAGGAGTCATTCTCAATAGAAAAAATGTAAACTTTATAAAGATAAATTAAAAGGGGCTTTCCAATTCGAATTGACAAGTATGGAGTTGGTTTAGCTTCAAAAAAGTACACAGTTCATAACGTAGATTCTTGACGTATTTGACTCTCGTATTATAATCTCTGTGCTCGCTTCGACATGATACATGTGCTCCTTAATACTGTGGGTAATATTTTATGTCTAATCAACCATTTTCTTTTTTGATAAATTTCTGAGGCTCATTCTGGAGAATGATAATAGCAAATATGTCCAAAATTCCTTCACCGTCCCATAATATCCCTTATTTGGGACACATAGTCCTCCAATAACGAATAAAAGTGGATCTACTGTAATATTTATCACACGCTTGATCCGAACACGATTCTTTATTCTTATTATTTAAAACTTCCTTAATACAATGATTTGGGAAACAAATTACTTGAAGGTCATAATGAGAATAACATTTTTGGGTAAAAAAATACATTGTTCCTTTATTAAGTTCTTCAGAAAATGTATAATCAATTATCTCCTTTCATTAATATTTCGATTGAACGGGTTATTAGATGGGTTTCTAGTTACCTTATGTTATTTATGCATGAACCTATTTTTCAAATAATCAGTGTAAAGTCCCCCAAACCATTCATTTTCACATAGCTTTGAGGAAAGAAAAAGTCAAAGGACAAACTTTCCATCAAATAATTTTGAATTTCATCTTTTGATGTCACCTGTTCAGGGCACCAAATTGTCCCTACAAATAGGATTCATGACTTAATGAAGAAATAAAAGACATGGAATCGGCAATATGAAATACATTTGTAATCAAATTAATTAAAACAAGGAGATTTGCTCCCTAATGGATGAAAAGGTCTTAGAGAACAGGAACAATTATTTTCAAGATAACTTTCAATTCTGTAACCTTCTTCAAGATCCGAAACTGAAAATTCGATGTCTCCGTGCTCTGAAGTTGTAAAATCAGATATACCGTAAATATATGAAGAACCAACCGGGAAATTCATAACAAAAATATATTATATCATTATTAGCAATGTCGTAAAAAGATTGAAAATATACGAAGAACAAATAATTTTGGATCAACCGGATAAGAGCTTAATCCTACCAACATAAATTTGTATTCATCCTTTTAATATTGGACCATCTTTAAGAGGCTATTGAGGCTCCTCTTAAGCATTATAGTTGTAACCCATGCATTCAAATTTAACTAGAGATTCTAATACTGGATTTTTCGTTTTTTAGAAGTTCTATCTAAAAATGGTACAACTTTGTATTACTAGAGTAGTCTTTTGTTTTTTTTAATACCTAGAGGGATCTCCACAAAATAGATATAGCTGTCTTGGGAAGAGGAAATTTCATTTTTCCATAGTTGTAGGCATTCCCTCCAGTCACATGCCTCAAAATCAGAGACCTCTCAATATCTTCTTCTGTCAGCCTTTTGGCATTGGATTCAGATTCTCGTTCTCGTATGAACTTTACTTAAATAAAGGTCATACAAAAGGTCACACAGTTCAAGTAAATTTGCACTATTTTGTTTATTTGAGTAAGCTATATGCATGCATTTAAATTTTGTTTTGTATAAAATTATTTGTTTGGTTGTGATACACCAATGAAAAGACATATAGGTGGAAAGCTAAAATTTATTTTCTTACACTTATCGTTCTTTCGAAAAACGTGGATACATAATTCCCATAAAAATATTGTGGATTTCAATATTTCATTCAAATAAACTTGTTAAATTCAAAAAATCTGTAATGTACACTATTTAGGTAAATAATATAAATAAAAAAAAACTAGCAACTCAAAAACTACTTTATACTGAACTCACAAAAAGCTTAAAGTCTACGAGCCTATATTATAACTATAGATTTGATATGTTCTCAAAATAAATCTGATCAAAATATTTTAGTCATGGACCATTTTATAGACGTATTTAGTAAGTTCGATTATGTCATTTAATAATCCTTCCAAATTTATCCCATAATTTTGTTGCAGGATTTTGTATTCGAACTCGACTACCACTATAAAATCTACATAAATCCTTAGTACCGGTGTTATAATAGAATTTGGATTTATTGCGGATATTATGCAATATATTTGGAATGTCATGAACTAATTTCTTCAGTGCACTACTGTGTGCTAGAATTTTTGATCTAAGGTTCTGTCCATGAACTACTTGATTGGGAGAGTATCCGCACTCGCAGGGTGTATTTCTATACTCTGAAAGCCCATCTTTAAATTCTTCCAAATCGATTGTTTTGTTCCACACTTATCTTATTTTCTACTGGCTCGTCGCCCTTAGCCATTCCTTTCCTTTGGGGAGTTTATGGACTTGATGGAGACTAAATGATTCAATTTTTTTGTAAAAATTCTTGGAACATATGGGATGAGAAGAATTGCACCTTTATCTGATCCCGGATTCTTTGGATATCTAAAATTAGTTAACCATTGTGAAATTGTCTCAATAATTATCTCGGTATTTGGGTCTTTTTTATATTCTTCAATTACTGTGTATCCTCATAATGCATTCACACATACCAGGTAAGATTTTCCGTTTAACAAAAACAAATCTGTAGATATGGATTCAAATATTGGCTGTGGTATGTCATCAGGTTTTAAACTCTCTTGGCATTGTGAAGGTGCTTTTCCTTGGCAAGTTTCACAGTTTTCAATAATCATGTCAATTTCATTGTTCATTTCTGGCCATAATGTTGACTTTCTTGCTCTTCTTTTGATTTTCGTCATTCCTTGGTGCGACAAATGTAGTTTAGCAAGAATGTCTTTTTGGCACGCTTTAGGGACAACAATTCGTGTTCTTCTCAATACTCAACTGTCTTCAACATCTAAGTCTTCGATCATTTGTGTAAATAATCTTACGTAATGATTTTCTACTCTTCCTTTTTCTTTCAGAACAAATTTTGCGAATTGTACGAGTCTGCTTTTGTTATATTTCGTATATCTTCAATGATTGGATCCACGAAACCAATATATAATGTTTTTATTCTGTATTATAACAATGCTAATTATTGAAAATCTAATCTTGTCTTTCATTCCACTTTCTAATTATTCATCTTCTCTTCCAGGATCATCTACAAGAACTAAAAAAACAAACCAAAAAAAAAAAACATCTGCAATAATATGATTTTCTCTTTCAGGATCATCTACAAGAACTAAAAAAAAAACAAAAAAACCCATCTGTAATAATATGATCTTTTCTTTTTATCCATGATACTTTGAACTGGTAATGTTGAAGGCACATTCTATTCTTCTGTACTTTCGGGGTTACGATTTGGTTTAAAGAATTGTTATTGAATATATTGGAGAGAGAATGATGATCTGTTATTACTTCGATACGTGTTAGTCCACTAAGGTAAATGTAACATTTTTTAATGTCAAAGGCCTCTAACTAGATCATCCCATATCTTGATTCTTTTTCAGTCATACATCTCGAAACAATTCAATTCGTTTCCATCTTTATCCATGCCTTTGTATTAAATTGAATCCAATACCTTTGACTCTTGATACGTCTATCTCTAAACGTATTTCTCTCAACCGATCAAACATTGCTAGGATTTGTGGCTTAAGTAAAATATCTTTCATATTGCTCATTGCATGTGAGTGAACTAACTCCCATTTGAATTCATGGTTTGTCTTCAACAAGTCTCTCGATGGTTCGGCCACTTTGTTCCATTTTGGAGTAAAATATGTTAATTAATTAGCCATACCCATAAATGATCTTATTTTGTTCTGTTTGTAGGATTTGGAAATTTGCTGATAGCTTTCAATTTATCTTCGTTGATGGCATTTCCATTCTTATTGATTTTTAACAGACAAAATCAACTTTTTCTTTTGCAAATTAAAATTTCTCTAGAGTTCATGTGATTCTAAATTCCTTGCATCTGTTTAGGACTCTTCTTACTCTCTTAATCTAATTCTCAAGATCTTTGTCGTCAAAGAAGATATCCTCGACTACTTTATAAATGCCTTATGATGCTATGTCACAACGACTATTATACGTATCTCCCGTGGAAATAAATCCTATAGGAGTTATCTTCAAGTAATATCTTCCGTATGGAGTAATAAACGTTGCTATTTTCTTTGTTGTCTCTTATGAGGGCATATGCGGATGACAATGTACTGTGTCAAATTTAGTAAAAAACTGGGACTTCGGATTCATTTCAGAAACGGCTTCCTTTTGAGTTTTCATAGGATGAACTAATCTGTTAACCTGTGAGTTAAATTAAGTCAACTGTTAATAACACTTTACCGTTATGTTTAGGTACAGTAACTATGGGGTGGTACCACTCTGTTATTTCATCTTCGGTTTTAACGATCACATCCTTTTTGACCATATCATCCAGCATGTGTTTCACCTGTCCACAATATAAAAAAAAGGTATTGCAGTGCAAATGGATTCGTATTTTTCAATAGTTCTATTTTCATTGGTGGTAAAGGCATTTTAATTTATGTTCACATGAGTATACACTTGAAAATTCCTCTAATAACTGATTTTTCAATTTTTTAATTTTACCGTGCATTATTGGTCTCAGGCTCTTGATGCCTAATGGTTGACCCTTTGCGAACAAAATTTGATTTTTTTAAATACTTTAGATCCAGCAATAGAAACCATCACTCCACTATCACACGTGACTACAGCTTCCACTTCATGATTTCCGTTGGCATCCATTATCCCAATTGGTAATTGATTATTTTTTAATTTCTGAATAGAATTTAACACTTCGAGGGATTTCCTTATATTTGTTGGGATATCCACAATACGGCGAGTATTTGTAATGAATTCTGTTGAACAACAAGTCCAAAATATAGAAATTTGTTATTCCCTTGTTTTTTGTACACCTTTGGGTCAAACAAATGTAATTATTCCAAAGTCTCTAACCACTTAAGGAAGTGATACCATCTCCATTTGATTTTGGGACTGTATGTGAACTTTCCTTTAGGAGAATCGTGTCTGGTGGAATCGCTCATTTTTTCAGGTAAGTTGCTTTCTAAATATTCATCTATTTGAGCTTCAATATTAATTAATTTATTTTCTATGTAAATTGACTTTTTGACTTCAAGTTCGTATTCCGTAGAAGATTCATCAAGAAGCACACCAGTTCCTCTGTTTTCTCCTTAATTTTCTTGGAAGCTTTTCCTTTTTATTTCCAATGTTCTTAATTTGAAAAGTATTTGGGACATCTTCCTCCATGAGCTTTTCGATGTTCTTTATTTGTGCGTCAAATGATCTTATTTACGCACCTCTAAATCTTCGAAAATCGATAAATGGATTTGTTTGATCTATTTTGGTCATTTTCGGAAACTCTGGTCTCACGTTGCCTAGGATTTTCTTCTGAGTTCGATTAGGGCTGCCAACTGCACCATGTTTTATCCGATCCTATCACCGATATATTCTTAGAATAAGGTATGTGCGTATCACACATCTATTTCTATACGAAGCGCGACAAGAAGTATTTAACAATAACAATAATAGACATATATACATTTCTATATAACACATTTTAAGGATTTTTTCCCACTTTTGATGAGCCTTATTCAGCTTCCGACATGGACTAAAGGAGTTTTGTCTATTTTAGTAACATTATTTTTCAAGTCTCCTAGTTATTTAGACTCATAATATTTGCATACTTTTGTATCTTCCATGATTATCTTGACTTAAAATAATATTCTGTAATACAAGAAGAAAATATCAATGTAATCCACATTTATCCTTTCTTCGAAGATTCTGAATACTAATATTCTTATTTTATATCAGATAAATATTGTATTAATAACGGAATTACCATAAATCAAAGTATTTTAGCCCCAGGTTTGAAACTATTCCTATTGAATTTACAAAAATTATAAATTAAAATGTATAGTTTTTTAAAATATTTAATTTATTTTAATAAATAATATAACCATTATCTGGCTATAAAATACATTTCTAGCTTTCCGACTTCAATAAATAAATAATTTTAGTTTTCCATTGGTAATTTACAAATTTGTAAATTGAGAGTTAAAAATAAAACTTTGTAATTTTTGATGAATTGATTTTTAAGTTAAATAGCGGGATCCTAATCAAGTATGAATTTTGCCTAATGGCAAATTTGGAGGTTAATAAAATGAATTTTTTTCTTCTACATATCTTACAAATAAATAGTGGATATTTAATCATGTTTAATGTCTCAGTTGTTTAAAAATACAAACCATACACAGTTTTAGAAAGTTTAAAACTGAAAAATGATAGAAAGTACTATCGGATGGGTCAAAGAAGATTTATCTTTCAAAGAATAAGAATTTGGAATGTCTATTCAAGTACAAGATTGTACTTAGATTGTACAAGCTGCAATTTCTTTCTCTTAAAATACATTATTGATATTCAACATTGATTATTCTAATTACCAACTATTAATGAATACTAGCATTCATTTAGATCTATAAAAATTACGTAATTATTATGTATTTATGAGTAATATAATTAGTGGCATTTGAACTTAATAATGTGCCAAAGAATACTTGTATTTTTTTAATACTTATTAAATAGTCAAAATATAACTATTGATTTATGGGACATACATGAAATATTCAATTAATCATTGTAACAAATAATGTATATCTGAAAAAATTAAAATAATTTATTTGTGTTTTTGTGTGTGATGTTAATCCCACATAGAAACTCAATGATGAAAAAACATTTATTTATTTAAAAAAAAAGGATGGATACAGACTTTAGACATAAAATCAGAGTTGTTTATAATTCTGAGTTACGTAAGTAAGGATACGTCTTATTCCAATGAAACTACATAGATTCCTGGGCGATGGAGTTTGCTTCTTCACTTATAAGCTGATTTACTTTTATAAAAGCAGTTGGATTCTCCCTTGCCTCAAAGTTTTTTTGAGGTATGGTGTGTAGATTCGAAAATCCACCAAAAAAATCAAAAAAAGACAAATTATTGTATTGACTGAATAAGGAAAAGCGAGTATATCTTGAAAAGGAAATAAAAAAGGGATTTAGTTAAATGAAGAAATAAGAGAATTACCAAGTTAATCTTAGTATGTATCTTCAATCTTTCTTATAGTTGAAGAAGAAATATGGCAAGCTAGCAATGTCAATAATAATAAATAAATTACAAGTTCAATCATTTGAAAAACTTGTTTTATATTTGCCAAAATCTGTATTTTTACAGGGGCAATAATATGTTGGATTTTCGAGAGTGAAGGGGTGTAGGTTTGATTATATTTACATACAACCGACAAAAAACAACATAAATGTTGTATACAAGGTGGTTTTACAATAGAAATTTACCAAGTTTAATTATAGTAAATAGTTTTAGTTTAGAATTTTAACATAAACACACTAAATATGAATAAAATCTTTTTGATTGATTATCTTCAAGATAGCTTGTTAGCGCTAGTCTTTAATTTATAATTATTAATTTCGTTTTTGGTTGCAACTTATATAATTTGTCTTGCTTTTTTAGGTTCCAACTTGTACAAAATTGTAACTTGTACAGTGAACACAAACATATATCAGGATTTGTATACAGCTGGAAAACTATGTAAGTATATTTGAAGGAAGGAACTATGACTCATCTATAAATAATATACAAACAAGTTCCAACAAACCCTGAAATATATGTAAAGTATTATGATTCACACTTGAAAGAATACGTAGACCAATTTGTCTGCTAAAAAATGAAACAAGTCAAAAAAAAAATCAAAATCATTTTGCTTAATAAAGTAGTTATTGATAAAAAAAGAACTCAAGATATGAAAGGAAATATACTTATACGCATTCTATCTTTAGATTGAGAATAAAACGTATATGGATTGATGATAAAAGTAGTCGATTATTTAAGTATTACAAATATTAGTCAATATTTAAGTCAAACCCATGATTATTATAGCTTAATATCATGAAGTTATTTTATGTCTACAAATATGTGAACGACGACTTGGATCAACTACATCAATTTTTTAACACCCTTTGAAGATTTGGATGAAGGAAAAGACGTATTACAAGACCTTTATTTAATAGAATACTATATTGAATGCTCCTTGAAATAGTTTATCTTCCAATGCATCAAAATTAAAGTGACAATTACAGCAATCTCTGTCAGCAGATAAGTTATCTCTTATAAATACCAAATTGTTTATGATATCATCTCAGTTGTGATATTACACTTCGAAAATTTTCAAATCTTTAGTTATTGTAAAATATTGATTGTTGTAAAATTTACAGGTACTAGGTAAGAAATATCGGTTTATAGGATTAACAAGCAATTTATGGACTATATATATTGATAATTTATATTTATCTACTCACCTCAATGTGCATTTAATTAAAAAACGAATATTAAAGATAGTTGAAATTTTTTTAAATTACATAAACTCACTATAAATATAAGATTAAATAACACTGAAGGGTAATCTATTATTGCAAAGTGGGGATGTATATATCCTTAATTTGAGACTTAAAAACAGCCCTGTTCTTTAACTGATACCAATTCTTGAAAACTGTTCCAAATTTTAGAATGCCCTCGAAATGACTTCATCTTCATCTTATCAATAACTAATTTAATATTTGAAGAACTATTGAAATCCTCATTATCACATTCCTAATGCATTTCATCTTCCTAAATTATGTAATTGTATGGATAGTGTGGAAATCCAAAATAACGACAAGATCAATCTTTGATAATACTTTAATATCAAAAGAAGTGATCGAATAAACTTAAAAAAAACTAATTTGTAATTAACCACAACCCTGGAATTCTAAACTAAATAGTTTTAATTCTGACTTACGGAAAAATAAGGTTATATACATATGAATGAATTTTAATATACAAAAATTAATTTAAAAAGACAATTTGGATATTATAACATATATATATATTAAACATTCACATTCTATGAAGAAAATATAATTGTAAAATTGATAAAAAGTATGAGTCCAGCAAGAGTAAAAAATGCTATTGGTTATAAACTTACAATAAATGATTAAAACATCGATAGTTACTTCCATTGCACAAGAAATCTGAGGTATCTTGTAAATAAAGTATTTAGATTTCTATAAATTGTATGAAAATATATTATTGATAGATGTTGGTGTCTGTTGTGGTTACTTTTTTTTAGCGAGAAAGTAATTATTCCTCAATAAAATTGTCTTAACTTTCGTGAAAGAAATGTTGGTGACTTTCCTTAAAGGTTCTCGAAATTACTGTTATGCAAAAAAACAAAACACTATTTAAGTTGTCAATCATCACTACGTGTCAAAGAGTAATTCATGAATGGACTATATTCATATTCTCTTGAAAGATCTTGATGCAAAATGATATGAGCTCTTCCGGTTTTTCGTAAATCAGACCTTGGTGGTAAAGGGATACATTTTGAGAGCTAAATTTCTTTGACATTACCTTCGAAATGATAAGAATTGTATGTATTAATTGAGATAAGAGCCTGCTGAAACTCGTCGAGCAATTCTTTCCGAAGAAACAGGAAACCCGAGGTAAAGAGACGAATATGTGATTTTCTCTAGGCAAACGAACGTTTCTCAGAAATATATGCAATGGATTGCCAAATATTAAGTCGTTTGGTTGAATAATTAAATAAATCAATAGTCAATACCCATAATCTTATTAAATCAAAGAGTGTTCTTAGTTACGTAGTAATACCAATGATGATTTTTTATGTCAACCTATGTATTTCTTAAAATGCATACACCCTCTTTGTGTATAGTGCTGGCTGGATTGGAAGATTAAACATTTCAAAACCACGAGCCTAGGAGCATACATCAGTTGATATTTATTTCTTTAACAGCTACCATGATGAATTGAAGTGGATCACTCCGGAGATTCTTCCCTCTATTAATTGGCTAATATTAAACATCTAGAGAGAGAAAGAAACAAAGGTTCATATATTGAATATTATATTAATAGATATAAATATAAGATTGGATAAAGGATATCTTACTTTATTTTTTTCGGAGACGGAGTCAATCATAGGCATGCATATGACTGATTAATACCGCCTTTTCCTTCAAGTCAAGTAGCATCTGCACAGTGGACAATCCCCTTATTAAAGGAGATGAGATTTAGAGAGTGAGTTCCAAAGAGGCGAGATTCTTTGAACATTAAGTTGAAGAGATGATCCAAAAGGAATTGGATTGGATATACTATTGGAAAAATGGGTATTCCTTGGAAACAAGAAGAATGGTTCGATGCGGATCGATACATCCGAATGCTTCGTGTAAAAGATCCATTCAAATAACTGTGAATGGAATGTTCTTCCACTTTGTTCCAACTCTTCTCTTCTCTCAATCCTCTTCTTTTGCTGAGTAATTTTTAATTCGTACGAACAAGGATTAAGAGGTCTAGTTAATGAATAGGGCAGAGATCAACATTGTCCTCCGTCTAACTAGGCGAGGGACGTACAAAAGTGTCACCATCGGGTAAAAGGGTAGAATTTATCCAATAAAAAATGAAAAATGCTAAAGGTCAATAGAGATGAGGCAAAGTGGAACAATGATTTCATGGTTCGATGGTGAGCTATTTTACTGAGTGTGATATGACTTTTGTTATTGAAAAAATAACAGACCAAAAACAATTTTAATTTTGCACTATTATTTGCTGGAAAAAAATTACGTTTAAGCTAAGTAATGCCTTACAAAGTTTTATGGGGATTCTGCTCTATAATCGAATAAAACATAAAAGAAAAGAAAATATATAATAAGAGTTATTGTTAAACAATACAATTTTAAAGGGGAAAAATTCGTGTTTTCTTCGTTAATCCCGGGACTTTACAGTCCATGTGTTATATATGTCCTTATTTTACTCTGAAATATTATTGTATATAATAAAAGATCATTGACTCATTTGGGAAAAGGAAAAAATACTCACTTTTTGACAGTTATGTAGAGTTCCATGGATGATTATTGGTAACATTAATCAATTCTTGTTGCCATTTTATGTATAATCCAATTTAAAAGTAGCTGTCTTTTGATCCAGAATATCAACACCTCCCATACCAGAGTTTATTTTTTTATAATGGATGGACATGGGACGACTAATTTAGAATTTTTCCCTTTTACGCCTCTTAGAAGCGATGAAACTTGATTGTGGCGTTTCAAAGTCGTGCCAATTAAAGTTACTCCACAACTGTCAAACCACTTGACTGCTCCTCCATATTTGTATATTAAGGCTCGATTTTACCTCTGCTCATATCTTTATCGTTCTTCATAGTTGATATGTTTTTCTGATCTTTCTTACAGTGCCGATACAATATAACGTGTTTTTGTGTAATTTACTAACTAATTGGGAATACCTGAAGAAAGTATCGAAATATAGTATACAGTAGGATTTCATGGGACTTCTGAGACAGTCCAAGCACAACACTTTCTCCAAGACCATATTATTATTTTTTTTCTTCCCAAGATATAAATTGAACTCATAAAGATATCCTGTTTTACTGCAGCACCTTGTATACCACTATTTGAATCCCCACTTTATACTTTTTTACATGGCAAATTTAAATGCTTCTTTAAAATGGTAAATAAGTTATTAGAGAAGTGAAGGTTTTGAAGAAGGGACATAAATTGATTTCTGGCCATTGCATCTTTGTTGCTCTCAGATGATATAAAAATTATAAACACTCCAGTAGGATTTCAAATTAGCAAGCTTCATCACTGACATCATGAGATTAATTCCTAGAAGGCACGAAGTTCTTTTACATTTGTTACAAACTACTCTCTACCATCATAACATAATTTATGAATATTGTTTCCCCTAACGTATTTTAACCTTCAGGACAATAGGAACTCCCGTCCTTTTGTAAAAAAAAAAAAAAAAAAAAAAAAAAAAAAAAAAAAAAAAATACGTATGAAGTTGAAATTTTCATATTAGATTAAATAGACATGATCCAATATAACATTTGTAATATCAATACTAAATTAGTTTAGTAAAAGCTATCTGATTATAGATAATTTAACTTGATCGTGCAAATTGTCAAAAATTATCAAAACTAAAGTCAGTTTAAATAAGATATCTTAAAAAAAAAAGAAGATTAATATGACATAAAAATAAATGAAAGAACAGATATAAATGGTCATTTTAAAGTAAAAAATAATATTTTTGCATGATTATAAATTGGTGGGACTCCCATGTCGTCCCCATTGTGCTGATAGAGTTAATTATTGAATTTATATTTGAAAAAATGAAAAATAAAATAAATCTAGGAATTGAAAAATATATAAAACACTCAAATATTCATAAAGATAGCAGAAAGTATATTTTATGAAATACCTATTGATTTTGATATATTTCTTTAAAATCAATATAAATTGAGTCCTTAAGAAAATATAATATTTGTAATAAGTGGAATATCAACTTAATTTGCATTGTGAGTCAATTTTTTACTTGAGAAAGCCATTGATAGTAGTTAGAGTGATTGAGTAGAATGGACGAAGATGCATTTTTTTCAGCTGTCTATACTAATAGGTATTAAATAAAATGATACCATATTAGTATTATCAATAAATACTAATTAGGAATATAAATAATTACTCAATGGGGGGGGCGTGCATTAAAAAAAGTATAGTTTGCAAGAGTAAAATATGAATCTTCTTTTTGTAGCTAATACTATTGACACTGGCAGATCGCTCGATTAGAATGTTGTCTGTGTTTATATTATTTTTATTATTCCTTTGGTTTTCTGTGGATTCATATATAGTTTGCGAAATATAGAATCCATAATATAATAATAAACTACATTGGTAACCCCGACAAGCAAACATTTCAACTTTTCCTTATCTTTACTGCGCAATGATTAGACTTGAAGACGTGAATCTACTTTGGAGCCAGACGAATCCACTTTACTGGCTGAAACACGCAGCAGCTCGTACATTTTGATAGTAGCACAAGTCAAACTCCTTAGTTCTGGATTAGCGACATAGAAATGAGCTTCGGCCATGACGAGGTCGTATTCAAATCGAGGAAAATTACCTCTTCGGAGACTAAAATTTGATTATGTGGCCGGTACCCTCAATCAAGAAGTGGCTCCAGGGGTGCAGAATCTGATTATTTATCTACTAACTATAATTACATTCAAGGCCTTTAAAATCACTCTCATGGATCATCTTTCGGCATCCAAACAGCAACGACTACAACAACTTCTTGTAAGGGAGGAATTAGGCCAAAAAACCTTCTCAACTACTGCATAGGATGCGTCAGCTAGTGGGCATGACCTCCATGGCAACAATATTTAAAAGACTTTGTTTGTTCAACATTTAGCTAATGTAGTTGCAATAGTTGTCTCCATGTCGATAGCTAACTTGTAGGAGGTAGGCGCTCTCGTGGACAAGGTGACAGAGGTATCAACACCTAGTATTTCCACGGTTAATATATCTCCAGCTACGGAGATCCAACGACTTGAACAGAAGATTACAGGGTTGGAGCAAGTTATTCACTCACTCACAATGAAGGAACTCAATAGGAGAAGTAGAAGCGAATAATTTCAACGCAATGCCACATCCAGACAGTATTTTTATCACAAACACTTTGGTTCAAAAGCTTGCAAATTTTGAAGTGCCATGCTCTTGGACGGGAAACGGCAACGGGCGATGTAATAGCGACATACATTTCTTCTTCAACCGATAGTTATCAAGCAAGAATTTTTAGTGAATTCTGGAGCTCAATTAAGTGTTATAAATGCCATTCTAACAGATCAAAAACAATTTCAAAGAGGTTCATTTTTGACAACAGCACACTTTTCACCTATAGCTAGATATAGGTACTGTTCATTGACACTCGATTTAGGTCTCTGCTGCACATTTGATGAATATTCACCATCGTTGATTTCTTACATTCCATCATAGGAGACTATTTTCTCTATTATTTTGACTTGTTGCTGAGCATACTAAGATCTCGACTCATTGATCGTTTTAACAAACTTTGTGGATTTTTAATATGATATTCTTTTGAACCAAAATAAGGTTAAAAGGTCTTAAATTGGAAGAAAAAAGAAGATTAGGGTAGTTGGGCATTAATGGGTATATAGTTTGCGAAATATAGAATCGATAAAACTTAGCCCACGTTTTTTTTTTTTTTTTTTTTTTTTTTTTTTTTTTTTTTTTTTTAGGATCTGGTCTTTTTTTATTAACAATTACATTTAATCACTACCAGTTTTTCTGTTCTTTTTTATTATTTCACAATTTCAGAATTTTCATAATGATTTTCTTTACTCTTACATTCCTTATGTATCAATATCAACAGAGATGTCGTCTCTTAAAAGCAATGATATATTCTATTTCATTATCTCCGGAGTGGTTTTTATGTTCATTATAATTTAGTCAATATTCACATCCAATATTGAGGGTGTAAGATAATTTTATTATCTTCCTTTTCATCACACTCATTGCCTTCCTTGTAAATTGAATACTTGGATACTTCATCTCTAAATTTATTAAACGTACACGATAAGTTTAAGAAGATTCAATTTCTTGTTATTGAGGTATGGCGGTCTGAATAGTATAATTGCTTAGAATTGTGTACAAGTTGCACCCTAAGCTTAAGATGAATAACTTTAATTGCAGAATTTTGAGTACTAGTGATGTGGATAGTCTATTAATGGAATACTCCATGGATTGTCGATAAGGGTGTCATTTTTTAGTATGCGACGAAAATTACTCACTAATTTGTATTCTATGGTCCTTTATCTTCAACTGCTCACAGTGATAGTACTCGTAAATCCGTAATTCAAATAGATTAATAGTTTGTGATTAAGATGACTAATGATGTAAATAAATAAAGTTTATTGAAACATAGCATCTGTAAATTGTTCATTCTACAATCTGTTTATACAAGTTACAAGTTGACCAGATAATCACTCTAATTTCATAAATAATCTGTAAATGACAAATAATGTATAGATGTACTTGAACTTAGCAAATTTATAAATGAGGGATATAGTTCAGTGATGCTAATTGGAAGCATATTTTAGCTTGTACATGCCTTAAGAGATGGCAACCTGAAAAGTGAATTTTCTTTTCCTATGCTGCTATTTATTATTTTGCTACTTAGGAGTGAATTCATTTTTTTACAACATACAAGCTATCTTTGATATAGGATTGAACTTGTGTGTGCTCATAAAAGACAGCCATCTCAAAAGATGTTCGAATTCATATATCGAATTCCAAGAGGGCTGATGGGAAGAGAATTCATATGAGGAAAACTACCAGACCTCATAAGAGAGTAGAGTGGACGGACTCCTTCCTTGGGAATAAGATACCAGGATCAAAACAATAAAACAATCCATTTTCCATGAGTAGATCATTTTAATATTGCAATATGGATCACTTAAAAAAATAGAACAAAAAGCCTTGTGGATGTATATTTTTTAAATAGATCTTTTTTTAAAGTTATACATTCAATATTTTTATATAATACCTATATCTAAGCTATGATATTCCTCATGACTATGTATCATGAATAAGTTATAAAGGTATAAAGAAGAATGTCGTTTTTCATCATTTTTTAGCCTAAAAATGGAAATATATCGAGTTTAAATAAGGAATCAATAAAAACCCTTTTTAATCATAAAAAATAATTTTAGATAAGTTTTATTTATTCTACTTTTAATTTGTGGTTGCTTTATGGGTAAAAATGACTCTAAACGATAATAGTTCCAAATTACTATAATACCAGATAACTCCGAACTCTGATGACTCAAAGAAAAACTGAGACCAGTTTGAATTCTGCGCTCAAACATGAATTCCTTCTTTGGCCTGAGCTAATTTGTACATAATGATTGTTCCCCTGTTTTTTGTTCCGGTGTTTGTGCTAGACTATAAATGATAAATTTGATGTATTTTCCACCATAATTTAACAAAAAGTAACATAAACAGTTTATACTTATAGCTATCTAAAATTACTTGTCTTACTACAAATGTTGCTTTCCCAAAATAAGTTAAACAAAATCTCCTTCTAGCATATGAAGTATAAGCTGTATATGGAATAATTCAAAATTTAACTGAATATGTTCAGTATGTTAGTTCAATTATTAATTGAATAATTTCACTTGAACAAATAATAATAATGACTCATTAGAAGAGAATTAAAAATAAGTGCATTTTTTAGCTGAAAAAGGCGCAAAATTCTCACTTCTCGGATCATTAAAAGTTTAAGATAACTTTAAATCTCTGCTTAAAAGTTATATTAATGTATGATTCTTCTGATGTTTATAATTCCTTTAAGTTTAAGGATGAGGACATAATTTCTTTTTTTAAAGTTAGGAATGTTTAACTGTAAATAATTTTTCATTTCTTTTATTTTAAATTTTATGTAAAAAGTGATTAAATACATACATTGGCTATAATAGAGACTGTCATAAGTAAATTTTTGAATTTATAACTCAAGTGAGTCCAAACAAACTTTAACAATTTAGTTTTTATATGCAATACAAATCTAGTATAAGAATATACGAAAATACTCCGTTGAATATGCTTTCCCACATTTGAATACTTAATTTTAAAAGAACCTTTTTATTATTTTAACACACTAAATATTTATATTTCAAATTGACTATGGCCACTGGGCTTACACGGCTTTTTATATTTTTGTCTATTACTTTATTGAATTAAGTAGATCTCTAACGACTTGACTTAATCTACTCAAGTCGATACAAAATTTGTTTCAATACAAAAAAAGTGATCAGTTAATTTTTCAAATGAAAATATTCAAAGTCGATTCAATAATTTTTCAAATGAAAATATTCAAAGTCGATTCAATAATTTTTCAAATGAAAATATTCAAAGTCGATTCAATAATTTTTTGAGTCGTTCCGATTTTTAACCTCTCAACCAATTATGTTAACATTACTACATAATAAAATAAATCATATTCAAGTTTTTTTTGTGTGTGTGATGACATATATATCTGAATTCAAAATAAAGGTCTTTGTCAATGCATATGCATTAGGGTTCTAGGTAATTTTTTCACTAACATTTTCGCCGCTGGTACTTTCACCTCTTGTAGATTTTAACAAGTGACATATATAAATTAGAAAAAGGAAAGAAGGGTGTTGCGTGTGCTCTTTCTTCTTCTTTGTTCATTATTCAATAGGCTGTCGTGTTGTTCACTTCTCTATCTAAAATAAGCATTTGGCTTATTTTTGGTTAAAAAAAATATAAAATGCATTTTAAAATAAACGTGTTTCAGGTTAAATACAATTCTGATATTTTTCATATACTAATACTACTTTAAATGAAGCTGATTCTCCTCTTCATGGCTTTAGTTCATTTTCTTTCAGGGTTTATCTAATCATTTGTAAAATATTGGATTGGAGCGGAAAATATCTCGTCATCGCCCCTTATATAGCTAAAATACAACAAGAAAGACTAAAGGCAAAATTCGAACCTATAATATAAAAATATGAAAAGGCAGCGAATATGTCATGCAGTAGAATGTCTAGAAGACAAAATTACTAACGGTAAAAATATATACGGCAAAGTTACCTGTAACGATGTGTAATAGCTTGATCAATTCATTCGCACGTGTTTGGCTGTTGGGGAACGATCTTAAAACGGCATACACGAACCTGTTATTGCTAATATATTTTGAAATACATAAGTTTAAGGTTAAAGGGAAAAAAAGCGGTTGAGTCCTTCCGACTGGCTGGTCTCGACGTCAGTAAATATGGAGGAGGCTCTAAAGATAGGGTTTATCCTAGGCAAAGTTCAGGGGATAATATATGCAGCAAAAGTAACGATCAAACCGTGTCAATAGGGATCGGAAAATTAGTTAAAAGATTATTAATGGAGCTTGATTCTTTTAAAAACGATGGATCCAATGTTATTAAACAATAGGGCTCTAAAAACCAGTTTATCTAGAAAAGAAAGACGGAAGGTATTTGATTTAATATATATTAATAACTTTTGTTGGTATTTTTTTTAATTATTATTCTAATTTTACATTATTCTGCTGGTCTCTTTACGAGCGTGTGGGAGGGTGAGAATTCATATCAATAGGCTATTGACAATAGCCATTTATAGCCTATAGGCATGTACGACTTGTGTGTTTTTAGCAGGCGCAAAAAAAAAGTTAAGTGAAAAAATATTATTTCGATAGTACTTTTATTTATTTATTTTATATTTCATCCCAATGTAATTGCACTTTAAACAAAGACAATGAACATAAATCAATAAAAGTGCACCAAAAATCATAGAAGAGTTCACACTACCTCGTTGGGATACTCTTCTTCTTTTAAACTTTTTATGCCAGTTGTTATTGGCAAATTAAAAAGCTTTGTAAATTCGTTCTGTTTATTCAAAATCAAATTTTTTCTTTGAAGTAGATTGACAACAGGTTAAACACAAGATGAATTTTCAGTTGATCCATGTTTTTATTCGTCAATCCATTTTATAAATCATAGTAAATCTTTTAATTTGACTCAAAATATTTATTTCGATAGCCGCTCTTCTGCATCCTTCGACAGGTCCAAAAATAGTCGCACATTAAAGATTTGCTGTTGATAAGAGTTTGTAAATCTCTGTAAACTTCTTGTCCTTCAAGCCGGCACAGTGCATTTTTTAAAAAGTGCACAACTCAGTTCTAAATTTGTAAAAACTCCTTTGAAAGACAATTTAAAATGCAGGTCTTCGTATTGCTGGAGGTAAATATTAGATTTAAGTTTATTAATATTCTTGGAGTATTATTTGAGAAGAATTTTTACTACTAAATTATCTATGTCTGATTTGACTTAAATACAAAAATGGAATACAGCATAATCACATATTTTTTAAATTTATTTTAAGATTACACTAGTCGCTATTTTTTCCACAAATTTGCATACAACCTGTCAAATTTCACCAATGTCCTTGTAGCGCTGGGGACCGTTGTATATTTTTATTAAACCGAATTTGAATTGGAAGTTAAAAATGTTATTCTTTAAAAAATACAAATTTATTGTATTTTTTCTAATTTATCGAAAATTGTATTTTTCCCAATAAATGATTTTTTTAAACTCATTAATATTAGGGGTTGTTAATTCATGAAAATGAGCAAAATAAATTTTTTCCTAACTTTTCGGAATCAAAAGGATCTTTTAAGCACTATGGATAAAGAAATAATTAATTTCCTACCAAACCTCCACCCCTACCCCCAAAATTTATTTTTCACCCATGAATTCGTATTTTTTAAATCTATTGTCAAAATAATAAGAAGAAATTCGCCAATGTTATTATGCTTAAACCTTTTTATGCTTAAAACAATAGACATATAACATGTCTATTTATAAAGTATATTTTAAAGGTCATATAAAAAGGTCAAAGATAAAAAAAAAGGTCAACTTAAAAAAAATATTTAAGCGTGAGTACTAGTGTATCCAATTTTTAGGGTGCCCTGTTAGCTTGATCTTCTGTTGTACTTTTGTTTTCTGTTTTTAATGAAAGTATTATGTTCGTAATGATTTTAGTATTTAAAAATGAAGTTTCTGAATCCCTTTTTTGTGTTTTGTAAAATCTCACAGAGCCTCCCCAAGATCTTCCAATGAGTTTCCTCAAAGGAACACAAAGATATTAAAGTAATAATAAATTCCTTGAGTTATTTGAGAAAACCTTTATAATTATGATTCAAGGTTGCTAAGAGGACCATCTGAGGTTTGAAGGCCTCTCTCAATTACCTCAAGGATTAATGACTAATAATGGACTGTTACTTATATAACTTACTATTAAATAAATACGCGTAAAACAAAAGGTAGTGTTAATAGTAGAACTAGTGTTGTGTCGTTAGCGAACAATTTGTTCTTTGTAACGAATCTTTTTAGTAAACGTACTGTTCCAACTCAGTTGCATGAGTGACTCGTTCGTTTAAGCCGTAAGTTCCCATATATAGAATATATCTATCAACCTCATTCAAATTTTTCTACTTATTTTGACTTCTTTGTTAAGTTATTATGATATATCAATATTTATATATTTTTTTATTCAATTGTATTCTATTTTGTAAACATATACGTCAAGATAATAATAACTTTTTTTTCCTACAATATCTGTAAAAAAAATTAAAACATGGTCAAATTTCGGAAAAAAAAACTTATTATAAAAAAATTAATAAAGAAATGCAATTAGGAGAGACGAAACACAATATATTAAAAATTCCTTACCCTCTGTGCAATTCTATAAATTTACCTTACGCAATCTGTTCTTATTATTATTGTTTGTATATGTCTACATACAGATATAAAATTAATCTTCTACTCCCTCGAAGAAAGTCAACGTCCCTCCTGATTACATCGACCATACTACCTTTTCACCTCGCTGCGTACATAATGGAGATGGCCTATGGTGAGAATGGAGTCTTCTTTTAATCAGTGGAGACCTCCATGTGATATAGCAAAATCTAGTTTGACTTCGCTGAAGTAAGACCAAACTCCTTAAGGATAATTTCCTCGACTTCGCTTCTAAATGGAGTTGTTCTATCATACTCATAAAATATATGTGGCGAAATCTCCCGCTCTTTGCCACAAAAGAAACATGTCCTCTCTTTTTCGTACTATATTAAAGTATTGCACAGTAGTTCATTATCTTGATACTTAGAGTGCATTCTAATTCACGCACACGAACGACTGCAAGGACACCAACTCACCAACTGAACTGTTTAAAAAAAAGAAATGATTCACCAAAACAACTATATCATCAAAAGAACTGAATCTTTAAAAGAACGAATCATCAAAAGAACTGAATCGTCAAATGAACTGATTCACTATAAGGACATCTTGTAATATTCAAAAATACAGCCTGGCCCACGGGTTGTGCAATTGAAGTGCTGAGGCCCAAGATGGCTTAAACTCCACCGCTGTTGTGTTTCTAAGCATCAAGGACCTCTTCTAATTTGTTATAATACGGATTGTACAGGTGAAGTGCTGGGCCCCAAGGCAGGTTAAATTCCCCTGCTGCCACTTCTTTGAGCATCATGGACCTCTTGTAATATCTAAAAACACATCCCGGCCCACGGGTTGTGGAGGAAATATTAACTAATACTCATTAATTAACTAAAATGAACACTGATATTAGTAATGCGTTAACTAGAGGACAAGTTAAAGATAATATAAATCATTATTCGTGAATATGGAAGTTTCTGGATATAAGGAACGTTAAACTGCCATTTGAACTTTTGCATCAAGTTATCTAGTGAACCGGACTATATTATGGGATATAACAAGGGATTCTAGATTATTTGAGAAGCGTTGGTGCAAAAAATTAAGCTGCGTTGGGGTTTTAATATTTAAGTGTTTTAGTAAATAAGATGGATTTTTTTTTATCATTCAATAGTTTCCTTGTCAGAATATTACCACCTAACGATATTACCCTAACCTTTTTAACACAATAATTTTATCGGGCACCTTTTTTGGGGTAGCCTCAAAGCCCTTCCATTTCTTTTCAATAGCATCCCTAATCTCTATGCTTCGAAAAATACATGGCTATTGTAAGGTAATATTAAACTATTGAGTAGGCAGTTTTGGAACAACCTTGGAGGTAGAAGAGGAAAATTACCCTAGCCACGAGCAAAAGGGTCCAATTTCAAGATATTAACCGTATATATTTTTTTAATCTATAGAATAACATTAGGAAGAGGGATTTAAAACCTCACAAACAACGAATTCAGTTCACTAAAAAGGGTCACAATTCCCAGTACTAAGGAGAAGGTTTGTATTTCGAAGGAATGTATAAATACGTATTTTTCCCAAATCATTTGTGTAAAAAACCCTCCTACGTAGGAAAAGAAAAAAACCTCCACGCGAAGCAGGGAGGGGAAAATCTACGTGTAAGAAGAACAGTAGAAACCCCCCCAGGAAAACTATGTGGATGTATCACCCATAATCATGATCCTATGCATGTTCGGATATATACGGGAGCTAGATTCCAACAGCTCCATTTAAATACATTATTTGGAACCACTACTAATAACTATTAGTGTATAATCAAAATGCAGAGATAATAATAATATTGTTCCTCTCAGAGTAGAACCAAATTGGATCTACTCACTTTATTTTTATAACAACTCCGTTTTAATTAATATTAGCAAATATCTGAAAATATGAATATGAAAAAAAATATTCAAGAGGTCATAACGGGCCAATTAAAGTCACATTACTTAATGAAAGGCTCTCAATTATAGCTAATATTCTTGAATATCTCATGCCATCCCTAAAAATTTAAACATTAATCCCATAATGAAATAAATACGTCTATAATCTATCTGGACGTTAATATTTATTTAGTAAATAAATAAAAGGGGAATTTCTTAATTACTTGGTTCTTAATCAAGCGTCATTTCAAGTTGACTCACCACAAATGTAATACTTGCCATAATAATAAACTCCTTATTTTTCTTGAAAAAATATTTGAAGGAAAAACAAGGGAGGATTAAATGAAATTGCTCAAATTTTAAACATATATATTTTTTGAACTTAATTAATTTACATTGAATAGAAAATGATATATTTCATCATGTGCCTTTTTTTTTGTTTTTTGAGAGAGTCAAGATATTTTAATTCTTATTTTTGCACTTTGATTATTTATTAAGCTCCAATGACTAAATATAATTTAGCTTTTAAATTAATATATTTACTTTCATTTTTTTTTCAATGCCAAATTTATCAACGAATAATTTTAATAAATTAGTAGACATCTGATAATAAATTAATATAATAAATAATGCCAAAAATAATGAGACAACTAAGATATCGATTCCTCAATTATAACGCTTTTATTAGATCTTTTTAATATTCAAGGCTAAAATGTTAAAGCTCATGCATTTGTTCTATGTAAAAGGAGAGTAGAAGGTTGACATAAAAAGGCCTGACATATATCAGTTATAACAATTGTTTTAAGTCTTGATAAAACCACGTTCAACGATTTCCAATGCTCATCCATCGACTCCGAAGTGACAAGAATATCATCATGGTACACACACACATTTAGAATTTCTCGTAGAATTGAATCGATGAGTCTCAGAAATGTTGGAGCAGCATTTTTAAGGCCAAAACGCATCCACAAAAATTCATATTAACCAAATGGGGTAATGACTAAACTTTTGTTTATAGAAGTGCTATTCATAGGTTATACGCTCTGTGTAAATCCATTTTGCTAAAAACAGTCATGCTTTTTAGATTAGTCACCAAATCTCTTAGATTTGGAAGGGGATACAGATCAAGGTCCGTCATCCTATTTCATTGACGATAGTCGACGTAAATTCGTCAGCTTCCTTTGGGTTTTGGAACGACGTGAATAACGGAAGAAAAATTAGAGGAAAGGGATCGTAGGATTCCTTTCTTCAACAAATCGTTTATTTCGTCTCGTACAAAATTTAACTTCTCACCATCTAACTTGCGTGATTTCGCATAGTAAGGAGGATCTTTGGGCTCGATATGGTGTTCAACTCCGTGAGATGGACAAGTTTCAATGAAACTTTTATTATCAAAGACATCCTTATATTTCAATTTGATTTCTTAAGTCTTCAATAGTTTTGAAATGAAGCACGGTTTATCTCGGAATAACTTTTTATTCGAAATATCAACTCCAAATCTGAAATTAACTATATACCAAATCTGCACCCAAAATTGAACGACCACTTTGTACCACAATAAATTTCCATTGGAAATCTCCTAGATTTTCAGGCTTGAGAGTTAAAGTTGTTGTGCTGATAACATCAACAAGGACTCCTCCACATCCAATAATAGTAGAGAGTTTTTCTCTAATAAGACTTTTACATTTTTTAAATGGAACAAAAAATACTTGCGCTCCTGTATCTACTAGAAAGTTAATCAAATTTGAATTGTCTTTGATGAAAAAGAAGTTTGATGATGTATTTACAACTTCGGTCCTGTGCAACCGAGGGCAATTTAGTTTTTTGAAACAAGTACAAAAAATGGCAACTAGCTCTTGAACAGGTAGTTGCGTTCATTCCAAATTTAGAATGATAATAGCAGATATCTTTTTTCTCCTTAGATTTAGTAAATTTTGACGTGTTATGAAGAGGTTTTTTGAAAACATAATTCATAGGAGACGAAGCGGACGAGTCTTCAACAGTGAAAATATGTGAATTGCTAAGTTCTTTGGCTGCAACACACATTTGCTTCAACTCTTCACCTGAATGGGACTGTCCTCTCAAGTACGCCTGCTGGTCTTTAGGCACATTTCTGATGAGGGCCTCCCGTAGTAAATGATGACGCAAATTATGTATGTATTGTTCGTCAAGGAGACGCTCAGCTTCATCTATAACTTCCCCAGGGGAAAATCCTGATGAATCGCACAGCATATCATAATTTTTTTAAAATTCTTTCTGAAGGTAAGAGACCACATTTCTGAAAAAATCTTTTTTTTGCGCAATCATACATGAGTCCTTCTTTTTTAATAGGAATATACCTAAAAACTTCAACCGGTAATGCTGGTCAAACAATATTTGGTCTGATCTTCATTGATCTTCCTCATCAAAAAATCCAGCTCAATTCTCCAAAACCAATTTTCCAGATCCATCGCCGAGAATTTTGGAAGACGTAGTTCTGCTACGGCAAGAGTTAAGTTGCAGATATCTTCCGCTAAGTACTTTTGTTAGATCTGAAGGACATTGTCCGCATGTTCTTGACCATCAGAATGAGATTTTATAGGATGCATGATATCACGTCGGGTTACCAATGTTAAAATTTAAATATCTTTATTTTAACTGAGGAAAAATGATCATTCCTTTAAACGAAAATAAAAAGGAAAAAAGGATACAAGGTACTATGATGAATTTTTAATATTATCTAAACAAGTCGAACTCCTATATAAACATATGTTGCAGTTAAAGTAAGAAAATCTGTTATTATGCAAAATAACTAGTTGATGAGCATGATAACAAAACTAGATCGTTAATGTTCATAATAACTTTGTAATATGTATAATAAGTGAACAAGACCATTAATGTGAATAAAAACTAGGTAATATGCCAAATAACTGAACAAGACCGTTAATGTGCATAATAACTGAAAAAGATAGTTAATGTGGAAAATCATTCAAAATTATTAATTTCACATTATTTTCTGAGACCCTTTCCAGAGACTCAAATTGATGCTCGGCTCATGGGATATGCAGCATGTCCGGCTTGATTAAGAGTAAGCAAAATGTATTACTATCAGAAAAGCCATCTACAGTAGCCCCTGTTGATATCCCACTACACAGGTTGTGTTGCATGCCAACGCGACTAACAAAAGGGTTGTAAACCCTCTGCCATCATTAGAGACTGCACTATAGACAGGGTTGATATCCTGGTCCACGGGCTGTCTTGTGTGCCAACTCGACGGAAAAAACCCCGGGCCTTTACGTTTGTTAGTCATGTTGGCACGTAACAAAACACGTGGCCTGGGATATCAACCGAAGCTATAGTAGATGGCACCTCTGATGATATTACAAGAGTTGGCGGTGGGTCCCAACCCATTTGTTAGTTGTGCTGGTACGCAAGAAAACCACTGGGTTGTTATAAAAATCGGGGGTACAGTGAATGGCGTTTCTGATTATACTATATGAATTGGGTGTGTGTTAGAAACTTATTCCATTGCACCAAAAATAATCTGTAAAAGAAATTAATTGTTAAAAGTAGAACAACTTCTTATTTTAGTCTAACTTTCTTATCCCCAATTATCACATTGAATTTCAAGATACACAACACCACTTATGACATTGTGGTAGATTTGAACATGGTTTCACTGCCAAAAAGTGTGAAAAAATATTGAAGATGGTGTAATAAGTATTTTCTAGTGTTAAAAAATCTGTAAATTGGGATTTTTTTAATGTTTCAATCCTGTATTTAGTGTCGTTTAGCCAAGAAATTTGAATTTGTCACCAATTTTGCCCAAAAATGACTGTTATAGTATGACAAAAAAATTGAAATCCCAATTTTGTAGACCTATAGAATCTACAATGTACATTTAAAAGACCATTCATTATTTATGTTAAAATGATTGATAATAGCCAAGACTTTAAAATAAAACTGTTTGAACATTTAAAAAATAATAAAAATAGTCTCCCTACTCCCTAATTTTATTAACGTGGGGGAAAAAAATACCATCTGTCAATAAAATTGATGGTATATAAAAAACGTTAGCAGCTATATACTTGAAAATCTAATTATTTTTAACTAAAATAGTATAGCTTAGGCTGATTTGTTAAGTTTTCTCGTAGCAGCTATAACATTTCACTTCTTTTTTTTTTTGATTAACGCATTTACAATTTGTATACAAAATTTCACATTACTAGAGGCCGTGACAAAAATATAGAATGAGCGATATTCGTGAAAATTTAATCGATTTTGCCCCAGATTACTTCTTTATGGAAATGAAACACAATTTAAGTCAAAGTACTTAATATTTCTGATTTTTTTTTACTAAGAAACAAAAACTCGATTTTTGAGCAAAAATTCAATGTTTTAGAACGTGTGATATTGCGCAATCACATGAACAGCAGCTACTTGATATAGACTAAATAAACTACATGTTCTCAAAACTATAAGGGTTTGATTTATTGGTTTATTTGTAGAACTTTGAAATACTGAAGATATATTTTACTTTCCGTCCGATCAGACATACTTTTACAAAAATGAAACGAATATTTCATGTTAAAAAAAAAGTCTTATAAATGATTATGTAAGAGGTAATTTTCACATTTTATGATTAATATGCTTAAGTCAAATATCCCTTATCCTCTCGTGAAAATATTTGCTTGAATTTCGTAGAAGGTTTTTATATCTTCGAAAGACATGTTTGAATAAAAATGATATAGAAACTAATCTTTCTTAACTCCTCTGCTTTGACTCCAATTATATAATAATAAATACCTATTAATTTATCAATATAGGATGTAATGTCGAATAAATGAGAAGGAAGTTTTGTTTTGTTATAAAAGTATAAAGAGAGCATAAGTATCTATCTATTCAAAAAATGTTTTATGCAATCTCTAATTGTTCAATATTTGAATGTAATGTTAGTAAAAGACGTGATCAATTATGACTATTTAACAGAAAAAAATTCATTGAAATATTATGAACTGCTCCCAAATAAATACATAGGTAATAACTCGATAATTTTTTTTACACGTCACCATTACATTAACAAATAATGAGATGCATTTATTTAATCCTTAACTAGAAATAATATTTTTTCATTGAAGCATCCATTCGTGTACGAAAAAATAAATCAAATTTTTTGAACCATTTTCTTTCCGTCTTGAAGGTTCAAAATTAAGGTTTTGCTTCGTAAAATCAGTGATAAATAATTACATCTAATTTTAAGAATAATAAATCCATTCTATCTCGATAGTTCAAAGAAAATGTAATTTCGTCTACAATGGTAATGTTGAATAACCGGAGTAAGTGGTATAGGTTCATCTCAGCCTATCTATTTATTCAAACACCTTTTTTGGCGAAACAAAAAAGTTTTTAATGAGGTTTAGCAAACAAGGGATCAATTGAGAACAGGATAGCCCATAAAATGAGTTTGTTATTTAATGTTCCAATTTTCGTTGGAGTGAAATCAATGATAATCTCCTAGTAATAGGTAAACAGTACATGTATCCACTGTTTTAAAATCTAAAGAATGATTTGATAGAAAATAAAATTACTTTAAAATAGAACCCACCCTGAATCCACGTACTTTTGAAACATAAGAAAACTTTTTTATATAAATATCTGTATTTCAAACATATTTATAAGAAACAAACACAAACAAAAAAAAAGTGATATATTGTTAAAATTGAAAATAGGTGCTTTTTATTCATGGCCTCAAGGAGAAGATATTCATCAAATTTACAAATATCCCATTTAATATTTGAAAGTCATAAGTTTTAACATAAAAACGCTCGATACCTTCACCAGATATGAACATACCTGCAAATTTCACTTTTGTTCTATATTAAATTTTTTTTTTATTAGGTAATATTATTCTTCTCACAACGTCTGAGTACTTTTTCCACCTTTTATAAAACTTCATTTTCATTTTTGCAAGATATCAAAATATCATCCACAATCTTCTTTACATCCTTGATTCCACATAAAACAGCGTCTGTTCTTGCACAAAATTCATTGTTAGAACTACAAAGACTCATCGGAGAATATCGAAATTTTATTCGGGGTGTGTTAAATATTGTTAAAGCTCTACTTTCTTTGTCCAAAGGTATCTGAAAATAACTCATTTTACAATCTAATGTATAGAACACTTTACTTTTATTAAGAACTGATTAAGCAATATTTTTAACAGATGGAAAGGATAAATTGGACGCCTGACATATCGGTTTAAACGTCATACATTTAGAGCACGACTCAATTCTTGTTGTAATTGAATTGTTCATACCAGGCCAAAAGTATCTATGTAGGTTTAAATTTTGGGCTCGAACAATACCCGGATGATACCAGTCATAGGCTTTAATTTATCACATTTAAATACTCCGTTAAATTTTTGGTTTAAATTGTTGAGCTTAGATTTGGATTTAATTTCGATGGTGTTACATGATAATATCAGGAAATCTTTCAAAGTTATTGTAAGTCTTTGGCAAGTTTTCTTACTGAGGAGCAATTCATATCTTCTCTCTGGACTTATAAGGGTTGTTGCTTTACTAATGTTACCATAAAATTTTATTGTTAATTCACAATACCTGACAAACTTAATTAAATTTCCACTTTGATACGGATATTGGGATGATAATATTCATTCCATTGAATACTATATTTATCAAAAATATTCTTAGAAGTAATTGTGATTGGTGATCCAGTATCAGGTAGAGCTTTATATTGAAATTGTTTGTTGTGACTATGATTCACAATAACATTGGCTTTTGAAGTATCTTCGTTGTATGCATCCAATACATTCTCAATAAAAGTTGTAATAATTTTCTTGCCCCTTCTAGGTATACGTCGCACTTTCATAATATGTCCCTTTTTTATGCCATTCAAACAAATAACATTAATACTCATGAGGTTTAACACTCCACAAAGAGTATAACCTTTTGACATAGACGTGCTATTTGTATTGTTTCGGCTGTTGGTATATCGTCGATCTCCTTTTGAATAACCAAATCTATTTATGTTACTTTTTGGGGTAACTGACTTATTTTCAAATTTTCTTCCTCTTCAAACAGTATTAATAGAGTCTTGAACACCTTCTGATTTTACCTCCCTTTTCATAATTCCTCATGCTTCGTAAGATTTAGTAATTTTCTTCAATGTCTCTGTTTTTAAATCTCCCCCTGCCTTGAGATATTCTTGTCTCAATTCGTCGATATACGTGGCAACAATGCATTGAAAAATATACAACTGTTCAATAGACATATTTTCATCCTCTCTTTGAGTTGCCCTGAAGTATTTTAATCTTCTTGAAAACAATAGATATATTTCTAGAAATTCTTCAAATATTAATTCCTTGCAAATATTGTTATCTTTGCCAAATATAGGCGTATCTGACAAAATGTTCGAGGCAATAACTTTTTCCAAATTTATAGACGAACGACTATCGTTGTAGGCATGTTGATCTTGAATGGAAATAATTTTCATATTACTACTAGAATAATATGACCTGAATTTACTTAGCCAATTCTTCATTTGCCCAACTGTTTTTTGCATTTTTTTGCAATGGTTTGGCTTGAGAGAATCGTTTGGTCCATAAATGTTAGACCTATCAACGGCTGGAGTAGATAGAGAAGTAGACTGAGAAGAATTGGAACGAATAGTTTCCATGGCTTTAAACAGAACCACTCTTCCCTTGGAACAACTTCGTGATACCTTTGAAATTCTTCCTCGAGATCCGATTGAATAATTTTATCGTTTTCTTCTTTGTTTTTTCCTGCATTACAATCCATCTTGGCATTAGCACCATCCTCAAAAGATTTATATCAATAACGACAGTGTTTAATAGCATCCTGTAATTCTTGGATACTGAATAAATAAGATGAATGATCCTTGTTCAGATTTATATGAGTTTTAGTACTTGTAATGACTCTAGTGAGAACACCTTTCATTCCTGAATAGCTGTTCTTTTATTTTAGTTGCCATTTTTAATTAATTACAAAGCCAAATACACAAACAACAACGATCAATTTGACTCACGTCCCACAAAGATTTAAACTTCACACAATGTACTTGTATTAATATATCTACTTGAAAATATACGCAATATAGATTTTGTTGTTGTAGCAGCCGACACCAATATTCTAGTGCTGTTTATGTTTCATTGGAAAAGTGGTATACATCTTTACATGCTTTCACCAAGCAAAAAAGAGGAGAAATAAACGTCGAGAATTGAAGATTTCGTAAATTCAACTGAGAATGGCATCACCAGTTATATCTATATCTTGTTCATTCATGCCTGGTTAGGTTGTGATACTATATTTAGACAGGGTAAACTTCATTTTGTGTTTTATTAATACATCTAGGAATTTAACGATGAACTTCGTTCTACTTACTGGTTTCACATAGTAGACGATGATACGCCTAGTCCTATTATTTTTAATTTGATGTATGTCTGTCTTGTAATTGCATTGCGTTTGAGCTTTGTAAATCAAAAACACTCCCAAATATAAAGGGTTTCTGGTAAAAACTGAACACTTTGAGTAACTATTAATAATTTACTTGCGCGTAGAATGCAAAATGTACTGACATCTACTCAAAATGTTCTGGGTTTTTTATATTTATATTTTGTATATCAGGAAAAACGAGTTCCTTGAAGAAGTTTGAGACAACCCGTATCTTTCAAGAATCTGCTGAAGTATTTGAGGACCAAACTACCACAACAGAGAAAGTAGAGCAAATAGGACTTGAATTGTTAATGTCTAGGCAAATTAAAATATTATTACATAAGCATATACACATATGAAAATTTCCTACCTTAGAGAATCCTCAATAAAATTTGAAAATTTGTGTTCAGATTTTATACAAATTATATTTTCTGTAGCTACGGTTGAAAAGGAAACTGGAAGATGGAAGATTTGCGTTATCATCAGTTCATGAAGGCAGCAACGACGTCTAAAACGACAATCAAGCCACAGCCTCTTGCTCCAACCAAAATGCTGCAAGGTATCACTTTTTGCAAATCCATCTGCAGGGCATTGAATGGAAAACATTGATGGGCGTTGAACCAAGTCAGTTTGATTGAGGCAGGGATCAAATTGTCGCCCAAATATTTTTCTACAAAAAACAACACAAAATATACATTTTTTAACTTTTTTATTGAAAATCAAAACTATGACGAGCATATAGGTATAGAGTAGCCATTTATTCGATATAATCACCATTGGCATCAATAACGTCCTCAATACGGTCTCTGAACCGGCTGCAGGCTCTTCTGACCATCTCATTGTCCATGTTGCCAAATACCTCCTTGATGGAATCCATCAGGCTGGCCTTGCTGCTATGGGGATGTCTGTTGGTATGTCTCTCGACATAGCCCCAGACAAAATAGTCCAAAGGATTAAGGTCGGGAGAGTTAGGAGGCCACAAACCCTTGGTTACGACGTCATAACAGTTCTCGGTTAACCACTGCATGGAGATTTTGGACACATGGCAGGGTGCTGAGTCCTGTTGCCACACCCAGGGCCTGTCTTCGGCCTTATTGGACCTGGTAGGATACTCCTCAACCATCTTCTTCACTTTGTCGACAAAGTCGGTATCCTTGACCTTCCTGTCGGCGCCCTCCTCCTTGGGTGCCCTCTTTATGGTGGCATCAACATCCCAGGTGTCCACTAGCTTCTTACGGATACGCTGAACAGTCCGTAAATTCACTCTTAAGGTTGAAGCAATCGTTGAATTGGATATTTCACCTCCATTATTAACCAATGCCATGACTACGGCGGACCTCGAAAGCTCCTCGTTCCACTTATAGCTCTTTATCTCCTCATATGATGACGGCATGATGCTAACTGAAATACTAATCGTCAGCTGACGAGAATAGCTTTCCTATTTGGTAAACGTTTTTTTATTTGATGATGTCGTCTTCAAGTTATCAAGGTTTAAAGTAGGCGACAATTTGATCCCCGCCCTGTATAATGGTACTTGCGTGCCTTATTTCATGATCATAGCATTTCTGGTACAGTTTTTTTTACTGGAGGGTGCAGGACAATTGAAAAAGTGAGTTAGGATAAAATTTGACAGAAATGCCCACCTTTACTCTAACTGCAATAATTTTAATTTACATAGAATTGCGCTTCTTTTGGTACCAAATTTGTTTAGTGACGAATTTTTTCCGGGTTGAACCCTAATATGACTATATTAATACCAGGATTGAATACAACAAAAATCATCAAGAATCTCTAACGTTATTTTATGTGGACTTTTCTGAACCTAAATCAATTCATTACTCGTCAATTCAAATGGGAAAGACACATTTTGTTTATCTTTATTTATTTAACCTTTTTGCTATTGAGGAAATTTATGACCGTCCAAGATTCTGCATGTGGATCTTAGTATTCGTTTGATCCAGATTTGTGGAAGTTTTAGTAGTCTTATATATTCCTTAGCCACCTTAATTGGTTCATCTAATGTAGTATCTCCTTATTTAAGTATGACTGGTGAAGGTGCAGGGTAATGGTTCCGCTTGAAGCTTCTTATTAATGGATATAATAAGTTTCCCTTTGAGAAACTATTGTACGACAAAGCGTCATTGCCAGATACAATATTTTTCTACACTCCATGAGTTTGAGAAAAAGTTTAGGAAATATGTGGAACTTCCGATGCAGATAGAATCAAATTTGTTAAGAAATAATTCAGTTGGGGATGACTTTGCCTCTCATACAGATATACCCAAGTACTCAGTCGAGAATTTAAAGGATATCTTAACAAATCTGGAAGGCCTGATTCAAATTTTAGGGGTTAAAGCTACACATTCACAAAGTGACACTAAGAAGTAAATGATTCAAAATCTAAATCTTCAAACACTTTTTGCTTTAATGATAACTAAAAAAGAAGGAGAGAGATACTCCAGGAGACTAGGCTAAGTGGCCCCTGAAAAAGAAGATTCATAATAGGACAACAAACCCTGTGAAAGAAATCATAGGAAAAATGTTTTTTTTTTTAATGTAACAAACATTATAAAGAAAATGAAGGAATAATACAAATAATATTTATATCAAAAATGTTGTTATTGTTTTCAAAGATTTCACCAGCATGATTTATACACTATTGCATGCGCTCAAACAAATTGTAGAAGCTCTTTTTCCACTCTGATTGAGACACCTAAAAAACATAATTTTTAAACGCTTCAACAGCATCTTCTAGCGACGAAAATCGTTGACCACGCAATTTTTCTTGATGAGCCAGAATAAAAAGAAATCATTGGGTGCCAAGTCGGGACTGTACGGCGGATGACCCATCAATTCGACGCTTTGGTTGGTCAAAAGGGCACCAGTTTGAGCCGATGTGTGAGAGCTCGCATTGTCATGGTGAACAATGATTTGTCGTCTCTTGTTTGTTTTCGAATTTCTCCAAAGACTTCAGGCAAACAAATTGTACCACTCAGAATTGACTGTCCTACGATGCACAAGTGGAACTGTCGCCACATGACTAGTTTTGCCGAAGAAACAGGCAACCATTTGCTTCAAATTAATTCTTCCAGGAACAATTTTCGTTGGATTTGGCTCGTTTTCGAAGACCCACACGGTCGACTGTTTTTTTCCGGGCTCATATGCATAGATCCATGATTTGTCACCTGTGACAATCTTATAAAGATCTTTTGAATCACTGCAGGCGTATTTCTCCAACATCTCTTTGGACTAATAGACACGAGCCTTCTTTTGAGTAATTGTCAAATTGTGCGGGATCCAACAAGAGCAAACCTTTTTTACGGCCAGGTGTACTACATGCAATATCAAATGTATGTAGGTGAAACAAATGCCCCAGGATGCTTTTATCTCACGCCATGTACCATGACGATCTTGCATTATCACTTCACGCACGGCAACAATGTGATTTGGCATAACGGTCGTTTTTGGACGACCTTCACGGAATTCGTCTATGAGCGAGCGTTGGTTACGATTGAATTAATTTAACCTGTTTTACACAGTCCTATAGCATGGTGCTTCTTCGCCATACAAAGATGCAAGTTTATCAATGCAGTCTTGTGGTGATAATCCATGTCCAAAAGTTTTGAAATATAATCGCACGAAAATGTTCACGACTTAATTCCATTTTTTTGTCAAATTAATTTTTTCAAGTCACTTTAAACAACACAAATGATGTTCGTACGTCAAAACATTCTGAGTACGATTATACTACAAAAATGTCAAACTTACCAAAGGAAATGCCAATTGCACCTCGCAACACTTAGTTTAGCCTAGGCAAGAAATATATATAGCCCGTACGAAGATCTGTAAGATTTTTGAAAGTAAATTAAACTATTGGGATAGAAATCTATTTTTAAAAAGTATTTGACTCTGTTTCAAACATTCACATTTCAAATAATTTAAACGAATGAATTTGTGTATATTTCATTCGATAGCAAAATATGGCATCGTAGAACCATAAAAAAACATAATTATAAAATTAATGGAAGTATTACAAGGTTTTAGAAGAAAAAATTAACTATAAATAAATCATAAGAAGACGAAAGGGATCCCTCAAGGAAAGGAAAGTCAAAGAAATTTAATCCCAATTAAGATAAGCTACCAATACTAAACTATTGGATATACAGGTAAAGAGAATAAGTAATGTTTTCTTTGAAAAAATGGAAACTCATACAAAGCAAATTTGTTTACGTTATCAAAATGAATCTTCGATGGGAAAATGCGCATCACGATATCTTGGACTAGACTTTAAAAAATTATAATGGTAATAACCTAGTACATAAGAAGATCTGCTGAATTATTACCAACTTGAAATTGTATAGAAAATCAATCGGGTGTCGAAATACATGGCTAAGAATAGTAATGATGGATTTACGAAAAATATATAGTTATAATTCCCATAAACCATCAGAATATGGTACAACCAACATTATGTAACTAAAAAACGAAGGGAAGCTTCTGGCTCTACATGTTCAAAGTTATTGAGTATGAAAGTAGAATAAATTATTTTATGTTCAAAACTCCTAAGTATAGAGGATCTTGGGGGTTCATGATCCGAAGAAACTGATCCAAAGGGAAAGGAGTATGGCTGATTGATTAATATTTGCAGTATGAGAATACCCAACTACGGTTTGTGGTTTTCTAAATTTATTTTAAAACTTTTTTGGCCATGCTTACCAAATTGCTCTCTGCTATTAATTGGCCTCCTCTATAAAAAAAAGTTGGTGCTTTTTTGTGATACAAAAATAAGTATTATAACTGATGTGGGGTATTTAGTTCCAAATATGGAACAAATTATATTAGTACTGCCCTTGCTCTGATTATTTTGATGAATTATGACTCGATCAATATTGAATGTTGTCTTATTCTTGAAAAATTAAATAAAATGGTTTTTAAGAAAATCCAAAAAGAACTCACAACATTTGAAACAGAGTTTCCTGTGACTTTGAGACAAAAAAAACTTTCTTTATTGGATAGTTACTAAGTATTTCATCATCTATGCATGAAAACTTGATTTTAATATAAAGTAAGTCAAAAGAAAAGGATAAATATAATTCAATTTCCAAAGTCGCTATCAGGCGATATTTTAGTATCGAAGATCCTTCTTTTTTCTTTGCTATCGTAAAATGCAGAAATTTTGCCTGTTTTGATCTCAAGATCCAAAGATTTTTTGGAACAGTGACTGTACTCTAAGGTGACCTTATTTTTTGAATTTGAGAAATGTTGAGCGTCAAAGTTTTGAAATTTTTCGATTTTTTTTTCATAAAAGGGTTTGGATCTTAAAATCAAATATACATTTGGTGTTACAAAAAACTATACAGAACAAAAAATTTAGTTATATAAATTTACAATCGAAAATATTTTGTAATTTTTTTTCTAATGTTCGATTATAACTACTTGAAATGAGCTAACGATTCCCATTACTTGCATTTTATACTAGTTGTTTATTTGACTGCATGTAAAAAAATTTTTTATCCATATTTACAATATATGTTTGCGATTTGTCAAATGTTCGTAGACTACAATATTGTTTAATTATACCAACTCTAACCAGTGAGGGCCGTACGTCAGTATTGCGCTTTGTCCACCATGTTTATTTAGGCTATGCTTCTCAAAACTTGGAATACAGAATCTGAAGCCTTTTCAGGAGGGGCTACTTGAGAAACACACCACTTCGACATGGCTCACTGTCCTCATCCCAAATTGTAGTACTGAGTCATTATAATAAAATTACATATTTGTAGCACGCCCACCCAAAAGGAAGCTAGATAATTTTTCTCAAAATTGAACATGGAATACATTTTCCAACAAATTATAGTTCATTTAAATGAAAAAATGATTCTGATTAATCCTTTGGAGGCACCACAAATTGTACTTAAAGTAACCAAAATTCCCTGGCACATTTATAGAATTAGTAAATTTTAATTATTAATTATCAGAAATGTATCACGGGAAGCGAAAAACGCATTTTAACAGAGAGTTGGGGATTTGTTCTATCTGTCAGAAGGAAATACAGAAGGACAACTTTAATGATCACAAAGTTAAACTCCATAAGAATGACCCCAGCTGCAAGTATCAAGTGAAAATTGATCATAAGAAGCAGAAAACATTGAACTTTGCTGTTAAGAAAACTTCCTCTGCTACATCCTCATCCTCAGTCACTGCCTCCTCCTGTCCCGATGACCCTGCTCGAGTTGAGGCCTTACTGCCTGAACCAAGATCTGAAAAGTCCGTTTCTGCTGAAGAGAAAGTTACTGCAGACACAGAAAATAATGGCGACTCATCAAATTACCCCAGCGGACGGATTTCTCATGGAATAAGACTTCCTAATCTGGATATCGGACCAATCTTCTCTCCGGAGCAGCTCTCTGTAGTCAACAACAACAATATTCCCTCTGCAGAGAACTCTGAGACTAGCGACAATGTCCAGGGAGGTGAGAAGAGCAAGACTGAGGAGATGGAGTTTGTGGACGGAGGCCTAAAGTACCCTGTCGTCTTCACGAGCCAGCTGGGTGACCCGATACTTACTGGGCGGGAGCCAAAGCGGAAGCACATCCAAACCAGAACCAGAGTGGAGATTGAGCGGGAAACTGTGCCTAAAGTCGAGAGAGATCATCCTCTACAGCCCAAGTTACAAACATACAGTCCTCAGATAGATGACAAATACTCCAGAGACTTTCAATATGATTGGTTCCGTAAGTTCCCGTGGCTAGAACAACAAAAAACACAAACTGTCGATGGAAAAGTGGATCAATTTCCTCACATCAAAGAGAAAGAATACCTCGGTTCTCGGCCATGTTCAGTCTCAACATGCTGAGGAAGTCGTGAAGTGGCGAGCTTATTTGAGGTATCTTTTCCAAACTGTTGGGTTCCTCGCAAAGCAAGGATGGGCTTTTAGGGGCGATTCCGAAACAAAAGAAAAGTTGACAGAATCTAATAAAAACAATCAAGGAAACTTCTTGGAGCTTTTGTCCCTGCGTTCACACGACAATCATATTCTCAAAGATAAACTGGAGGCCGAAGTCAAAAAATTTGGTTCAGCTTGGGCCAAATTGCCAAATGGACTTCACCTGACATCCAAAATGAGCTGATAGAGATTATAGAATCCAAAGTGACGGAAAATATAATTGAAGATGTCAAGACTTGTGCCGGCGATGATGACTACTGGTTCTCTGTGATTGTTGATGAGACATCAGATATGTCAAACTCTAAGCAGTTCAGTCTGTCACTGGGATATATGACGATTGAAGGCATCAAGATAGAGAGCTTCCTCAAGTTTGTAAAAGTTACCCAGACTGACGGCAAATATTTGTTTGAGAAGCTTCACGAGGCTGTCAAAGATCTCGCCCTTAACCCTGCCCGCACTGTCTCCCTGGCCGCGGACGGTGCCTCCAACATATCCGGCATCAAGAAGGGTCTTGTTGCCAGGTGGAAGGAAGCAGCCCCACTTTGTGTCTACATCCACTGCTACGCCCATGTCCTAAATCTTGTAGTCAAGGATCTTCTCTCAGATATAACCCTGTTGAGAAATACAATGGGGACAGTACAAATTTTATACAACTTCATTGAAGGGTCACCAAAGAGGTCAGCAATCTACAAGTCGGTGAAGACAACAAGTAAAGATGAGGAGCATGCCAAGGTGATGACCCTGAAGAACCAGTCTGCTACCTGCTGGAGTCTCCACTACGATGCTGTACACGCTGTATCTCTAGGGATGGTCAGAATCATGAAGACCCTCATAATAATGAGAAAAGATAAAGATACATTGTCGAGTTCAACAGCAACTTCTCTGCTCAACAGCATCTTTAGTCAAGAATTTGTTTTTGGCATTGAACTGTTGAAGACACTCCTCAGACACACATCTAGCTTGTCAGATGAACTTCAAAGCAGAAAAGTTGACTTAACAAAGGCCCGGAAACACGTCAACCTAGTGATTACGACTCTTGAAGATCTTAAGAATGAGAAAATCTTTGAATCAATCTGGAAACTTGCTGAGTTGAAGTCGTCTGAGATGAAATCAGTATTTGATCAGGAGGACTCAATTGATTTGGAATTCAAGGAGGCAAAGATTCCAAGGAGAATAAAGTGGAAAGGAACAACTGAATCCTACTTCCGTGAAACACATGATACAATCAATAAGATTGTATTAGAGCTTGAGAGCAGATTTGCCTCGGACAATACAAACATCACAATGGATCTCATTGCAATCGTCAATGACAGTGAAGTGGATACCTGTGTCATTGTGCGTGTCGCCGTGCACTACAGACTTGAACTCGAGCAGCTCCAGTCAGACCATGCAATCTTCCAGCAATTCAAGGTTAATATTATAATGTTTCATTTTGCATTATATGTTTAAAATTTATGTTTATCTAGGCAGATATTGACACAGAAGACATGGTTTCGTCACAAATTGCTGCGGAGTTAATAAGCTCGGGAGTGTTCCGCCTGATGCTGGAGCTATACAAGGTGATTGTTATCCTGGCCTCAATGCCCATCAGCAGCTGTGAGGCGGAGCGGTCATTCTCCTGTCTCAGAAGGCTCAAGAACCACATGAGGACCACCATGGACCAGGAGAGGCTCTCCTCCCTCGCCCTCTTGAACATGGGCAGGGTGATGGTGGACAAGGTGCTCCATGAAGACATGGACAGTTTGATTGACACCTTTGCGTCAAGGAAAGAGAGGAAAAACTTCTTCTTCTAATCATGATAAAGAACACATGCATTTTTTTCTTCATTTTTTTCAAACACATCACCACGTATACATGCGAGTTAAGAACATCAAGACTTGTGAACATAATTTATTTTCTGTCCATGTAACCGTTTCATGGTATATTATAATCTCGTTCATTATCTTCATCCGTTATTATTTTAAAAATATTTAAGGAGGTTTAAATTGTTTGACTTAATTGTATAGTTCAAAAAATTTCTCTCATTCTTGCACCGTGCATTTTATACTCCATTATACTCCTTCCTTTATGAATAGGTCAGCATTGACTTTCCGTCTAGAGTTTTTCCTTTTCATTTTATTTTTCCCAATGTTTGCCTGAAGAAAATAATGGTCAGGCAGTCCATTGGACGATATTCTTGCAAGATTTAATCTATGCTGTAGCATTTGCCCTGTTTAAATATCCCACGTTCACCACTGAAAATCAACCGTTCACCCTTGTAAAGCGGACCGGAAAATCTTCCTGACATACGGCACTGTCTAACCTCAACAAGTTTATTAACAACTTTTCAACAAATTATAGTATCAAGAGCTTGTAGAGGAAATCTTGATCATTTCATAAGTTAGAACAGTCTCAAGAAATTTATTTTGAAAGTGAAGACCTTGAAACAGTTTCTTTGATTTTTCTGCAACGAAATCTTTCAAGTTTTTGAACTGTAATTCATTTGAGAATTTCATTACTCAAATTTTGCTTGATTTTATTCGACATCTTTTTGATTCTAAACTTACTATACTGTCAAATAAAGCTAATCCAATGAGTTCCTCATGTAAGTACGATAAAAATTTGAATATTTTTTTTTTATGTTGTGATGTGATATGTCTGAATTAATTGATGAATATTTAAAGAGCCATTTTATTAACTTCAGGTCATTATTAGGTGCAATTAAGGCTTGAAGAGAAGACGTCCAGGCTCCAAGATACACTCACACTGTAAGCACACAAATATTGCACAATCCTCGCTCTTTTTATGTCTGTCAATTTGAATTGAGATCGGAACATCCAAAATCTTAGGCAGTATAAATATTTTGATAGTTGTGGTTATGATTAATTCCATAATATAGTGTCAACATACAAAAAATAGACAAGGTCGGAAAAGGGTGAAATTTATCCTAAATTAACCAGATTTTTCTATTTCGAGTACTAAATTAACAAATGCTAATAATTTGGGTCACATAAATAGTTGATCTGGAGATATTTTCTTTTAACGAGCATCAGATGGACATATATCAAGAAATACAAGTTATGGTTGTCTTTGCTCATTTTGACCAAATAACACACAACTTTAATGAAAACAATTATACAATATTTTTAGTAACAGATTTATTTTCTAAATTTCTTTTTTTATAAGTTTTGTTGTAAAACGAAATGTTAAGATGATATTTAGATCGAAACATTCATTTTTGAAAAAAATCAAAAAAATTTGAAATCTTTGGAGCCTTTGAGCTACCTTTAAATATTTTTCAAAACGGTTCAAAATTTATATACAAGGTTGTTCGCTCTAAATAAAAAAATAGCGAACTTTGTATCTCAACAGTTCGGAAATTTGAAAAATTAGCTGTTTGCTCATCAAAACTTTCAGATAAAATTTATAGTCATAAATGCAAATCTTTGTATTTTTTCCATATTATCCAAATCGAAGTATGCCGAGCACATTTCTTTTATAGACATGCTGCACTTTCTTGTAAGAAATAGTGTATATCTGTTCTATCTTTAAATAGGAGTTAAAGATCGAGAAAATAAAATCATTATTCTCCTATACTTTCAAAAAATCGGCCAAGCCTTAGTGTTTAGCGTTGCTTTTTATCAAAGTTGCAGCTCAAATGAATAATTTGGTAGAAATGGATATTTTAATCTATGCAGGAGCTACAATATAATTATTGACTATTGCAAAAGCTTTAATTAATTCTCTCAATCTGTCACATGTAAAGCTTGTCACGGCTAATAAGGAAGCAATTCAAGTATTTGGAGAGTTAATTTCTTTAATTGGAATCGAAACCTTAAGTAAGAAATATCCATGGACTTTTGTTGTAGCTGATGTAACTAATTCTATAATAGGAATTTATTTTATTCATCAGCTTTTAATCAGCTGCAAGAATGTACTTTGTCCTATTACTTTGACTGATTACTTAACTCCAGGTATTCTGTTATCAAAGGTTGATATGTTTTCTATCAATCAAACATTTGAAAAATCTGACTCTTGTATTAAAAACATTTTAGTAAAATATCCATATTTGACAGTTTCTGGTCCCAATAACACCCCAATCGAAATTCCTATGGACATACATCATCGGATAGATACCAGAAGTTCTGTTTCTGCATTCAAATTTCATCGTATTTCTCCTAACAACACATGGATTTGCCAGGAAAAATTAAAATCTCTTCATAAAGCTGGAATTATAAGAAGAAACAATTAGGGGTCAGAGATATCGAACTTTAAACAAAGTGTTCTTTCGACTATCACTCATTTATGGTTTTTATAGAGTACGTACGAAGTCTTAACATACCCAAATCAATATAATGAAAGAAAGAGTCATTTCTGGCCCTGTTTTTTATTCTAATAGGCTCCATATAAACTTCTTTCAAAATCTGTTCCTTCAACAAAAAGTCAATGAAGCAACTTAATATTGGGGTAGTATTCTGAATTTAGATCTGTTTCTGTCTAATTTCACTGTAAACACAAAATGGTTGAATGGTTTACAATATCAGATAATTAACTAATTTTCTCAGCCTATTGCATATAAAAAATTACAACTCCAAAAGATAATATGATTTTATCAAGGGTATCTATATTTCAATGGGTAAAATACTTTAGAATAATTGATTGGGACACCCATTATATATAAGCATAAACAAAATTGATACGGCCTGGACATTTAAAAAAATACGTACACTAATACTTATTGGCAATTACAGATTCTTAGTGAATTGGGCCGTCACCAAAGGTTTGTGATCAATGTAGCAAGAAATGCTCCTGTCTACAATAACATGATCTACTTCTTGTATTGCCAGAAGCTTAAGAGCAAAAGCAACTGCGTTTTTGCTAGTAAATGGTATAAAGCTATAATAATCTATAAATCGATTTACGTCAATTGACGTCAGCTGCACTTTTAAGTTGTCAAAAAATCCTGCGCTTCTAGTAATTATATCAAAATTACATGACATCTTTTATCCCCCCCTTTGTTGATTTCTAACTCACAAAAATTATAATTAAATGATGTATAATTTCTTAAAATTAATAATAAGCACTGTCTTATTAAGTTATAATTGTTTTAAGCTACAAAAATTGAATAAATTTAAAAGTACTCAATAATCTAGTTTACTCACTATCTACACAAAATTAGATATGGGATTTGTGTAAAAGCGTGAGGAGAAGGCAGAAACTAGATATATGTTATTATTAAATTTAGACATAAGTGTCCCACAAAAAGTTATAAATATATATATTTAAATCATGATTAGGGATAAAGTTACAAATCAATTACTTTAAACGAAGGACTACATATAGAAATTACTAAAACCTCAATTCCAATGGCAGTCCAACGAAAACTTAGTCTTATTATTGAATACAGATACAGCAGTAATTTTTGAGGAGGATATTTACTTTATTATGTACCAACGCATCCTTTATATACTTATACATTTGGAGATTACATCAATCACACCTAGTTTGAGCTTGACTTGTATATAAGTATTATTACGTATTGGAGAATGCCTTAAGATTAATTTGAGACTGTCTGTGTATGGAAGAGAACTGTTAAGTGTATTTTTAGACTGTCTGGAATGTTTGACTTCATCGTGAAGATCCCTCCTACCTTTTACTTGGAATCGAACAAAGTTCAGTTCTGTCATACTAGTGATTGCTAATATGTCTTACGATTTTAATGTCCTCATAATGACGTCTTACCCCGTAATAATTAATATCATAATCATAGCATTATACCGTGTTTTCTACAAATTCAAATAAATTAATTATTAATTATGGATTCTGTAAATATTAAAATTATATACTCATCATGAATGGATCTCTTCATTGTTTCTATCCTGGAATTTCCTTCCCAATGAAAGAGTCCACTCTACTCTCTTACGAAGTCTTGAGTCTTCCTCGGACGAATTTTTATCCCATTGTTCCTTTGGTCCTAATTCTTGGTTAACAAAAGAGTACACTTCTTCAGGTCTTCATGAATGATTTTAGGCTTTAAAAAATTTAAAATTCAAATTGTTTTTATTTTAGTCTTATGATTATTATAACTTCTGGGGTGTTTATAAACCAATAATATGACATACCTGAGTCGATATAATATAAATGGTTAGAATCCCATATTGTTCACCATTCTATGTGAAATCAACGAAAATGAATAAAATATGTCATACGACCGCCTCATTTTGTTATGTTAAGTAAAAGACTTGATCAATTATGACTATAGGAAAGAAAAAATACATTGAAATAATATGAACTACTCCAAAATAAATACATAGGTAATTACTCAAGATTTTTTTTTAACACAACACCATTATACACGACAATATATATACAATATATGAGAGCACTCCCGAATTCAGGTGCAAGTGAAAATATCCCTGCAATAAAGAATAAAGAAAATAAAATGAATTACGGCATTCATCACTCCAGATTTACAAGACTCACTTTTGTTAACTTAACGTTATTCAAAATATTTTCTAGAAACAATTACATATAAATCGGTAACCAAAACTCTTTGAGGGACCCGCAAATTATGAGTCTCGGGTCCATTTTTCCAGAGTATCCTCATGTTTTGAATGAGTCTGAGAAACTTGATCCAATGAAAATTTATGTAAAAGAAGATGAGAAAATTAGACAAGTTCATCAACTTACTGGTAGGAAAGATCCCCTTGCTTACCCTAAAGGATGAATTAGGATGAATTATAGTAAAGTCGGAGATACCAACAGGACTCAATAAGTTTGTAGTTCTTACCATCAGAAGAATCTCCAGTAAAACTAAAAGCAATCAAGACACTCCTCCAATAAGGCAAAAGCTGGGATCCAGGATGAATTGAAAAGATCACTACTCGAATTGCATAACAACCGACTAAGCCCAGCACAATCTAACAACTTCGATATGGAGATAATTGAGAGGAGATGTCTATTGATAGAAGAACAGAAAATGAGAAATGATAGAAATAGTAGAGATTTATCGATACTTACCTCTTACAGAATCCCAAGAAGAAGCTATCCAGGGGAAAACTGTGAAATATTCATACTCCTATTGATTGTGTATGACTTATGACTTATGAATTGATCCAAACTCTAAAATTTAAATGAGTAATTTTCACATTTTATGATTAATATGCTTAAGTCAAATATCCCTTATCCTCTCGTGAAAATATTTTCTTGAATTTCGTAGAAGGTTTTTATATCTTCGAAAGACATGTTTGAATAAAAATGATATAGATACTAATCTTTCTTAACTCCTCTGCCTTGACTCGAATTATATTATAATAAATCAATTTATCAATATATGATGTAATGTCGAATAAATGAGAAGGAAGTTTAATTTTGTTATAAAAGTATAAAGAGAGCATAAGTATCTATCTATTCAAAAAATATTTTTATCCAATCTCACAATTATCACATTGAATTTCAAGACGCAAAACACCACTTATACGATGAAATTCATGATTAAGGAGAAATGCCCCACAATTTGAGTCTTTCTTAATAGTACTCTAAAATATTTATTGAACAAGACCACAAAAAATATTAAGATTAGATAAAAGTACCTGTTCAACATTATAAAAAAAATACATATATCGAATGTTCTTCATCCTTTATTCTCAATAGCAAAAAGGTTAAACTAATAAAGATAAACAAAATGTGTATTTCCCATTTGAATTGACGAGTAATGAATTGATTTAGCTTCAGAAAAGTCCACATAAAATAATGTTAGAGATTCTTGATGATTTTTGTTGTATTCAATCCTGGTATTAGTATAGTCATATTAGGGTTCGACCCGGAAAAAATTCGTCACTTAACAAATTTGGTACCAAAAGAAGCGCGATTCTATGTAAATTAAAATTATTGCAGTTAGAGTAAAGGTGGGCATTTCTGTCAAATTTTATCCTAACTCACTTTTTCAACTACCCTGCACCCTCCAATAGCCGGTTAAAAACTGTAACAAAAATGTTATGATCATGAAATAAGGCACACAAGTACCATTATATTTTACATTATTTTGATACTAGAAAAAAACCAAAAAATTCAAAGCTTTAGATCGATAAAGATTAAAAAGCGAAAACACTGAAAACCTGTGTCACCTGCAGCTACAAACGTTGGTACTGCAAAGAATGTTATCATGAGCCGCACTAAAATCCGTCATGATAGGCTCGTAACTGTTATTGGATAGTTTCCAGCCTCAATCAAACTGACTTAGTTCAATGCCCATCAATGTTTTCCATTCAATGACCTGCAGATGGATTTGCAAAAAGTGATACCTTGCAGCACTTCGGTTGGAGCAAGAGGATGTGGCTTGATTGCCGTTTTAGACGTCGCTGCTGCCTTCATGAAATGATGATAACGCAAATCTTCCATCTTCCAGTTTCCTTTTCAACCGTAGCTACAGAAAATATAATTTGTATAAAATCTGAACACAAATTTTCGAATTTTATTGAGGATTCTCTAAGGTAGGAAATTTTCATAAGTGTATATGCTTATGTAGAATATTTTAATTTGCCTAGACATTAACAATTCAAGTCCTATCTGCTCTACTTTCTCTGCTGTGGTAGTTTCGTCCTCAAATACTTCAGCAGACTCTTGAAAGACACGGGTTGTCTCAAACTTCTTCAGGGAACTCGTTTTTCCTGATATACAAAATATAAATATAAAAAACCCTGAACATTTTGAGTAGATGTCGGTACATTTTGCATTCTACGCGCAAGTAATTTATTAATAGTTACTCAAAGTGTTCAGTTTTTACCAGAAACACTTTATGTGTGGGAATGTTTTTGGTTTACATAGCTCAAACGCAATGCAATTACAAGACAGACATACATCAAATTAAAAATAATACGACAAGGTGTATCATCGTCTTCTATGTGAAACCAGTAAGTATAACGAAGTTTATTATTAAATTCCTAGATGTATTAATAAAACACAAAATGAAGTTTACCCTGTCTAAATATAGTATCACAACCTGACCAGGCATGAATGAACAAGATATAGATATAACTGGTGATGCCATTCTCAGTTGAATTTACGAAATCTTCAATTCTCGACGTTTATTTCTCCTCTTTTTTACTTGGAGGATCTGAAAGCATGTAGAGATGCGTAGCACTTTTCCAATGAAACATAAACAGCACTAGAATATTGGTGTCGGCCGCTACAGTGAAGTCCATAATATCTTGAAAACGACAAAGAAGGAAGCTCGATAAAATGGAGAGAATAAATATTAAAAGTGGACGGTGAGAGGTTGCGTATATTTTGGAAAAGTTCCGTGAACAAGTAGATATATTAATACAAGTACATTGTGTGAAGTTTAAATCTTTGTGAGACATGAGTCAAATTGATCGTTGTTGTCAGTGCATTTGACTTTGTAATGAATTAAAAATGACAACCAAAACAAAAGAACAGCTATTCAGGAATGAAAGGTGTTCTCACTAGTGTCATTACAAGTATTAAAACTCATATAAATCTGAACAAGGATCATTCATCTTATTTATTCAGTATCAAAGAATTACAGGATGCTATTAAACACTGTCATTATTGATATAAATCTATTAAGGATGGTGCTAATGCCTAGATGGATTGTAATAGAGGAAAAAACAAAGAAGAAAACAATAAAATTATTCAATGGGATTTCGAGGAACAATTTCAAAGGTATCACGAAGTTGTTGCCGAGGGAAGAGTGGTTTTGTTTAAAGCCATGGAAGCTATTCGATCCAATTCTTCTCAGTTTACTTCTCTATATACACCAGTGTTGATAGGTCTAAGATTTATTGAACAAACGATTCTCTCAAGCCCGAACCTTTATATTCAATGGAATGAATATTATCATCCCAATATCCGTAACAAAGTGGAAATTTAATTAAGTTTGTCAGGTATTGTGAATTAACAATACAATTTTATGGTAACATTAGTAAATCAACAACCCTTATAAGTCCAGAGAGAAGAGATGAATTGCTCCTCAGTAAGAAAACTTGCCAAAGACTTACAATAACTTTGAAAGATTTCCTGATATTATCATGTAACACCATCGAAATTAAATCAAAATCTAAGCTCAACAATTTAAACAAAAAATTAACAGAGTATTTTAATGTGATAAATTAAAGCCTATGACTGGTATCATCCGGGTATTGTTCGAGCCCAAAATTTAAACCTACATAGATACTTTTGGCCTGGTATGAACAATTCAATTACAACAAGAATTGAGTCGTGCTCTAAATGTATGTAAATTCAATCAACTCAAACAAAACCGCCACAACATAATGAAACGATAGCAACTTAACCTATGGAACAAGTATCCCTCGACTTATTTCAACATGATAAGGATTTTTTATTGATGGTCGATCGATTTAATGTATTAACCAAGGTTGAACTTTTGAAAAAAACTACAACAGAGGTAACTAATATTTTAATAGATTGGTTTCAGGACTTTGGGTTCCAAAAATATGTAAGAAGTGATGGCGGCCCTTAATTTAAAAGTAAATAATTTAAAAAATTATCTAATTTTTATGGCATTATCCACGAAATTTAATCACCGTAATACGCTTAGTCAAATGGAAATGCCGAATCATCAGTTAAAAATATGAAACATTTAATAGAAAACATATTTTATAATTATACCAAAATTAAAAAAAGCTTTAGCCGAAATTCGAAATGCACCAAAGGGAGACTGTGACTCTCCAGCTGAGATTATAGTTATAAGAAAACTAAGAGGAGAATTATCAAGGTACGAGAATGATCAAAATAAACATCAAATTAATTTTCGAAAGGGGGAGAGAGTATGTTTGCAAGATAAGAAATTGAAGTGACGGAAACAAAAGGCTGTCATTATATCGAAGTATAGGCATGGAAATTCCTATGAGGTCAAAATGGAAGACAAGTCTAGAAAGATCACCATTACCATAAGATCAATAAAACAAAATAATCTAATAATATATAATTTTTATTCTTTTCAATTTCTTACACGTGTTCTATATAAAATATAATGCAATATAATAATAGTACTGAGAAATGCTCTCTGAAGTCAGAGCATCGTCAGATTAGTAATGAGGGGATACTTCAAGAGCCGAGCTCTTAACGTCCATTCGCACACATCCTTTCAATCCCTGAGTCTATCTGAAGGGATAAATTTGTTTAGAGCGAATCTTAAACTTTTAGATCGTTGTGGGTTCGAAAGCCTGGCAGCTTGATAGTTATCCATGAGGGCACTTTTGCAGTAAGGCGTTGTAATTATGCACCTGCGATATCTGATGATCCAGATGAAGCGTTGGTTCCTACATAGGGTTCTGTCCGATGGAAGGAGGATAAAATATTCTCTATCTTGTTTCTTGCCTTGAACAGTGGCTGTCTGATCCCAGATTTTGGAAATTGGATCCTAGATCCAGACCTTGGTGCCAGTGGGGATAGGGTTGAGCAAATTCGCTGTCTTGTCAAACTGGTTTCTTGCGTACTCATGCTGTTTGATGATGCATCTGTCATGTTCGTTGAGGCGGTCATGCCAATCATCGGCACGTGATAGGTTTTGAGCTGGGAGTCTTGATCGCATTGGTCTTCTGAAGACAATTTGGGATGAGGACAGTGAGCCATGTCGAAGTGGTGTGTTTCTCAAGTAGCCCCTCCTGAAAAGGCTTCAGATTCTGTATTCCAAGTTTTGAGAAGCATAGCCTAAATAAACATGGTGGACAAAGCGCAATACTGACGTACGGCCCTCACTGGTTAGAGTTGGTATAATTAAACAATATTGTAGTCTACGAACATTTGACAAATCGCAAACATATATTGTAAATATGGATAAAAATTTTTTTACATGCAGTCAAATAAACAACTAGTATAAAATGCAAGTAATGGGAATCGTTAGCTCATTTCAAGTAGTTATAATCGAACATTAGAAAAAAAATTACAAAATATTTTCGATTGTAAATTTATATAACTAAATTTTTTGTTCTGTATAGTTTTTTGTAACACCAAATGTATATTTGATTTTAAGATCCAAACCCTTTTATGAAAAAAAAATCGAAAAATTTCAAAACTTTGACGCTCAACATTTCTCAAATTCAAAAAATAAGGTCACCTTAGAGTACAGTCACTGTTCCAAAAAATCTTTGGATCTTGAGATCAAAACAGGCAAAATTTCTGCATTTTACGATAGCAAAGAAAAAAGAAGGATCTTCGATACTAAAATATCGCCTGATAGCGACTTTGGAAATTGAATTATATTTATCCTTTTCTTTTGACTTACTTTATATTAAAATCAAGTTTTCATGCATAGATGATGAAATACTTAGTAACTATCCAATAAAGAAAGTTTTTTTGTCTCAAAGTCACAGGAAACTCTGTTTCAAATGTTGTGAGTTCTTTTTGGATTTTCTTAAAAACCATTTTATTTAATTTTTCAAGAATAAGACAACATTCAATATTGATCGAGTCATAATTCATCAAAATAATCAGAGCAAGGGCAGTACTAATATAATTTGTTCCATATTTGGAACTAAATACCCCACATCAGTTATAATACTTATTTTTGTATCACAAAAAAGCACCAACTTTTTTATAGAGGAGGCCAATTAATAGCAGAGAGCAATTTGGTAAGCATGGCCAAAAAGTTTTAAAATAAATTTAGAAAACCACAAACCGTAGTTGGGTATTCTCATACTGCAAATATTAATCAATCAGCCATACTCCTTTCCCTTTGGATCAGTTTCTTCGGATCATGAACCCCAAGATCCTCTATACTTAGGAGTTTTGAACATAAAATAATTTATTCTACTTTCATACTCAATAACTTTGAACATGTAGAGCCAGAAGCTTCCCTTCGTTTTTTAGTTACATAATGTTGGTTGTACCATATTCTGATGGTTTATGGGAATTATAACTATATATTTTTCGTAAATCCATCATTACTATTCTTAGCCATGTATTTCGACACCCGATTGATTTTCTATACAATTTCAAGTTGGTAATAATTCAGCAGATCTTCTTATGTACTAGGTTATTACCATTATAATTTTTTAAAGTCTAGTCCAAGATATCGTGATGCGCATTTTCCCATCGAAGATTCATTTTGATAACGTAAACAAATTTGCTTTGTATGAGTTTCCATTTTTTCAAAGAAAACATTACTTATTCTCTTTACCTGTATATCCAATAGTTTAGTATTGGTAGCTTATCTTAATTGGGATTAAATTTCTTTGACTTTCCTTTCCTTGAGGGATCCCTTTCGTCTTCTTATGATTTATTTATAGTTAATTTTTTCTTCTAAAACCTTGTAATACTTCCATTAATTTTATAATTATGTTTTTTATGGTTCTACGATGCCATATTTTGCTATCGAATGAAATATACACAAATTCATTCGTTTAAATTATTTGAAATGTGAATGTTTGAAACAGAGTCAAATACTTTTTAAAAATAGATTTCTATCCCAATAGTTTAATTTACTTTCAAAAATCTTACAGATCTTCGTACGGGCTATATATATTTCTTGCCTAGGCTAAACTAAGTGTTGCGAGGTGCAATTGGCATTTCCTTTGGTAAGTTTGACATTTTTGTAGTATAATCGTACTCAGAATGTTTTGACGTACGAACATCATTTGTGTTGTTTAAAGTGACTTGAAAAAATTAATTTGACAAAAAAATGGAATTAAGTCGTGAACATTTTCGTGCGATTATATTTCAAAACTTTTGGACATGGATTATCACCACAAGACTGCATTGATAAACTTGCATCTTTGTATGGCGAAGAAGCACCATGCTATAGGACTGTGTAAAACAGGTTAAATTAATTCAATCGTAACCAACGCTCGCTCATAGACGAATTCCGTGAAGGTCGTCCAAAAACGACCGTTATGCCAAATCACATTGTTGCCGTGCGTGAAGTGATAATGCAAGATCGTCATGGTACATGGCGTGAGATAAAAGCATCCTGGGGCATTTGTTTCACCTACATACATTTGATATTGCATGTAGTACACCTGGCCGTAAAAAGGTTTGCTCTTGTTGGATCCCGCACAATTTGACAATTACTCAAAAGAAGGCTCGTGTCTATTAGTCCAAAGAGATGTTGGAGAAATACGCCTGCAGTGATTCAAAAGATCTTTATAAGATTGTCACAGGTGACAAATCATGGATCTATGCATATGAGCCCGGAAAAAAACAGTCGACCGTGTGGGTCTTCGAAAACGAGCCAAATCCAACGAAAATTGTTCCTGGAAGAATTAATTTGAAGCAAATGGTTGCCTGTTTCTTCGGCAAAACTAGTCATGTGGCGACAGTTCCACTTGTGCATCGTAGGACAGTCAATTCTGAGTGGTACAATTTGTTTGCCTGAAGTCTTTGGAGAAATTCGAAAACCAACAAGAGACGACAAATCATTGTTCACCATGACAATGCGAGCTCTCACACATCGGCTCAAACTGGTGCCCTTTTGACCAACCAAAGCGTCGAATTGATGGGTCATCCGCCGTACAGTCCCGACTTGGCACCCAATGATTTCTTTTTATTCTGGCTCATCAAGAAAAATTGCGTGGTCAACGATTTTCGTCGCTAGAAGATGCTGTTGAAGCGTTTAAAAATTATGTTTTTTAGGTGTCTCAATCAGAGTGGAAAAAGAGCTTCTACAATTTGTTTGAGCGCATGCAATAGTGTATAAATCATGCTGGTGAAATCTTTGAAAACAATAACAACATTTTTGATATAAATATTATTTGTATTATTCCTTCATTTTTCTTTATAATGTTTGTTACATTAAAAAAAAAAACATTTTTCCTATGATTTCTTTCACAGGGTTTGTTGTCCTATTATGAATCTTCTTTTTCAGGGGCCACTTAGCCTAGTCTCCTGGAGTATCTCTCTCCTTCTTTTTTAGTTATCATTAAAGCAAAAAGTGTTTGAAGATTTAGATTTTGAATCATTTACTTCTTAGTGTCACTTTGTGAATGTGTAGCTTTAACCCCTAAAATTTGAATCAGGCCTTCCAGATTTGTTAAGATATCCTTTAAATTCTCGACTGAGTACTTGGGTATATCTGTATGAGAGGCAAAGTCATCCCCAACTGAATTATTTCTTAACAAATTTGATTCTATCTGCATCGGAAGTTCCACATATTTCCTAAACTTTTCTCAAACTCATGGAGTGTAGAAAAATATTGTATCTGTCAATGACGCTTTGTCGTACAATAGTTTCTCAAAGGGAAACTTACTATATCCATTAATAAGAAGCTTCAAGCGGAACCATTACCCTCCACCTTCACCAGTCATACTTAAATAAGGAGATACTACATTAGATGAACCAATGAAGGTGGCTAAGGAATATATAAGACTACTAAAACTTCCACAAATCTGGATCAAACGAATACTAAGATCCACATGCAGAATCTTGGACGGTCATAAATTTTCTCAATAGCAAAAAGGTTAAATAAATAAAGATAAACAAAATGTGTCTTTCCCATTTGAATTGACGAGTAATGAATTGATTTAGCTTCAGAAAAGTCAACATACAATAACGTTAGAGATTCTTGATGATTTTTGTTGTATTCAATCCTGGTATTAATATAGTCATATTAGGGTTCAACCCGGAAAAAATTCGTCACTAAACAAATTTGGTACCAAAAGAAGCGCAATTCTATGTAAATTAAAATTATTGCAGTTAGAGTAAAGGTGGGTATTTCTGTCAAATTTTATCCTGACTCACTTTTTCAATTGTCCTGCACCCTCCAGTAAAAAAAAAAAACTGTACCAGAAATGCTATGATCATGAAATAAGGCACGCAAGTACCATTATACAGGGCGGGGATCAAATTGTCGCCTACTTTAAACCTTGATAACTTGAAGACGACATCATCAAATAAAAAAACGTTTACCAAATCGGAAAGCTATTCTCGTCAGCTGACGATTAATAGTTCAGTTAGCATCATGCCGTCATGATATGAGGAGATAAAGACCTATAAGTGGAACGAGGAGCTTTCGAGGTCCGCCGTAGTCATGGCATTGGTTAATAATGGAGGACAAATATCCAATTCAACGATTGCTTCAACCTTAAGAGTGAATTTACGGACTGTTCAGCGTATCCGTAAGAAGCTAGTGGACACCGGGGATGTTGATGCCACCATAAAGAGGGCACCCAAGGAGGAGGGCGCCGACAGGAAGGTCAAGGATACCGACTTTGTCGACAAAGTGAAGAAGATGTTTGAGGAGGATCCTACCAGGTCCAATAAGGCCGAAGACAGGCCTTGGGTGTGGCAACAGGACTCAGCACCCTGCCATGTGTCCAAAATCTCCATGCAGTGGTTAACCGAGAACTGTTATGACGTCGTAACCAAGGGTTTGTGGCCTCCTAACTCTCCCGACCTTAATCCTTTGGACTATTTTGTCTGGGGCTATGTCGAGAGACATACCAACAGACATCCCAATAGCAGCAAGGCCAGCCTGATGGATTCCATCAAGGAGGTATTTGGCAACATGGACAATGAGATGGTCAGAAGAGCCTGCAGCCGGTTCAGAGACCGTATTGAGGACGTTATTGATGCCAATGGTCAATCAAACTGACTTAGTTCAACGCCCATCAATGTTTTCCATTCAATGCCCTGCAGATGGATTCGCAAAAAGTGATACCTTGCAGCATTTTGGTTGGAGCAAGAGGCTGTGGCTTGATTGTCGTTTTAGACGTCGTTGCTACCTTCATGAACTGATGATAACGCAAATCTTCCATCTTCCAGTTTCCTTTTCAACCGTAGCTACAGAAAATATAATTCGTATAAAATCTGAAAACCAATTTTCAAATTTTATTGAGGATTCTCTAAGGTAGGAAATTTTCATATGTGTATATGCTTATGTAATAATATTTTAATTTGCCTAGACATTAACAATTCAAGTCCTATTTGCTCTACTTTCTCTGTTGTGGTAGTTTGGTCCTCAAATACTTCAGCAGATTCTTGAAAGATACGGGTTGTCTCAAACTTCTTCAAGGAACTCGTTTTTCCTGATATACAAAATATAAATATAAAAACCCAGAACATTTTGAGTAGATGTCAGTACATTTTGCATTCTACGCGCAAGTAAATTATTAATAGTTACTCAACGTGTTCAGTTTTTACCAGAAACCCTTTATATTTGGGAGTGTTTTTGATTTACAAAGCTCAAACGCAATGCAATTACAAGACAGACATACATCAAATTAAAAATAATAGGACTAGGCGTATCATCGTCTACTATGTGAAACCAGTAAGTAGAACGAAGTTCATCGTTATATTCCTAGATGTATTAATAAAACACAAAATGAAGTTTACCCTGTCTAAATATAGTATCACAACCTAACCAGGCATGAATGAACAAGATATAGATATAACTGGTGATGCCATTCTCAGTTGAATTTACGAAATCTTCAATTCTCGACGTTTATTTCTCCTCTTTTTTGCTTGGTGAAAGCATGTAAAGATGTATACCACTTTTCCAATGAAACATAAACAGCACTAGAATATTGGTGTCGGCTGCTACAACAACAAAATCTATATTGCGTATATTTTCAAGTAGATATATTAATACAAGTACATTGTGTGAAGTTTAAATCTTTGTGGAACGTGAGTCAAATTGATCGTTGTTGTTTGTGTATTTGACTTTGTAATTAATTAAAAATGGCAACTAAAATAAAAGAACAGCTATTCAGGAATGAAAGGTGTTCTCACTAGAGTCATTACAAGTACTAAAACTCATATAAATCTGAACAAGGATCATTCATCTTATTTATTCAGTATCCAAGAATTACAGGATGCTATTAAACACTGTCGTTATTGATATAAATCTTTTGAGGATGGTGCTAATGCCAAGATGGATTGTAATGCAGGAAAAAACAAAGAAGAAAACGATAAAATTATTCAATCGGATCTCGAGGAAGAATTTCAAAGGTATCACGAAGTTGTTCCAAGGGAAGAGTGGTTCTGTTTAAAGCCATGGAAACTATTCGTTCCAATTCTTCTCAGTCTACTTCTCTATCTACTCCAGCCGTTGATAGGTCTAACATTTATGGACCAAACGATTCTCTCAAGCCAAACCATTGCAAAAAATGCAAAAAACAGTTGGGCAAATGAAGAATTGGCTAAGTAAATTCAGGTCATATTATTCTAGTAGTAATATGAAAATTATTTCCATTCAAGATCAACATGCCTACTTCGATAGTTGTTTGTCTATAAATTTGGAAAAAGTTATTGCCTCGAACATTTTGTCAGATACGCCTATATTTGGCAAAGATAACAATATTTGCAAAGAATTAATATTTGAAGAATTTCTAGAAATATATCTATTGTTTTCAAGAAGATTAAAATACTTCAGGGCAACTCAAAGAGAGGATGAAAATATGTCTATTGAACAGTTGTATATTTTTCAATGCATTGTTGCCACGTATATCGACGAATTGAGACAAGAATATCTCAAGGCAGGGGGAGATTTAAAAACAGAGACATTGAAGAAAATTACTAAATCTTACGAAGTATGAGGAATTATGAAAAGGGAGGTAAAATCAGAAGGTGTTCAAGACTCTATTAATACTGTTTGAAGAGGAAGAAAATTTGAAAATAAGTCAGTTACCCCAAAAAGTAACATAAATAGATTTGGTTATTCAAAAGGAGATCGACGATATACCAACAGCCGAAACAATACAAATAGCACGTCTATGTCAAAAGGTTATACTCTTTGTGGAGTGTTAAACCTAATGAGTATTAATGTTATTTGTTTGAATGGCAAAAAAAAGGGACATATTATGAAAGTGTGACGTATACCTAGAAGGGGCAAGAAAATTATTACAACTTTTATTGAGAATGTATTGGATGCATACAACGAAGATACTTCAAAAGCCAATGTTATTGTGAATCATAGTCACAACAAACAATTTCAATATAAAGCTCTACCTGATACTGGATCACCAATCACAATTACTTCTAAGAATATTTTTGATAAATATAGTATTCAATGGAATGAATATTATCATCCCAATATCCGTATCAAAGTGGAAATTTAATTAAGTTTGTCAGGTATTGTGAATTAACAATAAAATTTTATGGTAACATTAGTAAAGCAACAACCCTTATAAGTCCAGAGAGAAGAGATGAATTGCTCCTCAGTAAGAAAACTTGCCAAAGACTTACAATAACTTTGAAAGATTTCCTGATATTATCATGTAACACCATCGAAATTAAATAAAAATCTAAGCTCAACAATTTAAACCAAAAATTTAACGGAGTATTTAAATGTGATAAATTAAAGCCTATGACTGGTATCATCCGGGTATTGTTCGAGCCCAAAATTTAAACCTACATAGATACTTTTGGCCTGGTATGAACAATTCAATTACAACAAGAATTGAGTCGTGCTCTAAATGTATGACGTTTAAACCGATATGTCAGGCGTCCAATTTATCCTTTCCATCTGTTAAAAATATTGCTTAATCAGTTCTTAATAAAAGTAAAGTGTTCTATACATTAGATTGTAAAATGGGTTATTTTCAGATACCTTTGGACAAAGAAAGTAGAGCTTTAACAATATTTAACACACCCCGAATAAAATTTCGATATTCTCCGATGAGTCTTTGTAGTTCTAACAATGAATTTTGTGCAAGAACAGACGCTGTTTTATGTGGAATCAAGGATGTAAAGAAGATTGTGGATGATATTTTGATATCTTGCAAAAATGAAAATGAAGTTGTATAAAAGGTGGAAAAAGTACTCAGACGTTGTGAGAAGGATAATATTACCTAATAAAAAGATTAAATTTAATATAGAACAAAAGTGAAATTTGCAGGTATGTTCATATCTGGTGAAGGTATCGAGCGTTTTTATGTTAAAACTTATGACTTTCAAATATTAAATGGGATATTTGTAAATTTGATGAATATCTTCTCCTTGAGGCCATGAATAAAAAGCACCTATTTTCAATTTTAACAATATATCACTTTTGTTTGTGTTTGTTTCTTATAAATATGTTTGAAATACAGATATTTATATAAAAAAGTTTTCTTATGTTTCAAAAGTACGTGGATTCAGGGTGGGTTCTATTTTAAAGTAATTTTATTTTCTATCAAATCATTCTTTAGACTTTAAAACAGTGGATACATGTACTGTTTACCTATTACTAGGAGATTATCATTGATTTCACTCCAACGAAAATTGGAACATTAAATAACAAACTCATTTTATGGGCTATCCTGTTCTCAATTGATCCCTTGTTTGCTAAACCTCATTAAAAACTTTTTTTGTTTGGCCAAAAAAGGTGTTTGAATAAATAGATAGGTTGAGATGAACCTATACCACTTACTCCGGTTATTCAACATTACCATTGTAAACGAAATTACATTTTCTTTGAACTATCGAGATTGAATGGATTTATTATTCTTAAAATTAGATGTAATTATTTATCACTGATTTTACGAAGCAAAACCTTAATTTTGAACCTTCAAGACAGAAAGAAAATGGTTCAAAAAATTTGATTTATTTTTTCGTACACGAATGGATGTTTCAATGAAAAAATATTATTTCTAGTTAAGGATTAAATAAATGCATCTCATTATTTGTTAATGTAATGGTGACGTGTAAAAAAAATTATCGAGTTATTACCTATGTATTTATTTGGGAGCAGTTCATAATATTTCAATGAATTTTTTTCTGTTAAATAGTCATAATTGATCACGTCTTTTACTAACATTACATTGAAATACCGAACAATTAGAGATTGCATAAAACATTTTTTGAATAGATAGATACTTATGCTCTCTTTATACTTTTATAACAAAACAAAACTTCCTTCTCATTTATTCGACATTACATCATATATTGATAAATTGATTTATTATAATATAATTCGAGTCAGGGCAGAGGAGTTAAGAAAGATTAGTACCTTTTTCATTTTTCTTCAAACATGTCTGCCGAAGTTATAAAAACCTTCTAAGAAATTCAAGCACATATTTTCACGAGAGGATAAGGGATATTTGACTTAAGCATATTAATCATAAAATGTGAAAATTACTCGTTTTAAAGTTTAGAGTTTGGATCTTTTATTCATGTCAATTAAATTATGAATCAAGTATTCTTTAGAAACACAAATGACTTCAAACACCTTCAACACTTAAAGACATTAATTAAAATTGCCAACATAATTGAAAAGTTTTATTTGAAACCATCAAGATTTCTTCTTCTCTTATTAGATTTATTATAAAAAAAGGAAAACTTCTTGAGCAAAATCCTATTCTAGAGAGTTAAAGCCTTCGAATGAGAACACGCAAAAAAATAGTTTTCTTATACAACGGGGGACGTATTGAGTTGTGAATCCCAAACACAACGGCGTACCTTTTATAACTTTGTTGTTGAGTTGCTATTACAAAGGTGTCTCACTCTCCGGATCCAAATCCCCAAACAGAGGGGCCCAGGAGAAATAAAACTTCTGAAAATAAACTAAGTTTACCCAAAAATTAGTTTGGAGCTCACTTCCTTCACTCACAAAGTGGAGTTGAGGAAGGCCTTGTAAAAAATTATTTAAATGGAACTTGAGTCTATTAAGAGACATCTCTAAAGAGAGAATCCTGAAGAAAAAGTCTTCAAAAGCCCAACCTCCATTCAGAGGAAAATGATACAAAGAGCTTGACTTCCTCGAAACAACTGAAGATTTAATTTAATTTTTATTGATTTTTTTTCATTTAATTTCCTTTTTTACAAAATATTATTTCAATTTTTTCTTCACTAGTTATTCTGTAATAGTTATATTTATTATATAAGAATGTATTTTATATTAGATATATTTAAAGGATATCAGATTTATAAAAATATATGATTTAGTATATATACCAATGGGCCCTGGCATTTACAATATACTAATATATATATATATAGATCCAAACAAGTACTTTTACGAACCAAAACAAGTAATCATAAAGTTGATTGTAAAGCAAGTTTGATAATTTGGATGTAAGTCCATTACATTTTATAGAATTTAACGTATATTTCATGTTAAAAAAAAGTCTTATAAATGATGGAGTAGAATAGAAATGCACATTATACAATTGATTTAATCATGCAATACATAGGTATGTATTATATAAATAGGTAGATTATGTCATTTTCAAAAAAACCCTACAAAAATAAACAATTTCAAAATTAAAACCCTATCTAACAACACTTTAGCTTTGCGTTGTAAATTCTTTGGAGGATAACAACACTGTTAAGGTCAGCTAGTTTGGAGGCCTAAATTTAAATAATCCGTTTTCTAATAATGAAAAGCTTTTTTTCATGAATATTAAGGAAAATATTGATCTATTTAAGAGACTAATATTTATTAAAATCATGTTATTTTATCGTTATACAATCTACAGGATACGTAGAAACGGAAATTTAAGGTAATCCTTGAAGCAAATCCTCAGAAAATCCACATCCTAGAAGCCAGGAGCAGGGTTGTGGGGATTCCTTCCCAGTTCCCACACTGATATATAGGACATCAGATGGCGTTGTATGTATAGCCTATAGGTGCTGTTGTATCTCATTATTAATTTTAAAACAAAAGTACATCAACAAATAATAGGAAATTGTAATGAGTAGAATTCATAAGTCATACGCAATCAATAGGAGTATGAATATTTCACAGTTTTCCCCTGGATAGCTTCTTCTTGGGATTCTGTAAGAGGTAAGTATCGATAAATCTCTACTATTTCTATCATTTTTCATTTTCTGTTCTTCTATCAATAGACAACTCCTCTCAATTATCTCCATATCGAAGTTGTTAGATTGTGCTGGGCTTAGTCGGTTGTTATGCGATTCGAGTAGTGATCTTTTCAATTCATCCCGGATCCCAGCTTTTGACTTTTTGGAGGAGTGTCTTGATTGCTTTTAGTTTTACTGGAGATTCTTCTGATGGGAAGAACTACAAACTTATTGAGTCCTGTTGGTATCTCCGACTTTACTATAAACTCCAATTCATCGTTTAGGGTAAGCAAGGGGAACTTTTCTACCAGTAAGTTGATGAACTCGTCTGATTTTCTCATCTTCTTTTACATAGATTTTCATTGGATCAATTTCTCAGACTCATTCAAAACATGAGGATACTCTGGAAAAATGGACCCGACACTCATCATTTGCAGGGCCCCTCAAAGAGTTTTGGTTACAGAATTACATGTAATTGGTTTTAGAAAATATTTTGGAATAACGTTATGTGACGCTAAATCAAGCTGCAAAAGTGAATCTTGTAAATCTGGAGTGATGAATGCCGTAATTCATTTCATTTTCTTTATTCTCTATTTCAGGGATATTTTTACTTCCACCTGAATTTGGGAGTGCTCACATATATTGTAAGACGGGGAGTGGAGTGATTGATGGATGATCTACTATTAATAATGCTTGAGGTTGTTTCTGCAGGGCTAGAATTTCTCGTTGTCCTTGAGTAAGATTTGGATTTTGATCATCTACAAAATACAAAGAAGCAATGCTATTGACCTTCTATCCTTCTTGTAGGCTGACAAGGCATTAATATTAATGTAAACCAATGCATGTTGGAGAACGTCTGCAGACTCCTATGCAGTGACTACATTTACAAATCATAACCCATGAGTTCTAATACTATTGTGAGGAGCACAAGCTCCAATCACGCAACCTGTTGTGGTGAAAAACATCATTTTTGATGATAAATTCAACTTGGTGAACTCATATGATCTTTGTACAATCGTTAGTGGTTGTAATTTTATATCAACATCACGTGCTTTACTTTTTTAAGGAACTCTTCCATTTCGAGGTCATATTTCAAATCCTAAAAAATGTAAACAGTTCAAAGTAAACTATTTATTTAAGGCTTTTCTCACGTAAATGTTCAGAATTTTATTTCACTGATGAATTTGTCCAACAAAAATAAAGTATCAACTTCAGATCCTGTTTGTACAAAATCATTATATAGTTAGTTTCACACAAACAATTAATTCATATCATATATTATTCTTTGATTAATCTTTGGATACTAATGTCATTAATTCATAAATTCAGAAGAGTCGAGTGTATTTACACAATGAGTCAAATGGATGGGAGTCACATAACATAAATGTTTGGAGTCAGAGCCAAGATCACAAAATATTATTCCAAACTAAAACTATTAATATAGATAAATTATTTTTAGACGTGCGTAGTTATAATGAAATTGTTTATATTTATTTATTATTACAAGGACTGAGAATTCAAATTTAATTTCTAAAGTATGATTTGAATAGTTTTTGAGGTTGGATTTATAATATTTAGAGAGCCTGTCTTCCTAATCTGCAGCTATTTTAACATTTGCAACTCCAAATCATAGACAAATTTACATATCGTCTGTGCTCCAAACCTACTCCGTGAGTAAATACAAATGACTCTGCAGACTCCCGCCCCATTCATCAGCCATAATTATAACTTCGTGGGAATTAAATGTACCTAGTTCATATAAAGAAACATTATTTTCATCCTTTTAAGCTCATTATAGAAAATCGATAGAGTCTCAATGATGTTTCCAATTGGCAAAATTACATGGATTCAGGTTGGGTTTTATTTTAAAAGAATTTTATTTTCTATCAAATCATTCTTTGGATTTAAAAACGGTAATAAAACGGTGGATACATGTACCGTATACCTATTACTAGGAAATTAACATTGATTTCAATCCAACGCAAATTGGAACATTAAATAACAAACTCATTTTAAGGGCTATCCTGCTCTCAATTGATCCCGTATTGCTAAAGTTCATTAAAAACTTTTTGTTTCGCCAAAAAAGGTGTTTGAATAAATAAATAAGTTGAGATGAACCTATACCACTTACCCCGGTTATTCAACATTACTGTTGTAGACGAAATTACATTTTCTTTGAACTCTCAAGATTGAATGGATTTATTATACTTAAAATTATGTATCATTATTTATTACTAATTTTACTAAGCAAAACCTTTATCTTGAACTTTTAAGAAGGAAAGAAAAGGGTTTAACACATGTTTCAATCCTGTATTTGTTGTCGTCTAGCCAAGAAATTTGAATTTGTTACCAATTTTGCCCAAAAATGGCTGTAATTGCATAACAAAAAATTTGAAATCCCAATTTTATAGACTTATAGAATCTACATACAATGTACATTTAAAAGACCATTCATTATTTATGTTAAAACGATTGATAGTAGCCAAGACTTAAAAATAAAACTCTTTAAACATTTAAAAAGTAATAAAATACAATCCCTATTCCCTCATGTTATTAAGGTGTGAAAAAAATACCCTCTGTCAATAAAATTGATGGTATATAAAAACGTAAGGAGCTATATACTTGAAAATCTCTCCAAGATGAAACACGTTCAAAATCAAACAAATTAAATCAATGATTTTAGTTTCCTAATGGATCTAATGGTCCTAGAGAACAAGAACAAGAAATGGATACTTTCCAATTCTAAGTTCTTCTTCTACATCCACATCATGAAATAGAACGTTTCTATGCTCCAAGGTTTGGATATCAGAGATATCGTTAATAGATGAAAAACAAATCGGGGAATTCATAACGAAAATATATTATATACATCAATATAAAAATGACGTCAAAATATTGACAATATAACAACAATACAGAAAATATCTTTATTTTTTAGATGAGCCGGTTAAGAATCTGTTCCACCAATATAAATATGTATTCGTCCTTATAATCTAATTTAATTGTGTACCATCTTTAAAACGCCATTACGACTTTTTTGAAAACATTATACTTTTAAAAAGTGCATGTAAATTAAACTAAAGATTTTGAGCAACACAGTTTTCTTTTCAGTTTTTAGAATTTCTTTCTAAAAGTGGTGAAATTTAGTGTTACCAGAATAGTCTTTTATTTTGTTATTAAACAAAAATAGCTATAAATAGAAAGACCCGGTTATTTTCTATTGCAAGCTTTAATTTAAATTTGGGTATAACACTATAGCAAATCATTTTCCTTGCCTGTTAAAGCTCACATTTATTACTGTTATTTAAGCTGTAAAACACAAAAGTGACTGTTAAAACCTCCAATCGATATATGTTTGACCTTTAGAACCTTTTAAAAAAATCACAATTTTAGAGGATAATTTCGATTCAAAGATATATTTCGACGTGAAATAAATATAAAGATGAAAACAAAAGTTCACATCAATTGATAATATCGTTGCAGCTTATGATAGATAAATTATTCATTACTAATCTTGATTACAATTCCTAAAATCGAGATTTGTCTAATCATACAAAAATAAAATAAGATCTTACATTTTTCTTGATTTTGTACAATTAGACATGTTTTTAATAAAGATAATACGAGTAAAAAGAATAGGGTACAGTCACCAATTTTTCCTTCAGAGTGAGAATTTCAATAGTGCCATTCTCCCATTCTCCTTATTAAGAAAATGCTCGAAGCAGCAAAGTGGTATTATTCCAAGATTTAAAGTGGTAAAATTCTTCAATTTGACTACACAATGAATGTGGGCAAATAAGTATCAACTGTATCGCCTCCCTTCCAAACTGTCGCAATTGGAGCTTGTGCATTGTCAATAGTTGTTAGAGAGCTAGATTATGGTAAAGCTGAGTTCTTGGTATTTCTAAGACTCTGAAATAGGAAAATATTAATGGAAGGAATTATAGAAGAATGTAAATCCCCATAGAGGACTCAAGTCCTTGGAACTAAACACGACCGTCATAAAAACGATTAGTTATACATTATTCTCAAACTATTCATAAATATATCTTAAATGATGGAAAATGAATGTACTTATTTTTAGTCATATTTTTTTACAACTCTTTCCCATAAGAAATCTTTAAATAAATTATTTAATAAAACTTATACTGATTTATTGAAAAATCAATCAAAGCTATTAATAAAGAAGTAATAAAAGCGTTTTGTTTTAATTAAAAAGCAGTTTTTACGTCCTTTAGGTAATTAGACTTATCTATATATGTCTTTAAAGAAAAATAATTCGGATATTTGTTGTGTCACCTTTAGTTGATTCGATAAGTTAGAGAAGGAAACAAGAAAGATACTAAATTAAGGGGATACGTTTAAAGGTACGGTATAAGTAAACTTGTATTTTCCAAAAAGATTGAAGACCTAATACTCAAAATAAAAAAGATCAAAGTTTTTTTTTAATCTGAAAAAACTTACAGTATTTCATGAAGAGATTTCTATAAGACTTAAGCTATTGCTTAGAAAATCATTTTTTTTAAAGTTTTATTTTGATAATCTGTTATAAAACTTCCTTCTCAACTCGGTGATACAGTTTCATATGTTTCCATTTTGATTATTCTCAAATTAAAATGCGCCCATTTTAAAACTAAGCGCGCAATATTTGTATCCTTAATCCCAGCGATTTTAGATTTTGGCGAATCTCTATGCTTAAGATTCCTTTTATCCTTTTCCATCAATTTAAAATGCGACTATTGATTAACTTCTTCAAGACCCATCTTCATTGTGTTGTCGTAGGCAAGATCTCGTGATGAACATTTGGAGATGGACAAAGAAATGAATTGCATCCAGAGCACTATTCGAATGTAACTTTTTTTCAAGTCCGGGTGTAATCCGAGTCCTCCTAGTTCCAAATCCTCCTAGAACTGAGTCCAAGTCAAGTCAAAGTCCATTAAAAATGACTCAAGTTGATACTAGAGTACTGCAGCTCTGGTAAGCTTCTATTGATCCGCAATTGCACTTGAATGTTTTTCTTGAAGTTAAGAAGTAATATTTTAATATATTTTATACATTCCTGATATTTTACATATTCACGGATTAAGGCCGACTTGTTAATGCTTGTGAAGATACCTTTAAATACTTATATCGATATCAAAGAAAAACTAATATTCATTGAATGCAGTGGTTTATAACTTTTTTACCTTCATTACTCAATTTAAGAATCTCAGTAGAGCCCCTCTCTAATAGATTTTTTGCTGCAAAATGAAATGGCTTATATGATTATTAATACCTACTCTTTTACACATAGATGATATTTTAAAAGATACTTAAAGCTTTGAACCAAGTAACGAAACGTGACTGTTAGACTGAGGAGATATACTGGTGCGCGCTTTTTCGCTAGATGTCGCTTTTCATATGACGTCACTCTGTCATTTTTCTTACTAATCACTTAGGCTGGGATGTAACAATGAGAGTGGTGAATGAATCACGCTTGCCTCATACTCAAAAAATTGCTGTGGGAAAATAAAAAAATCTTTTATTCTTTGATTTGTCCCTTTTTGAATTTATCACTTGGGGTACGAGGCCGAAGTTTTCAATTATACAATAAATATAAAATATATATGTTTACATTAATTATATATGAAAAAATAACGCTGAATAAATAACATAATCATTGAACTAGAATAAACAAACTATTGGGTAAAAAAAAAACAAGTTAAGTCCGTCTTCCAGACTTTAAATGAGTAACTTCTAAAAAGTAAAATATATTAAATAACATCATCATTCCTAATTATATCTCCAAATAATAACTAAACAGTACCTCTAGCGAAGAAAAAAAGCTTATGTACACCCATACATTTTTCAGCTATTGATCAAGCTTGCTTCGTTTCGTTGCTTGGTTTAAAGCTTTAACGATACCCCTAGAGAAAGAGATACATAGAGGGGACCAGGTGTGTAAAGTTTAAGTATTCTACTCCACCTGAAAATGAGGGTACGTTCCAAGAAATGATATCATAAATTATTTTTAATATTATACATTTATTTTAATGGACTTATATCAGATCAGTGAGATCTTAGATTAGAAGCATTATGACTTGGAATAATCTCGGAGCATGAGGAACTGAATCACTTCGACTTAAAAAAAATATTTGCTATGGACATTTAAGTATCTCTATGCGACTGGGATGACAAGAATGAATCATTACATTCATTGGAAGAGGTCAATTCGTATGTGAATACATATTTCATATTTGTATGTATATAAAATAAATCAGGAAATTATTATGGTCTCGGAGCGTTATCACAACATTTCCGTCGGGTTTGTATGGTTTCAAATTGATAATATGACTATATGGTTATTGATATATGCTTTGTTTAGTTTGTATAGTGATATAGAGTTTTATTTTACCAGCAACTTTTGTATTGATGTTAATGAATAATACAAGTTCATTAGGAAGGGTATAGAACTAAAATGATCAAGCAATCAACTGTAATTAAATTTTTATATATTTATTCATCATATATTTTAATAGTAAAAATTAAATATTTTGAAGATATCAACTATTTATTTAAGAGTTTATTCGGACAATTTATTTATTCTTTTTTTGCCAGGTGAATTGTTGTCTCATCCGTAATTCATCATGGAACTTAGCACACTTATCTTGCTATAAAAGATTATTGCAATCAAAATATTTGTTTTCCAACAGAATTTCAACGAGAAATATCCACAGAACATAAAAAAATAATATTCTTCATATCTTCTAAATCCTAAAAAACTTAAGAAATCCTCATCATCCCGAACTGAGAGTCATTACATAAGGATTGACGTTTCTTTCTCAGTGATTTCATATCTATTATTTGTTTCAGTCACCTTTTCTTTCATCAATTTGATTTCTTTGACTTCCATATTGCTAAATCTGATGAGAGATTAAATTAAATTTGATAGAAAAAACGTTGTATTTGATTTCCTTAAGATTATCAGCGTATTCTTGGGCGTTTAAATGACTCTCTGAGTAAGTCATTAGAACATGATGCTTGATGAAAGGACGGCATGAAGGCTTTACAATGAACAGCTTTGATCCATTCATCCCGAATGTCTATTGACTATTATCATTCAAGAAAACCAAACTTGAAATTGAATTGGGGGTTTAGGATTCAATCTATGTTTTACATGGATCTCTAGAAAACCTATGGAAACTACGTCCAGATGACAAACCCTAGTCCAAATTGGAGCAAACGTAAATTGCACAATATTTTAACATTTCATTAAAAGTATAAAACTATAATTTATAAACAAATACAGAATATGTCGATTAAGATTTGTAATCCCACTGTTGAAAGTATATTCAAATCTAATCACATATTAAAAAAATGAGCATTCAACTTCTTCCCTTTAGCTGACGTCGAAAATAACATACCCCCTCATCGAGTTGCATGTCATTCTTGCAGACTGAAAATTTTAATCTACTTCTATCTTGCTTTGCCAAACTGCCAATCAAAATCTCTTGTCACCTGTATGTATTTCGTTCTCAATGACGATACTTCAATTTCCTCCTAGATACGTCACTACCTATATTGTATCATGCAACCTTTAATTCAAAAATAAACATAAAAAAAGGGCTCAAAATCATCTCGTAGTTAGATAAATAAGTCAATAATACAAAACTGCTGTTTATCTGTTAGGTACTCCCAGACGATCATTGTTATATTATTTCTTAACGATCAATAATGTATTAAAATATTACTTAGTAAATTCTTTCAAAAGCGTAGCCATACATTTTTTTTCATAAATGATAGCCAAAAATTTCTCATAGAAATAAGAAAATGGCCAATGTATGTATAAATATACATTGTATACAAGGGTTTAAAAAGAAATTATTATTCCTACTACCGGGCCGTGCCGATGATTTACCGATGATGTAATTATACTTTTTAAGAGGTTTGGTGACAACCAATCTGATTGTTTCGTATTGTTAATGTTAAAATAAACAAAAATCCTTCCTGTGAGAGCGTAACAACTTCCACACGTGAGACCATGTCGGCGAGCGGGAGTGTCTCATAACAACATTAAGGAACAGGTTGGGGTCTTCGTTGAAGACAATTTACAACGTTTCCAAGCCCTTGGAGGCTGGGGGTGATCTCAAGCATTCACCTGGCAGGAAGCTCACTGTCTCAACAAGGGAAGTAAAGGCAGTGTTCAAGAGGACTCCAAAAAGGGCCATTGCCCACATGGCCAGAAAGATGGGAACATCGAGATCAACTGTTTCAAGGGCATTGAAAAGGGCTGGAGGAAAGTCCCTGAGGCGTACTGAACGCCCTCTGCTAACTGAACGTCAGCAAGAAGTTAGACTTGAGCGTGCCACAAAAATCTTGAATGATATCAAGAGCTCATCTAGACGCATCATCATTTTTTCAGATGAGAAACTTTTACGGTCAATCCTGTTTTCAACAGGCAAAATGACCGTGTTGTGAGCTTTGGAGATGTGCAAGATAAGCACCGCTATGTGGCAACAACAAATCACCATGCTTCGGTGATGATGTTGGGTCTTGTGGCCTCCAACGGGAAGGCTATGAAGCCAAGGTTCTTCCTTGGATCAAATCCATGGTCGGCAACTCTCCTTGGGTTTTTCAACAAGATGGAGCACCCGCCCACGTTTCCAAGAAAGTTCAGGAGTGGCTCAAGGACAACATGAACTTTTGGCCCAAGGACTACTGGCCCCCTCAGAGCCCAGATATGAACCCACTACACTTCTCTATCTAGGCGCACTTGGAAACCAAGGCCTGCAAAAAACGAAACAAGAACATAAATGCCTTAAAGGCTGCTGTTAACAGGACCTGAGCCTCCATGGACGCCGATTACATCCAGCAAGTCAGTGGCAGCTTCAGACGTCACCTGACCAGTGTCATTGAGTCAAATGGTGGCTACATTGATCAAATTTGATCACAAACTATTTTATTATTCTAAAAATGTATGAATAATTGTTTCTCAAGTCATTCGAAATGTCATTATTGTCCGCGATATGTTCTGAACAAAATCAGTAAATAATTCTGCACGGCCCGGTACTTCTGAGGTGTTTATAAACCAATAATTGGATATACCTAAGAGGATAGAATATAAAAGGTTAGGATCCCATATTTGTCGCCAAAAGAATGAAATATAAGATAGGAGAACAGTTTTTATTGAACAAGTCGAGGTACAGAGTGTAAGTGAGACGGAAAAAGAATTACATGCATGCCGTTTCTTTTTGTGTTAATCTTCTGTTACTTGGACCAATCCCCTATTCTTGCTGGTTGTATGGTAAGTCGAAGAGATATATCCTCTTTAACAGCTGCTAGGAGTTCATTGTCACTTGAACTAGCAGAAGATCTGGCCTTGTACATTAACTCATCAGCAGCGTCAGGAGTTATGATTAGCTCAGGGTCGTCTAAATGACCCCAGGAACGAGCATCGATTTGAAAGTTGTAAACCCCTTTATGTGAATGATGTTATATTTGAAGGTAGCAAGGTAAAGGGCCTAAAGAGAAAGACGGTGGGTTACCACAGTAGGGAGGTCCTTCTGAGGGTTAACAATAAGCTGTGGTCTGTTTTATGGAGAAAGTTTGGGCAAGGAGGTAGCACTCAAAGCGTTCTACCTGGCGTATAAGATTATATTGGAGTTTCAATCGCGCTGTGTGTAGTTCTTCTCGGGGCTACTCAGCTTCTAGATGCAAAAGCAATAGGACATTTCTCCTCATTCACCAGAAGAGACTAGACAGCTCCAAACCCAATAGGCAATGCATCAGTTGAGAGGAAGAAGGGTAGTGAAGGATCCTAGAGGGCAAGGAGAGGTCCATAAGTTAATTTTTTTTTGATTTTACTAAAACTCACCTTAGCCTCAGTCATCCACATAAAGTCTTTGCATTACCTTGTAAGTTCATCTAGGGAAGCGGCGATCGATGTTAGATCTTTAATGAATTGACCGTAAAACTGGATGACTCCAAGGAAGGATTTGAACTGGAAAGTGGTTGTCGAAGTTGGGAGCTCGAGGAAGGGTCGTACATGTTCTAGATCTAGTACGCCCTATTATATAGAAATATTTATGTTCTGATAATACCTAATATTTTACTTTATCTATGTCAAATCCAGTTTTTTTTCCTCTTCAATTATAATTGAATTGTTTGGAAAAGGATGTAGGACTTGACATTAACCAATTAAGCACACATATTTTATAACTTACTAAAAAATGTAACTTTTATCACTTTTTTATCATCTTCTTATTTTGAGCTAATATGCAAGAAAATCTATAATATAAAGCTAATGATACCTTGGATACACTAATAACAACACAAAATTTAATTTTGAAAATAGTAAATATATTTCACCTAATAGTACAAAAAATGATTGCATAAAGGATTAAATAAAATACAATAAAATGTGATTTGAAAGTAAAATAGTAGTTACTATCAGAACATGAATTTTATACATAAGTTACAATTATGAAATTTAAATATATACCAAAAATAGTGCAAAAAAAAAAAGAGTAAATGTAGGGACGAATTATATATATAAAAGTGTATTTCATTTCCTTAAATTGATCTTCGGGCATTCCATATCAAATCAACGAGGGCATATCCGCGACCCTACTTACCTGCACAACTATCAAAAATGTAATGTACTTACTATAAGGTATTCAAAGGTTAGGAAACACTTTGGGGACTCTAAACCCATAAAAACAACAAGAGCGAAAGGACGACAGTTACAAGTCTCAAAAAAGAATGAACAATCTATTTTAAAGTTATGCCCAACTTTAATAACGAGTGATATACTATAAAATTATGATATACCTATTTATAAAAAAGTTGTCAACTTCTAATCAATTTTACGAATTATTCTAGTTCAGTTTTTTTATTTTAGTCTAAATAAATCTAGTCTAGTTTAGTCTAGTTGGTAAAAAAACAAATATGATTTTTTGCATTTTTACCCCTATTTATGAAAATAATGTTGCCAAAGTCTCATATTTATAAGAGTTGTCAATTTTTTTAAATTGTTGATAAAGTACTTGTTAGTAAAAAGACATTAAAGCAACGTTAAAAATTTTGGTCTGAGACAAGTATTTATAGCTCAGAAACGACTTAGAATTATGTGCTGAAATTTGGCATGCTAATTTACTCATAAATATGAGCTTGTGTGCCAAAAATCTTCCAAATATGAGGGGGTCGTATGACATATTTTATTCATTTTCGTTGATTTCACATAGAATGGTGAACAATATGGGATCCTAACCATTTATATTATATCATCTCAGGTATATCTTATTATTGGTTTATAAACACCACAGAAGTGATAGTAATCATAAGACTCAAATAAAAACAATTTGAAATTTAAATGCAATTTCAATTTGACATTTTTTAAAGCCTAAAATCATTCATGAAGACATGAAGAAGTGTACTCTTTTGTTAACCAAGAATTAGGACCAAAGGAAGATACTTCTAACTTGATCATCCATCTTGAGATCTGATATTTGTAGAAAGTGCAGTATAATGTTTTCGTTATGATATTAATTATTACGGGGTAAGAGGTCATTAAAATCGTAAGCAATATTAGCAATCACTTGAATGACAGAACGGAACTTTGTTCGATTCCAAAAAGAAGGTAGGGTTGTTGACGATGAAGTCAAACATTCCAGACAGTTTAAAAATACACATAACAGTTCTCCCCCATACACAGATAGTCTCAAATTATACATAATGTATTCTCCCATACGTAATAATACTTATATACACGTTATGCTCAAACTTGGTGTGATTCATGTAATCTCCAAATGTATAGGTATATAAAGGACGCGTTGGTACATAATAAAGTAACGATCCTCCTCAAAAATTACTGCTGTATCCGCATTCAACAATACGACTAAGTCTTCATTGGACTCCCATTAGAATTGAGGTTTTAGTAATTTCTATATGTAGTCCTTTGTTTAAAGTAATTGATTTGTAACTTTATCCCTGATCATGCTTTAAATATATATAGTTATAACTTTTTGTGTGAAACTTAGGTCCAAATTCAGTAATACCATATATCTAGTTTCTGCCTTCTCCTCACACTCTTACACAAATCCCATATCTAATTTTGTGTAGATAGCGAGTAAACTAGATTATTGAGTATTTTTAAACTTATTCCATTTTTGTAGCTTAAAACAATTATAACTTAATAAGACAGTGCTTATTATTAATTTTAAGAAATTATACATCATTTAATTATAACTTTTGTGAGTTAGAAATCAACAAAGGGGGGGGGGATAAAAGATGTCATATTCCAAAGTCCTAAGACAGTAAGAAATAGTAAATTTTTTTGAGAAGTTGCAAAAAAAATCTAAAAAAGTTTTGTAGAAAATTATTGCTTGTGACACATCATTACTAGGAATTGAATAAGTAATATATTTCGAATAAATCGTTAAATATTATTTTTATTACCAATTACTGCCCTTTATCACGAACATTTTATGAAATGTATATTTTTTTAGTACAAATTATATTTCACAATCATACTGTGGAGTAATAACTTTGAAATAGTTATTGGCTTGTATTCGCTTCCATTTCATGTGGTTGTTTGTTGGTACTTTTTTATATTTCTGTGAATATATCAGAATCATGGAGAATAATCTTAGAAACTATATTTTGTGGATCTGATCTCCTTTAATGGAAGGTTAATTGTACGAGTACAAGTTCCCCTTTATATCAAGGTCTGTGATAGTGACTTCTGAACTCGTTAATCATTGTCATTATATATAGATTCACCCATATTTTTTGCAGAATCATGGTATAAATACTAGAAGCGCCAAATTTTTGCACTACTTAAAAGTGCAGCTGACGTCAATTGACGTATATCGATTTATACATTATTATAGCTTTATACCATGTACCAGCAAAAAGGCAGTTGCAGTTGTGATATTATAAATTTAGGTGGGCTCGTTCTTTTGTTTTATTGCGTTGTAGTAAATAGTATCAGCATAAACGAATGAACTCAGCCATTCAGACAGGTGTGAGCAACGGTCTCTTTATTCAAAAGCATCCATTTTAACACTTCATTTTGTATCAACGCCCAGCACACTTATGGCAGGAAGAAACATTTCACAAGAGGAACTCCTAGAGGAATATTCTACCGTAGACAACAATGATAGTGGAGATGATTGCCTGTGTGATAGTGATAAAGAAGCAGAACATATAAAACGTAACGCGATCTCGAGCGACAAAAGAAGTGCTGAAAAAGTGGTATTACAGTTTGCTTTGCAAGCAGTTGGTGGTGACAGTTACGCAATGGGAGGAAGTGGACAGACCTAACGTCAGAAGAGTTGCTGCTGCAAATCTGTGCACAGACGAGAGGGGCTTATCAGATATTCCCAAAGTATCAAGACTCCATTAGATGAATTTTGCCTGCTTATTGACGATGCAGTCATTTGGCATATTGTTAAATGTACAAACGAGCGCAATCCGGACTTTACACTGACAGAGAAATTATTTGACAAGTTTATTGGGCTTCTTTATCTTTGTGGTGTTATGAATGTCCAGAACTACTCCCTAGAGAAGTTGAAGTCAAAGGACATGGATGTTTGGCATTCAATCGAACACTTTCACGACAAAATGCGCTTGATAAAGAAAGTTTTGCATTTTGATTATCGAAATCAAAGAAGAAGGAAGTTGGAAATTGACTAGTTTGTACTGATCTCAACGGTTCTCTATAGATTTGTCGATAATTTGCAAAAAAAAATATCAACCTGCCCATAACGTGACAGTTCGTGAAAAGCTCTTCCCCACCAAAGCAAGATGTAGATTCACTCAATACTTGGTAAACAAGCCAGATAAACTAAGGATCAAATTTTGGATCCTTGTTAGGTTGAAAGCAAGTTCTTCTACAATATAATACCAGGACTTGCAACAGACGGGAGCAGACATCTTGTGTTGAGTACAAATGTAGTCATGGCATTTGATGAAGCCCTTATATGGAAAATGCTATAATGTCACATGTGACAATTTTTTCACCAACAAAGACTTAGTACAACACTTCTACAGCAGCAAACACCAATTGTCGGTCAATCAGTTCATATTGACACGAACTTCCACCTCCAACGAAGCTCAAGCTACATGACAGCGCTTTCTAACAATTTGAAAAAATGCACCTTATACATTACCAGGCAAAATGTAGCAAGTCCGAGTATCTCCTCAGCACTGGGAACAAAGGGAAAGGGATACAAGAAGAAGCTAAGAGAAAACCGGAAACAACCTTTTTACAATTTTAACAAATTTGGAGTGGATGTGCTCCATTCAATGTGTAGTTTAATGTCAACAAAGGCTGGATGTCAAAAGTGGTCTCTGGATATATTTTACAACGTACTTGACCCCGCATGGTTGAATGCCTAAATTATGTTCAAAAAGACAACTGACACTAAATTGAAAATACGAAAATTCCTGATGCAGCTGTACGTTAAACTACGAGGTGACTTGGTATAAGATAAACCAGCACCCATGGACCGTGTTTCAACTGTAATATCAAAAGACGTTGCACGAAAATCAAAACAATTACACTATGCACAAAATGACAGCAACCACCTGTAAACAAAGTATTGCGACAATTTGGTGCTGTTGTGAGTAGTTTTAATAGTATCTTCAGTTTGTATATTTAAGGATGTTTTAGAGAAAATCTGGAAATATTTTTCTTTATTCCTCTTACCCATTGATTTGCAAAAAAAATGATAATTACTTTTCGTCGACCACGCTTCCAGTAGTTTTAACACTTTTTGGGAGAGGGGATGCATGATTCTTTTTTCAAATTTTAGAAAGTCTTCAAATAATCAAAAGTCAATAAAGGGCATTCACCCAAAAAAAAAAAAAAAAAAATAGAACAAAAAAAATTAAGGATAGATCGTGGTAAACCCATTACTGCCCAACGTCCCTAGAGGAACGTAAATATATGTTAAGTTCATACGGCTATGTGGTGCATCCTTTGCATATAGAATCTTCTTATCCAATTAATAAATGCTAGTCCTTTGATTTGAGATCGCATTTAGAGCAAACAATTCAGTGGTTGCTTCAAAGCACGTGTACAAAGTCAAAGAAGTTTTGAAATTTCAAATACCATGAACCGTGCAACAGCCGTTTTTAAATTTGGGTAAGTTGTTATAGCGTTGTTTTTTTCTAGCCTGGGTACTTCATGATAAGCTTTCAGCAAATCTTATTTACTGAAAAAAGATGACCTCCTAATTTTTTTATTACAATGACATGATAAATGGCATTGGGAGCCTGTCAGGTTTGGTGATATTATTAAGCACTCTGTAATCGCCAACGAAGCGCAATTCTTAATTTTTTACCAAAATGTTTTTATATGATATTTTTAATAATCTCAATAATTTTAATTATGTCTTAAATTGGACCTCACCCCTATCCAATAGGCTATTAACCCACGTTCATTGAGGAGTGAATAGGCACAACCCGTGTACAATGTTCATTTTTTATATACACCAATATAAAATTAATAAAAGGAAATACTTATTCAATATTTTAGATATATTCTAATCAGCAAATGGAAATATAATTTATTATGTTTCTTGCTGAGTATGATAAGATTCAAAGCATTGTGGATCAATACTGACATAGCATCTTCTGCATCGATAATAAGTACGCCTTTTTCCGAGTTGGGTGTCCTTGCACATTTGACACACACTTTGTATATCACCTTTGATGTAAATCAAGGGATTGCCTTGGTTATACATTTTATGGTTCATAACTGCATTTGTATTAAGAGTTGTCCTGTTTTTGGATCTTACAACATGATTGGCAAGTATTGCAGAAATACACTTCCTCAAAAAGTCGATTTGACTAGGTGCTACTTCCTTTTGTTCGAAAAAGGCTCTTGCCTAAACCTTCATGACATTTAAGGACCAGATTTTTTTTTTTTGTAAAGATATCTTATAGTTAGAGATGTTGTTGTCCAATAAGTCTACTCCTCCCATATATGAGCTGTATTTGATAATTAAATAAGTGAAGGGAATGTATTTCTTTTTTTGTTTTTACAGTATCGACTAACAGTTCCAATAGGGTCATTTACTACAAAGTTTGACCCTATATAGACTCCTGCTGAATCCTTCCAGCCAGTCATGCTCATATTTTTTTTTTACTTATTTAAAATAGTTTAACAGGCCAATTAACGTTAAAAGGAGGAACAATTTGTTTACTGGCCTAAAGATGGCTTACTTAGATTTTAAAAGTGGTTTAGACAAGGTTATCACTCTTACTAACTATATTCCAAATGAATAATTAAGACTTTGGTGGAGTCTTCTGACTATAGAATTGGTGCATTACTCGAACAAGGGAAAGGTTGTGTGTTTTGCCTGTTTGCTTTCTATAGTCAGGCTTTGAATGACTGAGAAGTTAAAAGAAGGGGTTTTTGGTCGTAAGCCTCTGGCAGTACAAGAAGTAGATCATGTTATTTAAGGCAGTTTCTTGCTACATTGATCATAAACCTTTGGTGACGGCCCAATTCACTAAGAATCTGTAATAGACAATGAAGTATTAACGGTATTTTGCAGAGTGGAGCGAAAGAAACATTAAACTTGCACATATTTTGAGTAAAAATAATGTACCTGCCGATTTCTTATCACAAATTAATTTACTTAGGATCAATTTCATGGAATTGGAGTAGTAGCGGAAATAAAAATTGAAGGAAAGGGTGAGAGCTGCTTATCACTTGGCAATGCCGATTGAAATTCATGGACACAATATCCTTTGTGATGTTAGACCCACGTCTGCAAGGTGTCTAGTGCCCAAAAATTAAGTTCCCTAATTATTAAAAACGTTCCCCAATTAATCACATAGGGGGATGAAAAGCACATTAAGAAAAATTCAAGGGCAGTATTTTTGAACTTTGATGTTTTCCAAAATAACAGACTACATAAGTCGTTGCAGTGTTTGCAGAAAATCAATGAAAATGGGATTAGTCTATTTACCGTTTGAAAAATTCAAGGGCAGGATTTTTGAACTTCGATGTCTTTCGAAATAACAGACTACATAAGTCGTTGTGGTGTTTGCAGAAAATCAATGAAAATGGGATTAATCTATTTACCGTTTGAAAAAATCAAGTTCCCAAAAAAAAAAAAAAAACATATCAACCTGGATTTAACTGGGGAAAGGCGAGCACTGAAAACATCATTAACCATCTTAAAAATAACTGATTTTTTCAATTTGGGTACCCTAAAATCGTAATAACTAACCCAGGAGGTCAGTTTGTGGTATTAGTTTGGGAGAAACTGATGAATGATTTAAATATCCAAAATATAAAGACAAACTAATATTATTCTCACGCTGAAAGTCTAATAGAAAGTGAGAATCGAACCTTGAATACCTATGTGATGAAATATGTATTTTGGAAACAGGTAGTCCCTGGGTTGATTTTCTATCATTGTTGGATTTAAGAACCACCCTGCAAGATTAGTTTTTGGATAGGATATTCAACCGTCTAGTTCTCTAGTACATCATGAGAAGAGCGTTTCGAAACAAATAAATACCCACCATAACAACAGCAACACAAAGAAAAAGTATTTCCAATTCTGCTTTCAAAAAATTAATGAACGGTACTACTTATATGTTTTGAATCCTCTTATTAATTCTTCCTTGGAATTTTTTTTCCGCAGTCCTTAAAAAGTCATTTGCAGGTTTAGAAAAAGTTTTATTATTGAGCGGAATGGTAAAACCAAACTAAGCCAAAAACTTGTTGAAGGGGGAAGTGTGTAGTGACTGCAATATATATATCTTATATTAATATCAGTCAGGGGATTTTCTTGTTCTTCTAATCTGTTCTTCTTCTATTTTTTGTATTCTTTATAATTATATCTGAGAAAAAATTCGCAAAATATGAGTTTTATCATTAATAAAAAAAAATACATTAAAATGTTTCAATTAGTAGCCAAAACATCGCCATACGTTCATCAGCAAAGGATTTCAGGCCTCTTACATTTTCAGAAACAGAACTCAGATTTGCTATTGTGATGATGTTGGTGAACTAAGATCTGTATATTACAATTACTGGATATTGCAGTGGGTCTGGTAACTGGACTTCACACCCTCCCACACTTCCAAAATGACTCAGGATTGGCTTCAGGAGCATTGTTACGACTAAGGGCCCACGGATATTTGACCACCTAGCACCCCGCCCTGAATTCAATGGATTATTCTTTCTGGAACTACCTTAGGTCAAAGGTCAACAAAGGTCCTCATCCCACTAATAACCCTAATTAACTCCATCATCCTGGAATGTAAGAGTTTCCATCGTCCTGGAGTAAAAGAGTTTAGAATCAAGGCAGTTTTTAAGGTTAACGGATGTTATACTGAGTGAAATATATTCTCAATTATTGTATTTCCTGCTCAGATATTGGGTTTGAATAAATCTGTAAAATGACCAGCTTATGTTAACTTAATGTAGATAGATCAAAATACACAGAAATCACTGTCAAAATTGACAGAGTTTCATGGGGTTTAAAGATTTTGACATTGTCAAGTATAATTACAACTGAGTTTTAGTTTACCTTATTGAGTTTTTTATAGAATAGCAATTAGAGTTATAAAAATGTTAGATAGCTCTAACTGTGAAAAATAAGGCTCACATTGTAATAACAGGCATAAAATACCCTTGATTCATGATGGGTCCAGTTTTAGGATTATAAATGATTTTTGGCAATTAATATATAGATTAAACTTACCGCTATTGAAAACTTTAATAATAATATTCATATTCTATAGCTTAAAAAAATGTAGATTTTAGTCAAAGGGTGTTTCAAGATCTAAATTTTGTTGCATATTGTTATAGGTTTTATAATTATTAATCACAGGCCATAATGAGACATACATACAACGCCATCTGACATCCTTTATGTAATTGAAATTGTAGTATTTCAATTTTTTGGTTATAATTTCATTATGTACATAATATTAAAAAGGGAAAGATATGTGGTCATCAGTACTTTGTAAAATGTATTATATCTATAGACCTTTTATATAAAAGTAATGTTTAGTATTATAAAATCCTTTTATATCCGTCTATATGTACATATTTAGTTACAAATATTAAGTTCTTTAGAGAACTACAAAGAAGGGATATTCTCAAGTTTACTTAGATAAAAAAAGAAGATTCTTAACCATTTTTTTTATTAAAAAAAAAAAGATATACATATGTACTTATTATTTTCTTTCTATCGGATTAAGTTCATCTTTGATGACATATTTTGTTATCGTACGGATACAACTCTAAAAAAACTTGAAAGGAGTTCAGAAAATTGTAAATAACATTTTTAGTATGGAAAAAAATAATAAAATATTAGTGGAGAGAACTGAAGGTATTTTGTCGAAATTAATTATTATTACATTTATATTGGACATGATCAATGCTCATACAACAGTAAATATAACTTCAAATATGTTGGTCTGTTGAAATTATGTAATGAAAATTGAGATGTATAAGCTATGCATGATATCTATGTATTTACATAAATAATAGATTACTTAAAATTTGGATAAACTATTCACTTTTAAAATCATAGAATATTTTTATTATAACCATTACTGTTTTGATTCTATGAGTTATTATATTTGATCATCAACTAGACATATATGAATATATATCTTGCATAGAAATAGATTATTCTTTTTGCTAAACTCATAAAGCAGTTAGTAGAAAGATCAACGATGATAATATATGAACTTTTTTTGCATAAATGTCTTACATGAAGCATGAAAATTATTAATACATGGAAATTAGCTTTAGGAATAAATTAGATATCTGATAAAAAATATTTGATAACAATTATAATAATATCTGATGAGTTCTTATGTATGTACAATGATTATTGTATATATATTTAGTAAATCAGTTGATGGCTCAAAAAAAATTTTTCTCTCTCTTCATTTTAAGCATGAATATTTTGGAACAGAAAGTAGATGGACAAATGGATTACTAAAAATACGTATCTTAAAAGGAAATACTATATCATCTCTGGAATTCAAAACAGAAGCTTAAAGTAATTATTAATATGATGACACTAAGGTGAGATGTAAACTGAAAAGTGATGAATTATAATTAAGGGTGGAAAAGTTTTAGAGAGAACATTACAAAATCCAAAAATAAAAATAAGAGAGATATTAAAATTAAAAAAATCTTACATTCCAGGGGAAAATAATTAAATGAATGAATTTTACATTAGGTGTCAATATTTAGAATGAATAGGATAATTGATTATTCAACACTGGCATTGAATTCTTTTTCAATTTTATAATACTTATTTTTATTTGAAAATCCCATCATAATAATCACTCTAAGTTAAATCCATAAGGTTTTTGTTATATTTTATTATAAAAGGTGAATTACTTTACATCGAGTGATCAATGTTTTAGATCATTTGTTAGTCCAAGTGAAGATGATTCAATGCAACCATATCTAAATATAATATAATTAGTATAGTTTTCATGAAATAACTTGATAGGAATTAAAAGTCGAACTTGTTCTCACAATAAATTATCATTCAGTGCAATTTATATTTTTAAAAGTTACATATTTAACATTTTTAAGATTTTATGTGTTCTTATTAATAAAACAAGAAATAAATTGCGAATTTAAATGTAATTTTGGGCTTAAAGAAATGAAATTGATATTGCATCAAATATTTATAGTAAGTTAAATATAATAATTTAATGGCTTTACTAGTTTTGAGTTCTATATGTGCTTCCAAAACATTAACTTTACTTCTTTTTGAGAAGCTAATACATTTAAAACAATATTTGAGATTAGAAAAACCATATTTTATAATCTATAAGATGATAGTAATCTTCTATTTTTATTGGAAATCAAAAATTGTGGTCTATATTACTATATTCAAACCCTCTTTTATACTTGTGAATTTATAATCTAATATATTGTTGACTAAATCTATATAAATTTTTGCCGACTGAAGAAATGTCGAACATAAAAAGAAAAAAAAAATTTTTTTTTTAATGTAAATGATAAATATAAGGGTCGTTTGAAAAATCTCCCAAAGTCGGAGAGATGGTACTACTGGCGCGTATTGAGGTTATGTATAGTTAGTTGCATCCCTTGAAAAAAGACACAAAACGACTTTCTTATATATATAGATAATTATTTCAGATAATAATATAATTAAGTACAAATAGCCTGGGGTCAGCCTCACTTCCCTGAAGGAATGAATAGGGACATGAAATTCCAGAGACAAGCTAAGTTATAATAAAAACTATATTTGACGATGTATTTAAAAGGTTTTGGTACGTAGAAAAGGTATTAAATGTAATTCGTCAGAATTCATTCTCCTCTCTGTGATATATGAGTAAAAATATTTCAAATTAGAGTGAGAAAGTTTCGATAGAAGCTCAATTTCATTTTTAATTTTCTTTTGTCGAATTAATTGCACAATATTCTTCTCATACATTAAGCAGCTTAGGATATTTTCTTGACATAGAAACCGTCTGTAATGATTCTTAAATTGCTGTTTTATGAAGATTAATCTCTTAATTTCCTTTTATTTCTTATTATGGAATGGCAATAGCATTTAGCAACTCACATAGTATTTTTTTTAAATGTTCAGGCCGTGTCAATTTTGTTTATGTTTCATATAAAATGGGTGTCCCAGTAAATTATTCTTAAGTATTTTACTCATTGAAATATAGATATCCTTGATAAAACCATATTATCTTTTGGAGTTGTAATTTTTTTATATGCAATAGGCTTAGTAATGGAGATGAAAATTTGATAATTATCTGATATTGTAAACCATTCAACTAATTTTGTTTGTACAGTGAAATTGGACTGAAACAGATCCAAATTCAGAATACTACCCCAATATTAAGTTACTTCATTGACTTTTTGTTCAAGGAACAGATTTTGAAAGACGTTTATATAGAGCCTATTAGAATAAGAAAAAGGTGCCCAAAATGACTCGTTCTTTCATTATATTGATTTGGGTATGTTAAGACTTCGTACGTACTCTATAAGAACCATAAATGAGGGATAGTCAAAGGAACATTTTGTATAATGTTGGAAATCACCGACCATTCCTAACTCCCCTAATTGTTTCTTCTTATAGTTCCAACTTCATGAAGAGAGTTTAATTTTTCCTGGAAAATCCATGTGTTGTTAGGAGAAATACGATGAAATTTGAATGCACATGAAGAAGAACTTCTGGTATCTATCCGATGATGTATGTTAATTGGAATTTCGATTGGTGTGCTATTAGGACCAAAAACTGTCAAATATGGATATTTTACAAAAATGTTTTTAATACAAGAGTCAGATTTTTCAAATGTTTGATTGATAGAAAACATATCAACCTTTGATAACAGAATACCTGGAGTTAAGTCATTAGTATTGGAATCGGACAAAGTACATTCTTGCAGCTGATTAAAAGCTGATGAATAAAATAAATTCCCATTATAGAATTAGTTACGTCAGCTACAACAAAAGCCAATGGATATTTATTGCTTAAGGTTTCGATTCCAATTAAAGAGATTAACTCTCCAAATACTTGAATTGCTTCCTTATTAGCCGTGACAAGCTTTACATGTGACAGATTGAGAGAATTAATTAAAGCTTTTGCAATAGTCAATAATTATATTGTAGCTCCTGTATAGATTAAAATATCCATTTCTACCAAATTATTCATTTGAGCTGCAACTTTGATAAAGGGCAAGAAATGCACCGCTAAACTCTAAGGCTTACCCGATTTTTTGAAAGAATAGGAGAAGAATGATTTGATTTGCTCTATCTTTAACTCCTATTTAATGATAGAACAGATATACACTATTTCTTACAAGAGCGTGCATCATGTCTATAAAAGAAATATACTCTGCATACTTTGGTTTGGATAAGATGGAAAAAGTACAAAGATTTGCATTTATGATTATAATTTTTATCTGAAATTTTTGATGAGCAAACAGCTAATTTTTTAAATTTCCGAACTGTTGAGCTACGAGGTTCGCTAATTTTTTATTTAGAGCGAACAACCTCGTATATAAATTTTGAACCGTTTTGAAAATATTTAAAGGTAGCTCAAAGGCTCCAAAGATTTCAAATTTTTCGATTTTTTTCAAAAATGAGGGTTTCGATTTAAATATCATCTTCACACTTCATTCTACAACAAAACTTATAAAAAAATAAATTTAGAAAAATAAATATGTTACTAAAAATATTGTATAATTGTTTTCATTAAAGTTGTGTGTTATTTGGTCAAAATGAGCAAAGACAACCATAACTTGTATTTCTTGATATATGTCCATCTGATGCTCGTTAAAAGAAAATATCTCCAGATCAACTATTTATGTGACCCAAATTATTAGCATTTGTTAATTTAGTACTCGAAATAGAAAAATCTGGTTAATTTAGAATAAATTTCACCTTTTCCCGACCTTTTCTACTTTTTGCATGTAGACACTATATTATGGAAGTAATCCGATCTCAATTCAAATTGACAGACATAAAATAAGCGAGGATTGTGCAATATTTGTGTGTTTACAGTGTGAGTGTATCTTTGAGGCTGGATGTCTGCTCGTCAAGCTTTAAGTGCACCTAATAATGACCTGAATTTAATAAAATGGCTCTTTAAATATTCATCAATTAATTCAAACATATGGCATCACAACATAAAAAAAATTATTCGAACTTTTATCGTACTTATATGAGGAACTCATTGGATTAGCTTTATTTGACAGTATAGTAAGTTCAAGTTTTCATGCATAGATGATGAAATACTTAGTCACTATCCAATAAAGAAAGTTTTTTTTGTTTCAAAGGCACAGGAAACTCTGTTTCAAATGTTGTGAGTTCTTTTTGGAATTTCTTAAAAATCATTTTATTTAATTTTTCAAGAATAAGACAACATTCAATATTGATCGAGTCATAATTCATCAAAATAATCAGATCAAGGGCAGTACTAATCTAATTCTTTTTGGATTCTGCACATGTTGACAATCACTCAAAAGAAGGCTCGTGTCGATTGGTGCAAAGAAATACGCTCGCAGTTCTTCAAAAGATGTTTAAATGATTTTCACAAGTGACGAATCATGGATATGACCTCGAAAAAAAAAAACCCCGAAAAAAAACAGTCGACCGTGTGAGTCTTCGAAGACGAGCCAAATCCAACGAAAAATTGTTAGTGGAAGAAGTAATTCGAAGCAAATGGTCGTCTGTTTCTTCGGCAAAACTGGTCATGTGGCGACAGTTCCACTTGAGCATTGTAGGACAGTCAATTCTGAGTGGTACTTACAATTTGTTTGCTTGAAGTCTTTGGAGAAATTCGAAAACGAACAAGAGAAGACGAATCATTGTTCACCATGCCAATGCGAACTCTCACACATCGGCTCAAACTGGCGCCTTTTGACCAACCAAACCGTCGAATTGATGGGTCATCCGCCGTACAGTCCCGACTTGGCACCCAATGACTTCTTTTTATTCTCGCTCATCAAGAAAAAAATGTGTGGTCAACGATTTTCGTCGCCAGAAGATGCTGTTGAAGCGTTTAAAAATTATGTTTTTGAGGTGCCCCAATCGGAGTGGAAAAAGAGCTTCTACAATTTGTTTGAGGGGATGCAAAAGTGTATAAAGCATGCTGGTGAATACTCTGAAAAACAATAAAACGATTTTTGATATAAATATTCCCATTTTCATTATTAGGCCAGAAATATATATACCTGCCAACGTAATCTTGGATCCTCTAATATGGATATAAAATTTTGTTTTAAACTATTTTTATTAAATCATTGTAGATTCTTGTCATTGTTTTATTTAAAAAAAAAAAACATTTCATAAGGCTAATTGGTCTAAGATATTTTGCATTAAGTGATATGCTTGATATTCACTTGGGTATATCTGTATGAGAGACAAAGTTATCCCCAACGGAATTATTTCTTGACAAATTAGATTCTATCTGCATCGGAAGTTCTACATATTTCCTAAACTTTTTCTCAAACTCATGGAGTGGAGAAAAATATTATATATGTCAATGACGCTTTCTCGTACCATTATTTCTCAAAGGGAAACTTACTATATCCGTTAATAAGAAGCTTGAAGCGGAACCATTACCCTGCACCTTGACCAGTGATACTTAAATCAGTAGAAATTACATTAAATGAAACAATTAAGGTAGCTAAAGAATATATAAGACTACAAAAACTCCCACAAATCTGGATCAAACGAATACTAAGATCCACATGTGGAATCTTGGACGGTCATAAATTTTCTCAATAGCAAAAAGGTTGAATTAATAAGGATAAACAAAATGTGTATTTCCCATTTGAATTGACAAGTAATGAATTGATTTAGCTTCAGAAAAGTCAACATACAATAACCTAAGAGATTCTAGATGATTTTTGTTGTATTCAATCCTAGTATTAATTTAGTCATATTAGGGTTCAACCCGTAAAAAATTCGTCACTTAACAAATTTGGTACCAAAAGAAGCGCGATTCTATGTAAATTAAAATTATTGCAGTTAGAGTAAAGGTGGGTATTTCTGTCAAATTTTATTATAACTCGCTTTCTTAATTGTCCTGCACCCTCCAATAGCCGGTTAAAAATTGTACCAAAAATGTTATGATCATGAAATAAGGGACGCAAGTACCATTATATATTACATTATTTTGATACTCGAAAAAAACCAAAAAATTCAAAACTTTTGATCGATAAAGATTTAAAAGCGAAAACACTGAAAACCTGTGTCACCTGCAGCTGCAAACGTTGGTACTGCAAGGGCTTTACTTGGATACGTTAAAATTGTATTGTATGAAGCAAAGAATGTTATCATGAGCCGCACTAAAATCCGTCATGATAGGCTCGTAACTGTTATTGGATAGTTTCCAGCCTCAATCAAACTGACTTAGTTCAATGCCCATCAATGTTTTCCATTCAATGACCTGCAGATGGATTTGCAAAAAAGTGATACCTTGCAGCACTTCGGTTGGAGCAAGAGGATGTGGCTTGATTGCCGTTTTAGACGTCGCTGCTGCCTTCATGAAATGATGATAACGCAAATCTTCCATCTTCCAGTTTCCTTTTCAACCGTAGCTACAGAAAATATAATTTGTATAAAATCTGAACACAAATTTTCGAATTTTATTGAGGATTCTCTAAGGTAAGAAATTTTCATAAGTGTATAGGCTTATGTAGTAACATTTTAATTTGCCTAAACATTAACAATTCAAGTCCTATCTGCTCTACTTTTTTTTGGTTGTTTCGTTCTCGAATACTTCAGCAGATTCTTGAAAGACACGGTTTGTCTCAAACTTCTTCAGAGAACTTGTTTTTCCTGATATACAAAATATAAATATAAAAAACCTTGAACATTTTGAGTAGATGTCAGTACATTTTGCATTCTACGCGCAAGTAATTTATTAATAGTTACTCAAAGTGTTCAATTTTTACCAGAAACACTTATGTGTGGGAGTGTTTTTGATTTACAAAACTCAAGAGCAATGCTATTACAAGACAGACATACATCAAATTAAAAATAATACGACAAGACGTATCATCATCGTCTTTTGTGTGAAACCATTAAGTAGAACGAAGTTTACCGTTAAATTCCTAGATGTATTAATAAAACACAAAATGAAGTTTACCCTGTCCAAATATAGTATCACAACCTGAACAGGCATGAATGAACAAGATATAACTTGTGATGCCATTCCCGGTTGTATTTACGAAATCTTCAATTCTCCATGTTTATTTCTCCTCTTTTTTGCTAGGTGGATCTGAAAGCATGTAGAGATGCATACCACTTTCCTAATGAAACATAAACAGCACTAGAATAATGGTGTCGGCAGCTACAACAACAACATCTATGTTGCTATCTTTTGTATGCTATAATGCAGCTGAAACAATTTATTTATCAAACATCGTGTCCTTCTCTCTGCAATTAATTTGACAGGAAATATTTGAACTAAGATTTGTTTTGCTCGTTCTTCAAAAATACTTCCTGGTTGAATGTTGGTATCATTTCTAAGTTATCCAAACTTATAGAGGCGCTCATTTTCCCAGTTCTTCGTTTGTGTTCGTGATCTTTAACGTTGGGACCATAATAATATCTGATGTGTAATCGTTCTTACTATGACTTATGTATTCATAGCACCTTGTATGTATTAAAAACAAGTAAATGAATATAGACTCAGTCTTATATGTACTATCAAAGTAACAAGTAGTGTTTTACTTTATAATCTTTAAGGATGATTTAGTGCTACATATTTGTAATTAAAATTATCAACCATGGAGCAGTTGGCAAATTAACCAATTAAGTCAAAGTTAATCAAGTCCATAATATCTTGAAAACGAAAAATAAGAAAGCTCGATAAAATTGAGAAAATAAATATTAAAAGTGGACGGTGAGAGGTTGCGTATATTTTGGAAAAGTTCCGTGAACAAGTAGATATACTAATACAAGTACACTGTGTAAAGTTTAAATCTTTGTGAGACTTGAGTCAAATTGATCGTTGTTGTTAGTGCATTTGACTTTGTAATTGATTAAAAATGGCAACCAAAACAAAAGAACAGCTATTCAAGAATGAAAGGTGTTCTCACTAGAGCCATTACAAGTACTAAAATTCATATAAATCTGAACAAGGATCATTCATCTTATTCATTCATATCCAAGAATTACAGGATGCTATTAAACACTGTCATTATTGATATAAATCTATTAAGGGGGGTGCTTATGCATAGATAGATTGTAATGAAGGAAAAAACAAAGAAGAAAACGATAAAATAATTCAATTGGATCTTGAGGAACAATTTCAAAGGTATCACGAAGTTGTTGCCGAGGAAGAGTGGTTCTGTTTAAAACCATGGAAGCTATTTGTTTCAATTTTTCTCAGTCTACTTCTCTATCTACTCCAGCCGTTGTTAGGTCTAAGATTTATAGACCAAACGATTCTCTTAAGCCCAAAACCTTGCAAAAAAACAGTTGGGCAAATGAAGAATTGGCTAAGTAAATTCAGGTCATATTATTCTGGTACTAATATGAAAATTATTTCAATTCAGATCAACATGCCTACTTCCATAGTTGTTTGTCTATAAATTTGGAAAAAGTTATTGCCTCGAACATTTTGTCAGATACACCTATATTTGGCAAAGATAACAATATTTGCAAGGAATTAATATTTGAAGAATTTCTCGAAATATATCTATTGTTTTCAAGAAGATTAAAATACTTCAGGGCAACTCAAACAGAGGATGAAAATATGTGTCTATTGAACAGTTGTATATTTTTCAATGCATTGTTGCCACGTATATCAACAAATTGAGACAAGAATATCTCAAGGCAGGGGGAGATTTAAAAAGAGAGACATTGAAGAAAATTTCTAAATCTTACGAAGCGAGAGAAATTAAGAAAAGGGAGGTAAAATCAGAAGGTGTTCAAGACTCTATTAATACTGTTCGAAGAGGAAGAAAATTTGAAAATAAGTCAGTTATCCCAAAAGGTAACATAAATAGATTTGGTGATTCAAAAGGAGATCGACGATATACCAACAGCCGAAACAATACAAATAGCACGTCTATGTCAAAAGGTTATACTCGTTGTGGAGTGTTAAACCTCATGAGTTTGAATGTTATTTGTTCGAATGGCAACAAAAAGGGCCATATTATGAAAGTGTGACGTATACCTAGAAGGGACAAGAAGAGTATTACAACTTTTATTGGGAATTGTTTGGATGCATACGACAAAGATACTCCAAAAGCCAATGTTATTGTGAATTATAGTCACAATAAAAAAATTTCAATATAAAGCTTTACCTGATACTGGATCACCAATCACCATTACTTCTAAGAATATTGTTGATAAATATAGTATTCAATGGAATGAATATCCGTAACAAAGTGGAAATTTAATGAAGTTTGTCAGGTATTGTGAATTAACAATAAAATTTTATGGTAACAATAGTAAAGCAACAGCCCTTATAAGTCCAGAGAGAAGATACGAATTGCTCCTCAGTAAGAAAACTTGTCAAAAACTTACAATAATTTTGAAAGATTTCCTGATATTATCATTTAACACCATCGAAATTAAATCAAAATCTAAGCTCAACAATTGAAACAAAAAATTTAACGGAGTATTTAAATGTGATAAATTAAAGCTTATGACTGGTACTCCGGAGAAAGTTGTACTCGATCAGAATGCTAAAGATTATACACCATTGAAGATTTATTAAAGGTTTTTCTTACATAAATGTTCAGAATTTTATTTCACTGATGAATTTGTCCTACAAAAATAAAGTATCAACTTCAGATCCTGTTTGTACAAAATCATTATATAGTTAGTTTCACACAAACAATTAATTCATATCATATATTATCCTTCGATTAATCTTTGGATACAAATGCCATTAATTCATCAAGTCAGAAGAGTCGAGTGTATTTACACAATGAATCAAATGGATTGGAGTCACATAATATAAATGTTTGGATTCAGAGCCAAGATCCCAAAATATTATTCCAAACTGAAACTACTAATAAAAAGTAATTTATTTTTAGACGTGCGTAGTAATAATAAAACTGTTTATATTTATTTATTATTACAAAGACTGAGAATTCAAATTTAATTTCTAATGTATGATTTGAATAGTTTTTTGAGGTTAAATTTATAATGATTGGAAGAACTACAAACTTTGAGTCCTATTGGTATCTCCGACTTTACTACAAACTCCAATTCATCCTTTAGGGTAAGCAAGGGGAACTTCCTACCAGTAAGTTGATGAACTCGTCTGATTTTCTCATCTTCTTTTACATAGATTTTCATTGGATCAAGTTTCTCAGACTCATTCAAAACATGAGGATACTCTGGAAAAATGGACCCGACACTCATATATTGTAAGACGGGGAGTGGAGTGATTAATAGATGATCTACTATGAACAATACTTGAGGCTGTTTTTACAGTGCTAGAATTTCTCGTTGTCCTTGAGTAAGATTTGGATTTTGATCATCTACAAAATACAAAGAAGTAATGCTATTGACATTTTGTCCTTCTTGTAGGCTGACAAGGCATTAATATTAATGTAAACCAATGCATGTTGGGGAACTCTGCAGACTCCTATGCAGTGACTACATTTACAAGTCATAACCAATAAGTTCTAATACTATTGGGAGGAGCACAAGCTCCAATCACGCAACCTGTTGGGGTTAAAAACATCATTTTTGATGATAAATTCAACTTGGTGAACTCATATGAACTTTGTACAATCGTTAGTGGTTGTAATTTTATATCAACATCACGTGCTTTGCTTTTTTAAGGAACTCTTCCATTTTTGGAATCATATTTCAAATCCTAAAAAATGTATACAATTCAAAGTAAATTATTTATTAAAGGCTTCTCTTACGTAAATGTTAAGAAGTTTATTTCACTGATTAATTTGTCCTACAAAAATAAAGTATCAACTTCAGATCCTGTTCGTACAAAATCATTGTATAGTTAGTTTCACACAAACAATTAATTCATATCAGATATTATTCTTTGGATACTAATCCCATTAATTCATAAAATTAGAAGAGTCAAGTGCATTTACACAATGAGTCAAATAGGTTGGAGTCACATAATATAAATGTTTGGATTCAGAACCAAGATCACAAAATATTATTACAAACTTAAACTATTAATAAAAAATCATTTATTTTTAGACGTGCGTAGTTATAATGAAATTGTTTATATATATTTATTATTACAAGGACTGTAAATTCAAATTTAATTTCTAAATTATGATTTGAGTAGTTTTTTGAGGTTGGATTTATAATATTTAGAGAGCCTGCCTTCCTAATCTGCAGCTATTTTAACATTTGCAACTCCAAATCATAGACAAATATACATATCATCTGTGCTCCAAACCTACTCCGTGAGTAAATACATATGACTTTGCAGACTCCCGCCCCACTCATCAGCCATAATCAAAACTTCATTGGGATTAAATGTACCTAGTTCGTATAAATAAACATTATTTTCATCCTTTTAATGTCATGAATGGGGATATAGAAAATTGATAGAGCCTCAATGATGTTTCCAATTTGTCCTATTTCGGAACCAAATATAGTTATCCCAATGAAAGGATTAGACTATTATTGCAACATTAATGGAGGAATATTTCATTTTATTTGAATTATAGTAAATTGTAGGTTGGCAAGACATTAACAATAATGGATACCTGTCATTCAATGTATCTTGGAAAACGTCTGCAGACTCACATGCTGTGGCTACATTTACAAACCTTGTTTCAAATTGTGTACGACAGAGAGCGTTTTTATATTAAAACTTATGACTTTCAAATATTAAATAGGATATTTGTAAATTTTATGAATATTTTCTTTTTGAGGCCATGAATAAAAAGCACCTATTTTCCATTTTAACTATATATCACTTTTTGTTTTTGTTTGTTTCTTAGAAATATGTTTGAAATACAAATATTTATATTATAATTTGTCCATTTAAAAAAAAGTTTTTTTATGTGTCAAAAGTACATGAATTCAGGGTGGATTCTATTTTAAAGTAGTTTTATTTTCTATCAAACCATTCTTTAGATTTAAAAACTGTTTACTTATTACTAGGATATTATAATTGATTTCACTCCCACGTAAATTGGAACATTAAATAACGAACTCATTTTATGGGTTATCCTGCTCTCAATTGCTCCCTTGTTTGCTAAAGTTCATCAAAAAAAAATTGTTTCGCCGAAAAAGGTGTTTGTATTAATAGATAGGTTGAGATGAACCTATACTACTTAGTTTGGTTATTCAACATTACTGCTGTTGACGAAATTACATTTTCTTTGAACTTTCGAGATTGAATGGATTTATTATACTTAAAATTAGATGTAATTATTTATTACTGATTTTACATAGCAAAACATTAATCTTGAACCTTCAAGACGGAAAGAAAATGGTTCAAAAAATTTGATTTATTTTTTCGTACACGAATGGATGCCTCAATGAAAAAATATTCTTTCTAGTTAAGGATTAAATAAATGCATCTCATTATTTTGTTAATGTAATGGTGACGTGTAAAAAAAATTATCGAGTTATTACCTATGTATTTATTTGGGAGTAGTTCATAATATTTCAATGCATTTTTTTTCTGTTAAATAGTCATAATTGATCACGTCTTTTACTAACATTACATTCAAATACCGAACAATTACAGATTGGATAAACCATTTTATGAATATATAGATACTTATGCTCTCTTTATACTTTTATAACAAAATCAAACTTCCTTCTCATTTATTCGACATTCCATCAAATATTGATAAATTAATAGGTATATATATTTATTATAATATGATTGGAGTCAAGGCAGAGGAGTTAAGAAAGATTAGTATCTATATCATTTTTATTCAAACATATCTGTCGAAGTTATAAAAACCTTCTAAGAAATTCAAGCACATATTTTCACGAGAGGATAAGGGATATTTGACTTAAGCATATTAATCATAAAATGTGAAAATTACTCATTTTAAAGTTTAGAGTTTGGATCTTATATTCATGTCAATTAAATTATCAATAAAGTCTTCTTTAGAAACACAAATGACTTCAAACACCTTCAATACTTGAAGTCATTAATTAAAATTGCCAACATAATTGAAAAGTTTTATTTGAAACCATCAAGATTTCTTCTTCTCTTATTAGATTTAATATTAAAAAAGGAAAACTTCTTGAGCCGAATCATATTCTAGAGAGTTAAAGCCTTCGAATGAGAACACGCAAAATAATAGTTTTCTTATACAACGGGGGACGTATTGAGTTGTGAACCCCAAACACAACGGCGTACCTTTTATAACTTTGTTGTTGAGTTGCTATTAAAAAGGTGTCTCACTCTCCGGATCCAAATCCCCAAACAAAAGGGCCCAGGAGAAATAAAACTTCATAAATAAACTAAATTAACCAAAAATTTAGTATGGAGCTCACTTCCTTCACTCACAAAGTGGAGTTGAGGAAGGCCCAGTAAAAATTATTTAAATTTAACTTGAGTATATTAAGAGACATCTCTAAAGAGAGAATCCTAAAGAAAAAGTCTTCAGAAGCACACCCTCCATTCAGAGAAAAATGATACAAAGAGCTTGACTTCTTCTTAACAACTGAAGATTTAATTTAATTTTTATTGATTTTTTTCATTTAATTTCCTTTTTTACAAAATATTATTTCAATTTTTTTTTCACTAGTTTTTCTGGAATACTTATATTTATTATATGAGAATGGATATTATATTAGATATATTTAAAGGATATCAGATTTATAAAAATATATGATTTAGTAAATATACCAATGAGCCATGGCATATATAGCTATGTACAATATACTAATATATATATATAGATCCAACCAAGGACTTGTACTAACCAAAACAAGTAATCATAAAGTTGATTGTAAAGCAAGTTTGATAATTTGGATGTAAGTCCATTACATTATATAGAATTTAACGTATATTTAATGTTAAGAAAAGTCTTATAAATGATTGAGTAGAATAGAAATACACGTTATACAATTGATTTAATCAAGCAATACATATGTATGCATTATGTAAATACGTAGATTATGTCATTTTCAATAAAACCCTACAAAAATAAACAATTTCAAAATTTAAACCTTATCTAACAACACTTTAGCTTTCCGTTGTAAAGCCTCTTTCCTGAGGCTTTAGACAATATTTATCTAAGAAGGAAATATGATGTCTCAATATATTTTAATTCAATTCTCAAGAATGGTTTACTCCATGAGGAAAAGTTATGGATACCATAGAGCATATACCTAATGGCAATCCTGACAATTTGAAGAATCCTTTGGAGGATAACAACACTGTTAAGGTCAGCTATTTTGGAGGCCTAAATTAAAATAACCCATTTTTCTAATAATGAAAAGCTTTTTTTCATGAATATTAAGGAAAATAGTGATCTATTTGAGAGACTAATATTGATTAAAATCATGTTATTTTATCGTTATACAATCTACGGGATACGTAGAAACGGAAATTCAAGGGAATCCTTGAAGCAAATCCTCAGAAAATCCACATCCTAGAAGCCAGGAGCAGGGTTGCGGGATTCCTTCCCAGTTCCCACACTGATATATAGGACGTCAGATGGCGTTGTATGTATAGCATATAGGTGCCGTTGTATTTCATTTTTAATTTTAAAACAAAAGTACATCAACAAACGATAGGAAATTGTAATGAGTAGAACTCATAAGTCCTACGCAATCAATAGAAGTATGAATATTTCATTCTCTTCCATTCCAGTGTTCTTCACAAAGTAGGAACATCTAACAATTTTCCCCAGGATAGCTTCTTCTTGGGATTCTGTAAGAGGTAAGTATCGATAAATCTCTACTATTTCTATCATTTCTCATTTTCTGTTCTTCTATCAATAGACAACTCCTCCAAATTATCTCCATATCGAAGTTGTTAGATTGTGCTGGGCTTAGTCGGTGGTTATGCGATTCGAGTAGTGATCTTTTCAATTCATCCCGGATCCCAGCTTTTGACTTTTTGGAGGAGTGTCTTGATTGCTTTGAGGTGACGTGAGATTCTTGTGATGGGAAGAACGACAAACTTATTGAGTCCTGTTGGTATCTCCGACTTTACTATAAACTCCAATTCATCCTTTAGGGTAAGCAAGGGGAAATTTCCTTCCCCTTGATAAGTAAGTTGATGAACTCGTCTGATTTTCTCATCTTCTTTTACATAGATTTTTATTGGATCAAGTTCCTCAGACTCATTCAAAATATGAGGATACTTTGGAAAAATGGACCCGACAATCATAATTTGCGGGTCCCTCAAAGAGTTTTGGTTACAGAATTAAAAGTAATTGTTTCTAGAAAATATTTTGGAATAACGTTAAGTGATGCTAAATCATGCCGCAAAAGTGTGTCTTGTAAATCTGGAGTGATGAATGCCGTAATTCATTTCATTTTCTTTATTCTCTATTTCAGGGATATTTTCACTTGCACCTGAATTAGGGAGTGCTCTCATATATTGTAAGACGGGGAGTGGAGTGATTAATGGATGATCTACTATTAACAATGGTTGAGGCTGTTTCTACAAGGCTAAAATTACTTGTTGTAGGTTCAAGTTAGAAGGCACAACGGGTTAAAAATTCGTCCGAGGAACACTCCAGGCTTCATAAGAGAGTAGAGTGGACTCCTTCATTTGGAAGGACATTTCAGGATAGAAACAATGAAGAAACATTCATGATGAGTATATAATTTTAATATTTAAAGTATCCATAATTAATAGTTATTTTATTTGAATTTGTAGAAAATGCGGTATAATGCTATGATTATGATATTATTTATTACGGGGTAAGACGTCATTATGAGGACATTAAAATCGTAAGCTATATTAGCAATCACTAGAATGACCGAACAGAACTTTGTTCGATTCCAAAAAAATGGTAAGGATGTTGACGATGAAGTCAAACATTCCAGACAGTTTAAAAATACACATAACAGTTCTCCCCCATACACAGACAGTCTCAAATGATTCATAAGGCATTCTCCATATGTAATAATACTTATATACAAGTCAAGCTCAAACTAGGTGTGATTGATGTAATCTCCAAATGTATAAGTATATAAAGGATGCGTTGGTTCATAATAAAGTAACTATCCTCCTCAAAAATTACTGCTGTATCTGTATTCAATAATAAGACTAAGTCTTCGTTGGACTCCCATTAGAATTGAGGCATTAGTAATTTCTATATGTATACCTTTGTTTAAAGTAATTGATTTATAACTTTATTCCTAATCATGCTTTAAATATATATAGTTATAAATTTTTGTGTGACACTTAAGTTTAAATTCAGTAATACCATATATCTAGTTTCTGCCTTCTCCTCACGCTCTTAGATAAATCCCATATCTAATTTTGTGTAGATAGTGAGTAAACTATGAGCAGATTTTGAAAGAAGTTTATATAGAGCCTATTAGAATAAGAAACAGGGCCCAAAATGACTCTTTCTTTCATTATATTGATTTGGGTATGTTAAGACTTCGTACGTACTCTATGAAAACCATAAATGAGTGATAGTCGAAAGAACACTTTGTTTAAAGTTCGATATTACTGACCATTCTAAACTACCTTAATTGTTTCTTCTTATAATTCCAGCTTCATGAAGAGAGTTTAATTTTTCCTGGCAAATCCATGTGTTACGATGAAATTTGAATGCAGAAGAAGGGCTTTTGGTATCTATCCGATGATTTATGTCCATATAAATTTCAATTGGGGTGCTATTAGAACCAGAAACTGTCAAATATGGATATTTTAAAAAATGTTTTTAATACAAGAGTCAGATTTTTCAAATGTTTGATTGATAGAATCAACCTTTGATAACAGAATACCTGGAGTTAAGTCATCAGTATTGGAATCGGACAAAGTACATTCTTGCAGCTGATTAAAAGCTGATGAATAAAATAAATTCCCATTATAGAATTAGTTACGTCAGCTACAACAAAAGCCAATGGATATTTATTGCTTAAGGTTTCGATTCCAATTAAAGAGATTAACTCTCCAAATACTTGAATTGCTTCCTTATTAGCCGTGACAAGCTTTACATGTGACAGATTGAGAGAATTAATTAATATTAATAATAGTCAATAATTATATTGTAGCTCCTGTATAGATTAAAATATCCATTTCTACCAAATTATTCATTTGAGCTGCAACTTTGATAAAGGTCAAGAAATGCACCGCTAAACTCTAAGGCTTACCCGATTTTTTGAAAGAATAGGAGAAGAATGATTTGATTTGCTCTATCTTTAACTCCTATTTAATGATAGAATAGATATACACTATTTCTTACAAGAGCGTGCATCATGTCTATAAAAGAAATAAACTCGGCATACTTTGGTTTGGATAAGATGGAAAAAGTACAAAGATTTGCATTTATGATTATAATTTTTATCTGAAAGTTTTGATGAGCAAACAGCTAATTTTTTAAATTTCCGAACTGTTGAGCTGCGAGGTTCGCTAATTTTTCATTTAGAGCGAACAACCTCGTATATAAATTTTGAACCGTTTTGAAAATATTTAAATAAGGCTCCAAAGATTTCAAATTTTTCGATTTTTTTCAAAAATGAGGATTTCGATTTAATTATCATCTTCACACTTCATTTTACAACAAAACTTATAAAAAAATAAATTTAGAAAAATAAATATGTTACTAAAAATATTGTATAATTGTTTTCATTAAAGTTGTGTGTTATTTGGTCAAAATGAGCAAAGACAACCATAACTTGTATTTCTTGATATATGTCCATCTGATGCTCGTTAAAAGAAAATATCTCCAGATCAACTATTTATGTGACCCAAATTATTAGCATTTGTTAATTTAGTACTCGAAATAGAAAAATCTGGTTAATTTAGAATAAATTTCACCTTTTTCCGACCTTTTCTACTTTTTGCATGTAGACACTATATTATGGAAGTAATCATAATCACAACTATCGAAAGATTTATACTGCCTAAGAGTTAGGATGTTCCGATCTCAATTCAAATTGACAGACATAAAAAGAGCGAGGATTGTGCAATATTTGTGTGTTTATAGTGTGAGTGTATCTTTGAGGCTGGATGTCTGCTCTTCAAGCTTTAAGTGCACCTAAAAATGACCTGAATTTAAAAAAATTGCTCTTTAAATATTCATCAATTAATTCAAACATATCGCATCACAACATAAAAAAAATTATTCGAACTTTTATCGTACTTATATGAGGAACTCATTGGATTAGCTTTATTTGACAGTATAGTAAGTTCAGAATCAAAAATACGTCGAATAAAATCAAGCAAAATTTGAGTAATGAAACTCTCAAATGAATTACAGTACAAAAAATTGAAAGATTTCGTTACAGAAAAATCAAAGAAACTGTTTCAAAGTCTTCACTTTCAAAATAAATTTCTTGAGACTGTTCTAACTTATGAAATGATCCAAATTTCCTCTACAAGCTCTTGATACTATAATTCGTTGAAAAGTTGTTAATAAACTTGTTGAGGTTAGAGTTGGTATAATTAAAGAATATTGTAGTCTACTAACATTTGACGAATCGCAGCTCCAATTCCTCTTCCAAGTCATCGGAGCTTATATGTACTTGATTCAAGGAAAAATATTCTTTTAAAATTATCATTTAAAAACAGCTGTGTAATATAAATTAAAAGAACTTTATTACGTTATATTTAGATTAATCATAAATTAGGAAAATATATGAAAGTTTTATCATTGAAAAAAAAAAATACTTTGCGTTGTGATATTCTAAACTGACCCCATAATTATCTTACTTTATATGATAATTTTTAACTAAAACTATCCTACAATAGCTAATTACCACTACAACGAAGGTTTTGGATAGATAAGATAAATTTATAATATAAAGCTTTTTTTATCGAAAAAAGGTCAGAAAAAGATTAAATGTATGGTACGTTAATGTGCTCTGTCTAATCCAAGAAACATTGCTTAAAATTTTCAAAACATAAATTGTAAATATGGATAATAATTTTTTTAGATGTAGTCAAATAAACAACAAGTATAAAATGCAGGTTATGGGAATTGTTAGCTCATTTCGAGCAATTATAACCGAACGTTAGAAAAAAAATTACAAAATATTTTCGATTGTAAATTTATATAATTAAATTTTTTGTGCTGTATAGTTTTTTGTAACACTAAATCTATATTTGATTTTGAGGTCCAAACACTTTAGTGAAAAAAAAAAATCGAAAAATTTCAAAACTTTGAAGCTACCCCTAAATATTTTTCAAAACGGTTCAAAACATAAATCTAATGTCTAGAAGGAAAAATTTTCGACCCTCGCAGTTCAACATTTCTCAAATTAAAAAAATAAGCTTACCTTAGAGTAGAGTCATTGTTCCAAAAAATCTAAGGAATCCATGCATCATCATATCTTGTAGAACAGAAGAAGTTTTTGATGCTGTTTTTCTAAACAATTTCAAGTTAGTAATAATTCAGCAGATCTCCTTTTTTGCTAAGTATTTACCATTATAATTTTTTGAAGTCTAGTTCAAGATATCGTACTGCGCATTTTCCCTTCGAAGATTCATTTGAAAACGTAAACACATTTGCTTTGTATGAGTTTCCATTTTTTCAAAGAAAACATTACTTATTCTCTTTACCTGTATATCCAATAATTTAGTATTGGTAGCCTTTCTTAATTGGGATTAAGTGTCTTTGACTTTCCTTTCCTTGAGTGATCCCTTTAGTCTTCTTATGATTTATTTATAATCGATCTTTTCTTCTAAAACCTTGTAATACTTCCATTAATTTTATAATTATGTTTTTTTATGGTTCTACGATGTAATATTTTGCTATCGAATTAAATATACACAAATTTATTTGTTTCAATTATTTGAAATGTGAATGTTTGAAAAAGAGGCAAATACTTTTTAAAAACAGATTTGTGTTCCAATAGTTTAATTTACTTTCAAAAATCTTACAGATCTTCGTAGAGTGCTATATATATTTCTGTCCTAGGATAAATTTAGTGTTGCGAGGTGCAATTTGACATTTCCTTTGGTAAGTTTGACATTTTTGTAGCATAATCGTAACTTGAATGTTTTGACGTACGAACATCATTTGGGTTGTTTAAAGTGACTTGAAAAAATTAATTTGACAAAAAAATGGAATTTAGTCGTGAACATTTTCGTGCGGTCCTTTTTCACCACTTTCAACGTGGATTATCATGACGAGATTGCATTGATAAACTTGCATCCTTGTATGGTGATGAAGCACCATCCTATATCACTGTGAAAAACTAGTTTAATGAACTCAATCGTAGCCAACGCTCGCTCAAAGACGAATTCCGTGAAGGTCGTCCAAAAAGACCGTTGTGCCAAATCAAATCAAATGAAGTTATAATGCAAGATCGTCATGGTACATGCCGTAAGATAGAAGCATCCTTTGGCATTTCTTCCACCTACATACATTCGATATTGCATGTAGACCTGACCGTAAAAAAGGTTTGTCTTTTTGGATTCCGCACAATTTGACAATCACTCAAAAGAAGGCTCGTGCCGATTGGTGCAAAGAAATGTTAAAGAAATACGCTCGCGGTTCTTCAAAAGATGTTTAAATGATTTTCACAAGTGACAAATCATGGATATGACCTCGGAAAAAAAACCCCAAAAAAAACAGTCGACCGTGTGAGTCTTCGAAGACGAGCCAAATCCAACGAAAAATTGTTAGTGGAAGAAGTAATTCGAAGCAAATGGTCGTCTGTTTCTTCGGCAAAACTGGTCATGTGGCGACAGTTCCACTTGAGCATTGTAGGACAGTCAATTCTGAGTGGTACTTACAATTTGTTTGCCTGAAGTCTTTGGAGAAATTCGAAAACGAACAAGAGAAGACGAATCATTGTTCACCATGACAATGCGAACTCTCACACATCGGCTCAAAATGGTGCCTTTTGACCGACCAAAGCGTCGAATTGATGGGTCATCCGCCGTACAGTCCCGACTTGGCACCCAGTGACTTCTTTTTATTCTCGCTCATCAAGAAAAAAAATGTGTGGTGAACGATTTTCGTCGCCAGAAGATGCTGTTGAAGCGTTTAAAAATTATGTTTTTGAGGTGTCCCAATCGGAGTGGAAAAAGAGCTTCTACAATTTGTTTGAGGGGATGCAAAAGTGTAGAAAGCATGCTGGTGAATACTCTGAAAAACAATAAAACCATTTTTGATATAAATATTCCCATTTTCATTATTAGGCCAGAAATATATATACCTACCAACGTAATCTTGGATCCTCTATATATCTAGTAGTGGCAACCCCCGTCTAATCTGGATATAAAATTTTGTTTTAAACTATTTTTATTAAATCATTGCAGATTCCTGTCATTGTTTTATTAAAAAAACAAAAAAAACATTACAAATAGCTAATTGGTCTAAGATATTTTGCATTAAGTGATATGCAACGTCCGGCATTCCTAAAGTAGTAATCAATTTTTTTCTACTTTTTTTTTTTTTTGTAATTCAAAGTGTTCTGAACAAAGTTATTCACATATTAAAATCATTATAATGTTAGACATTGGTTCAATTAGATCATGTCCATAATTTTTTGCGATATTGTTTAAGAAATGAATTGAATCAACTTTTTGACTATAAAGTGCTACTGTTCTTATCAGGTAATATCTTATCTTAGCAGATAATAAAATTTACAACAACTGTCCTGTTGCACATTATTTTATTCAATTAATTTTTTATAATTAATATAACACGTCTTCATGGATTCTTTCTCTCTACGTAGTATAGGAGTACACTATATTGTAATTATCATGAAAGGAAAATAAGTAAGTATTTTTTAACTCTTGTGTCAAGATAAGGTGCCGTATACTTCCGTATCTTAGTACTTCACTCACAAATGGAAATCTGAATCACTTTAAGGGAAACAATATCAATATATAATTTAGAAATAAGAATCAGGTTGTATTCCTTCATTTTTCTTTATAATGTTTGTTACATCAAAAAAAAGGACATTTGCATCGCAAGTTCCACATATTTCCTAAACTTTTTCTCAAACTCATGGAGTGGAGAAAAATATTATATATGTCAATGACGCTTTCTGGTACAATAATTTCTCAAAGGGAAACGTACTATATCCGTTAATAAGAAGCTTGAAGCGGAACCATTACCCTGTACCTTGACCAGTGATACTTAAATCAGTAGAAATTACATTAAATGAAACAATTAAGGTAGCTAAAGAATATATAAGACTACAAAAACTCCCACAAATCTGGATCAAACGAATACTAAGATCCACATGTGGAATCTTGGACGGTCATAAATTTTCTCAATAGCAAAAAGGTTGAATTAATAAGGATAAACAAAATGTGTATTTCCCATTTGAATTGACAAGTAATGAATTGATTTAGCTTCAGAAAAGTCAACATACAATAACCTAAGAGATTCTAGATGATTTTTGTTGTATTCAATCCTAGTATTAATTTAGTCATATTAGGGTTCAACCCGTAAAAAAATTCGTCACTTAACAAATTTGGTACCAAAAGAAGCGCGATTCTATGTAAATTAAAATTATTGCAGTTAGAGTAAAGGTGGGTATTTCTGTCAAATTTTATTATAACTCGCTTTCTTAATTGTCCTGCACCCTCCAATAGCCGGTTAAAAATTGTACCAAAAATGTTATGATCATGAAATAAGGCACGCAAGTACCATTATATATTACATTATTTTGATACTCGAAAAAAACCAAAAAATTCAAAACTTTTGATCGATAAAGATTTAAAAGCGAAAACACTGAAAACCTGTGTCACCTGCAGCTGCAAACGTTGGTACTGCAAGGGCTTTACTTGGATACGTTAAAATTGTATTGTATGAAGCAAAGAATGTTATCATGAGCCGCACTAAAATCCGTCATGATAGGCTCGTAACTGTTATTGGATAGTTTCCAGCCTCAATCAAACTGACTTAGTTCAATGCCCATCAATGTTTTCCATTCAATGACCTGCAGATGGATTTGCAAAAAGTGATACCTTGCAGCACTTCGGTTGGAGCAAGAGGATGTGGCTTGATTGCCGTTTTAGACGTCGCTGCTGCCTTCATGAAATGATGATAACGCAAATCTTCCATCTTCCAGTTTCCTTTTCAACCGTAGCTACAGAAAATATAATTTGTATAAAATCTGAACACAAATTTTCGAATTTTATTGAGGATTCTCTAAGGTAAGAAATTTTCATAAGTGTATAGGCTTATGTAGTAACATTTTAATTTGCCTAAACATTAACAATTCAAGTCCTATCTGCTCTACTTTTTTTTGGTTGTTTCGTTCTCGAATACTTCAGCAGATTCTTGAAAGACACGGTTTGTCTCAAACTTCTTCAGAGAACTTGTTTTTCCTGATATACAAAATATAAATATAAAAAACCTTGAACATTTTGAGTAGATGTCAGTACATTTTGCATTCTACGCGCAAGTAATTTATTAATAGTTACTCAAAGTGTTCAATTTTTACCAGAAACACTTATGTGTGGGAGTGTTTTGATTTACAAAACTCAAGAGCAATGCTATTACAAGACAGACATACATCAAATTAAAAATAATACGACAAGACGTATCATCATCGTCTTCTGTGTGAAACCATTAAGTAGAACGAAGTTTACCGTTAAATTCCTAGATGTATTAATAAAACACAAAATGAAGTTTACCCTGTCCAAATATAGTATCACAACCTGAACAGGCATGAATGAACAAGATATAACTTGTGATGCCATTCCCGGTTGTATTTACGAAATCTTCAATTCTCCACGTTTATTTCTCCTCTTTTTTGCTAGGTGGATCTGAAAGCATGTAGAGATGCATACCACTTTCCTAATGAAACATAAACAGCACTAGAATAATGGTGTCGGCCGCTACAACAACAACATCTATGTTGCTATCTTTTGTATGCTCTAATACAGCTGAAACAATTTATTTATCAAACATCGTGTCCTTCTCTCTGCAATTAATTTGACAGGAAATATTTGAACTAAGATTTGTTTTGCTCGTTCTTCAAAAATACTTCCTGGTTGAATGTTGGTATCATTTCTAAGTTATCCAAACTTATAGAGGCGCTCATTTTCCCAGTTCTTCGTTTGTGTTCGTGATCTTTAACGTTGGGAACATAATAATATCTGATGTGTAATCGTTCTTACTATGACTTATGTATTCATAGCACCTTGTATGTATTAAAAACAAGTAAATGAATATAGACTCAGTCTTATATGTACTATCAAAGTAACAAGTAGTGTTTTACTTTATAATCTTTAAGGATGATTTAGTGCTACATATTTGTAATTAAAATTATCAACCATGGAGCAGTTGGCAAATTAACCAATTAAGTCAAAGTTAATCAAGTCCATAATATCTTGAAAACGAAAAATAAGAAAGCTCGATAAAATTGAGAAAATAAATATTAAAAGTGGACGGTGAGAGGTTGCGTATATTTTGGAAAAGTTCCGTGAACAAGTAGATATACTAATACAAGTACATTGTGTGAAGTTTAAATCTTTGTGAGACTTGAGTCAAATTGATCGTTGTTGTTAGTGAATTTGACTTTGTAATTGATTAAAAATGGCAACCAAAACAAAAGAACAGCTATTCAAGAATGAAAGGTGTTCTCACTAGAGCCATTACAAGTACTAAAATTCATATAAATCTGAACAAGGATCATTCATCTTATTCATTCATATCCAAGAATTACAGGATGCTATTAAACACTGTCATTATTGATATAAATCTATTAAGGGGGGGTGCTTATGCATAGATAGATTGTAATGAAGGAAAAAACAAAGAAGAAAACGATAAAATAATTCAATCGGATCTTGAGGAAGAATTTCAAAGGTATCACGAAGTTGTTGCCGAGGGAAGAGTGGTTCTGTTTAAAACCATGGAAGCTATTTGTTTCAATTCTTCTCAGTCTACTTCTCTATCTACTCCAGCCGTTGTTAGGTCTAAGATGTATAGACCAAACGATTCTCTTAAGCCCAAAACCTTGCAAAAAAACAGTTGGGCAAATGAAGAATTGGCTAAGTAAATTCAGGTCATATTATTCTAGTACTAATATGAAAATTATTTCAATTCAAGATCAACATGCCTACTTCCATAGTTGTTTGTCTATAAATTTGGAAAAATTTATTGCCTCGAACATTTTGTCAGATACACCTATATTTGGCAAAGATAACAATATTTGCAAGGAATTAATATTTGAAGAATTTCTCGAAATATATCTATTGTTTTCAAGAAGATTAAAATACTTCAGAGCAACTCAAACAGAGGATGAAAATATGTGTCTATTGAACAGTTGTATATTTTTCAATGCATTGTTGCCACGTATATCAACAAATTGAGACAAGAATATCTCAAGGCAAGGGGAGATTTAAAAAGAGAGACATTGAAGAAAATTTCTAAATCTTACGAAGCGAGAGAAATTAAGAAAAGGGAGGTAAAATCAGAAGGTGTTCAAGACTCTATTAATACTGTTTGAAGAGGAAGAAAATTTGAAAATAAGTCAGTTACTCCAAAAAGTAACATAAATAGATTTGGTGATTCAAAAGGAGATCGACGATATACCAACAGCCGAAACAATACAAGTAGCACGTCTGTGTCAAAAGGTTATACTCTTTGTGGAGTGTTAAACCACATGAGTTTTAATGTTATTTGTTCGAATGACAACAAAAAGGGGTATTGGATGCATACGACGAAGATACTCCAAAAGCCAATGTTATTGTGAATCATAGTCACAACAAACAATTTCAATATGAAGCTTTATCTGATACTGGATCACCAATCAGCATTACTTCTAAGAATATTGTTGATAAATATAGTATTCAATGGAATGAATATTATCATCCCAATATCCGTAACAAAGTGGAAATTTAATTAAGTTTGTCAGGTATTGTGAATTAACAATACAATTTTATGGTAACATTAGTAAAGCAACAACCCTTATAAGTCCAGAGAGAAGAGATTAATTGCTCCTCAGTAAGAAAACTTGTCAAAGACTTACACTAATTTTGAAAGATTTCCTGATATTATCATTTAACACCATCGAAATTAAATCAAAATCTAAGCTCAACAATTTAAACAAAAAAATTAACAGAGTATTTAAATGTGATAAATTAAAGCCTATGACTGGTACTCCGACGAAAGTTGTACTCGATCAGAATGCTAAAGATTATACACCATTGAAGATCACTACTGCGACACTATTCCCTCTTCATGAAGAAGATCAATCAGAAGAAGTATTGACTAAAATACAGAACTTCGATATTATTGACCAGAACAAAGTGTTACGGAATGGTGTTTACCTTCAATGATGGTTCTAAAACCGAAAGGTAATGGAATGAGACTTGTAGCGGATTTTAGACGTTTAAACCGATATGTCAGGCGTCCAATTTATCCTTTTCCATCTGTTAAAGATATTGCTTAATCAGTTCTTAATGAAAGTACAGTGTTCTATACATTAGATTGTAAAATGGATTATTTTCAGATACCTTTGGACAAAGAAAGTAAAGCTTTAACAATATTTAACACACCCCGAATAAAATTTCGAAATTGTCGAGCTCCGATGAGTCTTTGTAGTTCTAACAATGAATTTTGTGCAAGAACAGACGCTGTTTTATGCGGAATCAAGGATGTAAAGAAGATTGTGGATGATATTTTGATATCTTGCAAAAATGAAAATGAAGTTTTATAAAAGGTGGAAAAAGTACTCAGATGTTGTAAGAAGAATAATATTACATAATCACAAGATAAAATTCAATATAAAACAAAAGTGAAATTTGCAGGCATGTTCATATCTGGTGTATGTATCGAGCCATATCCTGAAAAAGTTAATGGAATTGTGAAGTTCCCAGAGCCAAAAAATGTTACTAACTTTAGATCATTTATTGGACTAGCCAATCAATTAGCTCAATTTCATTCATACTGTGCAAAAGTTACAGCACCATTAAGATAAATATTAAAGTAGAATGTTGAATATCAATGGCAAAAATAAAAACCAAAATATTTCGATAAATCAAAGACAATATTGAGCTCAGGATCCGTTTTAGCTCATTTCGATATTAAAAAAGTTTAGAAGTTGGTTACTGACGCGAATAAACTTAATGTTATGGGTTTCCTCTCATTCAACAGGATAAAAGTGGTGAATGTGATAGAAAATATTTGATTCGATGGGGTTCTCGAATATAAACTCCAGCCGAAAAACGACATTCAGCAATATCTCTTCAATGTTTAGCAATTGCCTAGAGTATGTTGATACATTAAATCCATGATTAATTAGATTTTGAGAGTGTACTACACCTTATAACTTCAAAGTTATGTGGATTTCAGGGAAAAATAATATTATAGCAGATGCGTTATCATGATCTCCGGTTTCATAGCCAGATCGACTTGAAAAGCAAATTTAGAACGTTTATTTGATCAAGTCTGATCCTTAACCAAAATAACTTTAGAAATTTGTAAGTGAAAATATAGATTATCAAGAAATCATAATAGCGTTTTTGGAAGGCAAACAAATTTATGATTTATCGAAGACTCATCCACTACGTTCTTACAAGTAAATTTGGAAGAATATTTCACTGGAAAACAAACTACTAACTACGAATGGAAAAATTATTATACCAAGTACTGCCATTAATTATATTTTGAAGAAATTACTTACATATCATCCGGGTCTTGTTCTAGCCCAAAATTTAAACCTAGATAGATACTTTTGGCCTGGTATGAACAATTCAATTACAACAAGCATTGAGTCGTGCTCTAAATATATGTCAATTCAATCAACTCAAACAAAACCGGTAGAACATAATGAAACGATAGCAAGTTAACCTATGGAACAAGTATCCCTCGACTTATTTCACCATGATAAGGATTTTTTTATAGATGGTTGATCGATTTACTGGATTTCCTCAGGTTGAACTTTTGAAAAAAAATTACAACAGAGGTAACTAATATTTTAATAGATTGGTTTGATGACTTTGGGTTCCAAAAACATGTAAGAAGTGATGGCGGCCCTTAATTTAAAAGTAAATAATTTAAAAAATTATCTAATTTAAATGGCATTATCCACGAAATTTCATCACTCTAATACGCTTAGTCAAATGGAAATGCCGAATCATCAGTTAAAAATATGAAACATTTAATGGAATAAGTATATTATAATTATACCAAAATGAAAAAAAGCTTTAGCCGAAATTGGAAGGAGGGTTCGTCTTTGTGAGTGTTACAATGGTGTCCTCGACCAAGTTTTTAGGACTGCGCCATATGGGATTACCATAGTAAAATGTAATCTTATAATATATAATTTTTATTCTTTTCAAGTTCTCACACTTGTTCTCTATATCACGTAATACAGTTCAATAATAATGCTGAGAGATGCTGCCTGATCAGAGCGTCGTAAGATTAGGGATGAGGCAATAGCTTACGAGCCGAGCTCTTAACGTCTATCCTCGTAGGAACTAATTTCAGATATAGCTAAATCTCCACCAAGCTGAGGCAAAGTCCTTGCTTTTATGTATTTAAATAATTTTTGGTGTTGAACTCTCTTTAAAAGGGGAGATGATGTGTGATTGTTCTTATTATTATTTATGTATTCATAGTACCTTGTATGTATTACAAAAGAGTAAATGAATTTACACTTATTCTTTTATTTACTATCAAAGTAAGAAATCGTGTTTTATTTTATAATCTTTAAGGATTATTTAGTGCTACGTATTTATAATTATAATTATCAACCAATATCCATCAAAGACTCAAGAATATCGGCCATTTAATTAGTAGATGCACTAAAGAAGATAAATCGAACAAAAGTGGCTAACTTATGAGTTTTTGGCTTACAAAGATATGAAAACAAATTCAATCATGAGTTAATCATAAAAACTTTCCAATATGTACACAGCTTACTTGTAAAATAAGGAAAATAATTAGTAAAACTTGTCATTGGACAAGGAAATTTACCTAATTTAGAACTGCTCCACATCATCTATTCTCGTTCACCGTACTCAATCTTTTCTTCATTGTGAAAATTGTAGTATCCATTTCTTTGATATACTCTTATCCTATGGAAAGGATAAAAAACGTGACATATTTGTTTCCAGATTTATTCGAGCATTTAAGAGCGCTACACGAAGGCATTTCTACCCTAATTTTGGGATTTCAGGTCGATTTATTGGAAAAAAATACTTCGTCTTCACAGATAATAAGATTTGAGTAAGTCCATAAAACAATATGCGTTTCTAAAAAGTAAATTTACACTCATTATATCACTATTGAAGGTAATAACCCTAATTAATTGTCAATTAAATTGAAAGAAAATGAGAGTTGGGACGTTTCTTTTGTGATTAATTATGATATTGTTTTAGTGGACCGACACCTTTCTCTTTGGGTATATTTGGTGGTTTTTGTCATTTAAAAACTACAATAAAAGCACATTTAAAGTAGTTACACTTCACAAGTAGGTGTTCTCCTCTCAATAAGTTAAAAATAATTATAACAGCTTCGGAAAATAAAAACTGCAGCCCAGGTTGAAAATTACAACATAAAACTCAAAGGCAATAAGCCTTTAGATTCACTAAAAACTAAAAATACCTATAAATGTCTCATATTTATTTATTTTTGTTGTGTTTAGTAAATTAAATAAATTTATATTTAGGACAATTCACTTCATTATTAGTAATCTATACATACAATTTGACAATGGTTTTAAAATGCATCATATGATATGAAACTGGATTATTCCTTAATTTTTATACCGAACAGAAGTTAGTTTGTGGACCACCAGGTACAACAAAAACAAATGGCTACACAATTCAACCCAATTAATATTTTAATCTCCACATTTAATTCATATGGTACTTGACGTGCTGATCACGAGTCAAATTTATTCTTAAAGGATTATTGATTTTAATTTATAGATATTTTTACTCTAGATTTGATTCACCTTTTAAAAAAGGAAAAAATCAATAATCCACCCAAAATTATTATATTTTTTGCAATAGTTTATGTTAATTTTAAATATGTGCTTATATTTTATTGAGAAAATTCAATTTAAAGACGAAAAAATTAGCATATTTTTAGGCTTTTGACCTCTCATTTTTTAATTGTGATGTCAACAAAAGAGTTTTTTTGAAACATAAAAATAAAAACTTCATTACTAAGAAGTATTCTAGCAATATTGATTTTTTTTAAAGCAAAAATTTCTTTGGGTTTAGTGCTGAAATTTGCAAAGTTCTGTAATAATAAATTAAATGGACAAAAAGGAATATAAAAATGTAAGCATACGAGTTTTTATATAATATTATACTAACCTTTTATTTATTATTTCCTCAATTAAAATTGAAACAAAACTGGTTTTTTTTTTCTAAACTCGACCTCTTACAACCATTTTGTAAATGAAATAAAACCATTATTATTACCTTTTTAAATAAACAAAGATTGTATTCTCCTTCCAGCTTTTGTATTATTCGAAAATTTTCTTCAACAGAGTTCAATTTTTTTGAGAAGGTTTGACGTCAAGGGGTTAGGCAAAAGGAAATTTTTATTATATTAAAGGTGGTTTTTTTTTCATTGAATAACACCCACGACTTTATATAAACATAATATTAATTTTAATTTGTTGTAACAATTTTAAAAAATCAGTGCAATCTTGAACCTTTTAAGTATATGATTTATACCTATATATATAATATGAAAATGTATTATTATTTTAAGATCTGAATAAAATATTTAAAAAAAAAAAATAATAACAACTCCCATTCCACTAAGATTAAATTTTGAAACGGTATCTATGGATATTTTAACAACATAGAAGGTGCATCAAATATTTCGTCCTCCTGAAGGGAATGGAAGTTTTTTAAATAAATTTTAAGATTGAAATAATATTTGCTTTAAATTTCTTTCATTTTTTATGGTATTTATTAATTTTAAATTTTCCCACATACTAAAATGTTTCAACTATCATTTGACGAAATTTCATGAAGCTGACATATATCATCACATCATACCATCATCATAGAGGAGGGGCAGGGAGAAGGAAAGATATATAGAAAGACAGAAGGAAAAGTAATATTAAAAAGAAAAAATGAATTTAATATATATTGAATACTTTAATGTCTAAATGGAAGTACTCTCCCGGCTTATGTTATTAAAAAAATTGAGCAGTTATTATTATTTTTTTATTTCTGCGGAGTGATCTAAGTATTCATTAATTACAAGTGAGTCTGAAAAACGATGAGGAAGACTAAAGTCTTCTACATTATTAAATGAACGTTTTTTTTCTGTTTTCCAACCCCTAATAAATATGGGCAATGCCAAAATATAATTAATAAAACAGTGAAACTATAAATCATTGGACAAATCTTAAATTATTTGCAAAGAGATACACAATATTCGGAACTGATACACAGAATCCTAAAAAATACAATAAATACAATTTTTAATTATAGCATCATATTTGTAACGGTATAAGATGCCTAAAAATTACCAATTTTGACGACAATTAAACTTTTTTCTTAGCTAAAATGATTGATGCTGCCTAAGAAATGAAGAGGCCTTAAACTTTAAAAAAGTTAATTTTATATACTCCTTGGTTACTTATATGCTCTCTCCTTAAAAACGTAGAAAATACTGATTGCACCCACAGACAATATACATACAATTCTGTGCATATTCATTAATATAAATTATAACCATAGTTGTAAATCAGAAACGCTTACATGCATCATAAATTTTTAGTGTAAGTAGATATAAAGATAAGCTAGCGTGACCATACCATATCTAAAAAAATGTGATATAAATATATAATAACTTTGAGAGACATAAACGTCAGTTCATACTCAGCCGAATCATAAATAAAAGAGAATATGAAGAATTTCCAACTCTTATTATTTCGCTGTTTCTTCCAAAAATAGCTTTTATTTAATCAATTTGAGCATATAGTTTATAAAAAATATGAATAAAATAAAATAAATAGTCAAGCAGTACGTTCACTGCACTCTAAACTTTTCGAAATTCAAATTACTGTTGTAAACATTAATCATGAGCTGCCCATTGGCCGAAATAACGTTTCGTTGAAAGACAGTTTTGGACATTTGGCCAAAAATGGTATTTTAAATATTAATACATACAATTGCATATTTTAATTCAATTTAAATTGATATTATTATATAGATAATATGATATATAGGTATGTCGTATAGGTAATTTACAAAGTAATATTTTGCAAAATAATATTTTTTTAATGAAATATAGTCATTAAATATATATTATTTGAACTAAACACAGTAGTATGTAGTTTGCACTTGGATGAACTGTTGTATGTACATGTTTGTTCGTTAATTTTGTCAATAAGAATATTATATGTAAGAAACAAAAATTTTATATATCTGGTAAGTACAGGATTTTTCTTTCAATTATTTTGAATTTTTTTTTGGGTCGAACAAAATGCTTTGAAAGTAGGTTTGTGTCGGTCCTTATTTGTTTCGTTTAGTCCAGTGCAGTCTTACAACCGATCTTTTTTGTTTTTTTAGTCCTTTTCAGTCTTAGAACCGATCCTTTTGGTCTTTTTGGCTGTTGGGACTTGGAACTGGTCCTTAAGACCATCAATTATAAGAAATTGGTTCTATCGGTCCTTGGATTTATGAAAATGTCCATGGCTTATAAGATAAATGACCATTCGACGTATCTTGGAAAAAAAACATTCCCTTTTTCAGTATAATGTAATTTAAGGCCAACATATATACATATTTTTTTACTTAATTACACCATGCAACATCATTTTGGTATTTTAGATACTAATAAGAAAACAGGAGTGCATTATATAAATCCTTGTGCAAAAAAAAAAGTTGAAAATTTGTAGGTTAATATTTTCAGCTGTTTTAATGTCTTTATATAATTATTTTGAAATTCTTGGTTTAGAAACTTACGGTAGGTCAATAAATTGAACAGTTTGTTATGAAATAAAAATTATCTAATTTTGCAAAAATTCCCCACGTTTACTGTTATAAGACAGTGACTCTCAAACTTTCGTATTGCATAACAACCTAAAAAAATATGAAGGACTGTCATTTTCTAAAAGTGAAAAATTTTAGAGCCAATTTAATACAAAGTTTTGAATGATTTATTTATTTGTATAAGACAAATATTTTCCAAATGATCTTCTTTTATCAAATACATTTTTGTTTATTTCATAGATGTTAGAGATGGGAGTACTACAGTTCGAAAACTACTGATATCATACTAAATTGTTATATTTGAAAAACTGAGCATCATTTTTGACACAATTCATTGGTGTGCTTATTCAACTTTTTTGTATCAGATTACTAAAAAAGGTAAGTTTTCAAATGCAAACGTTATAAATTGAAGTTTTTGTATTTTTATATTATGTACTTTACTGCAATATTGGGCAGAAAACGTGAACTGTTAAATAATGTTTATTTTCTCATTAATATAAGAAGGCCTAATGATTATGTTTAGACATTATGGTTCAACCAACTTTTGTGCATAAGCTTTTAGTTATCTCGTCATCATGAGTGAGCAAAAAGCCAAAAGGCAGCGCCTCTCAAATCTCCTTGATGCTGAAGTTGAGATGGCAAGAATTATGAACATCTTGAAGTGCTCCAGGAGACTGGTTTTAAAGTTTGCCAATATGAAGAGATATGAAAAAATCCTTTCCAATAAAGCAAGAAGTGATGGGTACAATTTAAAGGGAGATCCGGAGGTCATGTTCAGCCTGGAGAAGAAAATCAAGAATAACCCCACCATATCGATTAATTGCCTTGTCAACAACTTCTCCGTCTGTTCTAGGACTATCAGGAGGGTCTTGAAATAAAACTTGGGATTGTTTTCATACATGAGGATCCCAAACCACCTTCTAAAAAAGGGAAGTAAAGGACAGGATACTCGAGAGTCCACGCATTGCTGACCAACCTTGAAAATTTGATCAAATTCACGTTTTACAAAGCTTAGCAAGCAAAATGAAAACTTTTTTGTTCTGCATAAGTATATAAACTTTAAATATAACTATTTCAGAAAATGAATTTCCTTTGTAGGACCCAAATCCCATCTTAATAAAACTTTTCTTGTCATTACTTTTTATTGACATTAGAACATATTTTGCTTAGAAATAAATAGTACAGAGTAGAGATAAAAAGTTTACGACACTTACATACTCATAATATGCTGTGATAAGTATTTACCAAAAATAAAATGTTGACACATCTGACAAAAATAAGTATATTAGTACATTAATATTAAATACTTTTTTTGACGAATATAAATCTGAAAGTGTTTTTAAGAAAAACATTACATTAATTGTTGTCATTTTTAGTTATGTAAGAGACAAAACCGACAGTTTGGAATTTTTTTGAGCTTTAGTCTCCATTACTTGTCTTAAACTCTAACGGAAGTATCACGTGCAATATTACAGGTCATGTATATTTTAGCAAAACAATACTTTTACTTACTCTTAGTATTTGTTACATATGATACCTACAATAAGACTCCTTGAACAAATTGAATAGTTTTTACGAAGATATATTACACCTATGAATTCTTTATATCAAATAGTAGTAAGAAAAAATAATATCAAGTTTTGTAAACTGTAGAGGATGTCATGTTTGATAGATTATTTTTTTGAACAAAATATGTTCTATAGATAATAATACTACCCTTCTATCTGCATTATCATATTCACCGTTGGGGAAGATAAGTAATAATTACGCTATTCTTTGAGACCTGGTTAATTAATTCCATAACTTGTTAATAGCTCAAAGAACTAATTAAATTCCCATTAAAAATAATTGGGTGTAGAAAGTATATGATAACTGAATAATAAAATAAAAATACAGCAGTAATATCAAACAGACTAGAAACTAAAACTATATTTATTAACTTGGGTAGATAAGCACTCATGGAAGTAAAAGTGTTAATGTTAGTATTTTCCTAGCCGTAAATTTGTCTGTTATTCCTTCTTATTCGTTGAATTCAAATAAAGTGTTGTTAATTAGTAAAAATACTTTTACAACTATAAGAGCCATAAGGAATAAAGAGGAACACAATTTTATCTTTGAGCTAATATGTTTACTAATTATTCTAACAGTTTTAAAATGGTATTTTTTTAGCCATGAGTTGATTCTTAATTGTACTATTATTTTTTATATATTCGGTATTCAATTTTTATATAGTTGCATATAGTTTAGTACTCAGTGTTTTAACACTATAATATAGATATGAATAAACTAGTTATCAAAAGCTATATACAAGCGTTGAGTATTGAATTATTTGAAATTAAATAATTAAATTTGTCACTTTATAACAAACACACTGATTTAAAAAAATCCTATGTTACAGCACTTCATTCACTTCAAAATAAATTCATACACTCTATTTATTTTATAATATACAACAAATTCCATATGCATTGATATATTTAATAATATGTGTTATTTATAAAATAATGGAGTAAATATCTTGCTGAAGAAGAAAAAATAAAGATAATACTTGAGCCATTAAGGCCGTAAGTTAAAAAATGATAAAAGATAAATATGAAAACCCGTACCAGCGAAGAAGATAAACTAAATTTTATAATGAAAAAAGAAGTGATAATACTTTTTTTAGCAAAATTGTTATAAAGTAATCAGTTTTTTTATAAGTCATTATTTTAGAATAGTAAGAAACCATTTTCACTGAAGTTTTAAACTACATCATACACTGAAGTGTAGCTTTGTTGAAGTTCTCAGAGTGGACGTATTTAAAAAAAAAATCAAATGAAATAAACCTAGCGACTTCATGTTGAGGTTTTAGAGTGGATGTATTTTTTAATATATCAAATGAAAGATTTTAAGGAAAACCTCGACAAACTTCATTAATGATCTTTGTTAATACGAAAAACTTAATACTTGCATTGAATAATGTTGATGGCAATCATAAATAGTGAAATGTAATATGGCAATTATAGATAGTGATATGTAATACGTAGATTATTTTTAATGAATTGACTATATTTGTAGAATCCATTTTGGTTTTTGATCGATTAGGAAAAGAGAAAAGTAGAATAATTGGAGACAAATATATTATCCTTGCAAATGCAATTAACTTAATTTTTTGATTACTTCATCAAAATAAGAAATAAAGTTATGTTTAACTATGTGTTAAATACGTATCAATGAATAATTTAGAAAACAAAAGAAATACAATAATTTGATAAATCACTAATATAAGTCTCGTAAGAGTTCCGATATTTTGGCGTTCCGTTTATTTTTTCTCTCTGTTCCTCGTGCAGCCATTATTTCCCTTCTATTCCGCGTTCCATTCCACGTTCTTATCATAGGCAATACCATATAAACTGTACAAAAACAACAACTTCCGATTTGATAGTTTCAGGGATTGCTCATTTGAGAACTAGGTTCCGAGAATCTTTAACACAATAACTTCAATTATTAATATGAAGGACTTGTAAAACGCCACTGAGCCTTTTATCTCATTAGTATTTCCTCAAAGTCAAGTGATTAGTTTTATCAAAAAAAAAAAAATTACAGAGAATAAAAATATCAAACTTATAGAATATAAAAATAATGGAATAAAATGTACATTAAAAAATATATGGAGATTAAAATACCCCTTATATCCTTAAGGTACACACTAATATATATAAATAATCTCGGGAGAAAAGTTGCTCTCAGAAAAATATCGCATATGTATTAATACATATATCATATAGCATCGCCATTTATGGATACGTGTATCCCGATAATTATCACCTTATATGAGATAAACCTTTTATAGCTGAAAAGCAATAGAAGTTAGCTCATGATATTTAAAAAAATGTACACGATGTATCTATGATCCATTTATTTTTCAGTGGGAAATAATCCAAAAAGTTTAAATCATTTTTTTAACGTTTTGAGGAATTTTATGCGCAGGGGACATGTCAAGGCAGATGTGAGGTCGATAAATGTCATACAAATCATCACTCATTATTATATTGTGAATAAATCAATGATACATCCAATATTGGTCCTGAACAGCCAGTGCATGTAAATACTTGATTTGAATAATGTTCATTAGAGACGATGTCTCATGTTTCTTTAGTGATGCCATTGACAGTAGTACATTACTTTCATTCGTAAGATCACAGTAGATCTGATCTTGTTATTTTAGATATAATGTCGCAATATATTTGGATATCAAAACAATTTGTTCATTAAGTTAATTTAGGTCATCATTGTCCTGATGAAAAATGTTGTTTGTGTACTCATACTTAATTAGTGTAACTCTATCTAACCAATTAAAGGAATATTTCCAAAAAAATGAAACAAGAAGAAGTTCATTAATCTCTTTATGAACCTGGCCGACATCAATCTCATGGAAAATCAGTTGGTAAAGTGACAAATATACTATACTTTACTATATATTACTTATATTCTGGTAGTAGGTAAATAAGTCGACAGATAAAACGTCGACCAACAGAACATCGAACAACAAAACATCGACTCGACTAGAAAAATTGTCGAATAGACAAACTTCAACCGTGCAAAACGTCGATGCATAGAAAGTAGACCGGAAAAATCAAAATATGAAAAAGGGTTCCCTACGACATTTTACTCCAGACATTTCCCATCCAAGATATTTGCCCCACCATATCTACATAAACTAATAGTGAGGAACCCTCTATCCCCCACATTTATACCCTGAAAGTTGGGGTATTTTCGTGTATCGCTTTGTCCCAAAAAAGGGATGAAACCCACCAACGTTAGATAAGTTACCTTCGAAGACCTCTTCCAAAACTTCAATTTATATCCAGGAAATTGGGGCTGCTTTCGGGTACCACCTGCTCCCAAAACAAGAGGACATCTGAAACAGTCTCAGATGGTTTAATCCCAAGTTGGGGGGGGGGGTTAATAGGTTTGTAAGGGTTCCTAGTGGTTGCTTAAATAGTGGCAGTGGGGTTAATCCCATTTTTGAGCCAGGGCGTACTCGAAAACAGCCCCACAATTGGGGTTGTATAAGGGGTTTGGTATTTTATATAGGAGTAGTTGTGGCACTATCTTTCAGGCTGGAAATGTCTGAATGGGATAAATTGCAACACTATTTGGAGGAACCCCTTATTTTATATTCTACGGTCGACGTTTTGTCTATTTGATGTCTTGTCCTTTTGACGTTTTGTTGGTCGACGTTCTGTCGGTCAAAGTTTTGACGGTTGACGTTATGTTCAAGCACCTTTATTCTCCAATGTATCTCCGTTTCCATATTAAGGGAACATTGGAGGCTCACTAACTAAGAGAAACGGGCATCTCGAATATATTTGTTATTGGGAATGTATGTAGTCATCATGCGATAAATGTGGATAATGCCAGATAGAGAAAGAAAGAGTTAAAGAGAAAGAGGAGGAGAGAGTAGGCGGTCGTAGAAAATAAAAAACAATTCACTAATACAAGGTAAATGCAAAAATATATAGAACTAACTGAATAGTAATTCACTCAACAGTTACTTTCAGATTGTGTGTCTAATAACATGTCTCTAGCCAAAGGAGGTGATGAGACAGAATTCTTTAACACATCCTCATCTATTACACTCGGACCTAATACTGATGATGATGATATTTGGTCCAGGGCCTACGCTCCCAAAGAGGTAGATCCTATGGTATATAATATTTCGTGCTGCTATCTTGGGATCATTGGAGTTGTTGGAATACTCGGAAATGGTTATAGTATTACTCTATATAATAGTAGAAAAAAGGTTAGTTGATTAAATTACAAAAAAAGTGTCACTGTTTGGTCCTTATTACAAAAGAAATCTTGAACAAAAAACATCTCAAAATTAGAAATATTCCACAGTTCTAATATATTAATTCATCAACGATTGGTTTTGATAAATTATGAGCTCCATATTTTTATACTTCCGGGATTGTTTAAGAAACTAAAAAAATTGTTTCTTAGAGTCTAGTATTGGTCTCATTTGACTCATGATACTTAATTTGACTCCTGCTAAAGTAAACATTAACTTATATTTTACTGTAACGAATAATTTTTGAAAGGTGTGAAAGCCTTTCCTCCGGATTAAAACTTATACGTAATTTAGGTATTTTTTCTGGGGAAGGTTTATTTTTGATAAAATTTTTACGAGATTAAAAAAAGTAAATATTAATACCTCTAGAAGAAGTTTACAAAAGTTGTCCCGATCTAAGTTATTCTATATATTTGGCTTTTTTCAGTCCTATTTAACATACTAACTTATATAATCTCATAATGAGATATCATGTAATGTTTGAATTTAATTAATAATAAAAAAATTATTTTTGAAAAGAACAAATCAATATTTCATTTATCGATAATATTTTTTTCTCAATAATAATATTGAATAACAGATCTATAAATAGTTTCTTATGTAATTATTTCAATTTTAATCATCTAATACAGAGTGATAAACTTAAATTCGAAACAAGTTGAAATTATTGTAGCAGCCAAACAAATAGAGACCTAAAAAAATATTTATAATATACAAATTTATACAAAAATATAAAGGCTATTATGATGCTTAGAGTACATATTAATCTCTAACACATTATAGAAATAGAAGTCCAAAGTATTTAAGTCAAGAGGGAGAGAGAGAGATTCAGGTCTCCAGGTGCGAAAAATCTATATTTTCCTCCATAAAGACGTTTTTGTCTTTTTAGTTGCATGTGTAGGAGCTGGTTTTGGAATAACTTTTATCCTACTATAGACCCTCATCCAGGGTATCTCGTGCGATTTAAAAAAAATGTATTGTGACTCGGCACCGACAAGCTTTTTATCTAGATTAACAATAGAGATATAACATTTTCATTATTGCCAATGACACCCAAAGTCATAATAGATGTTTTAAATTTGATAGTATAGACACATAAAGAATCTCGAATTTATCATGGCCAGGAATAAATCGTTGGGAGTGTTATGTACAGGCCCTTTTTAATTGTTGCTAAAGAATATGATTTTTTTTTTGTATTGTTTTAAGAGGTTTCAACAGTTACTTTGATTTCTGTAGCTGGACTAATTCAATCGAGTCAATAAGAATATGACCTTTAAGTGTATTTATAAACCTTCAATTTGAGACCACCTTTGACAACCCTTCTCATTTTTTCCTGGACAATTGGGGTTTGCATTTATATTTTAGTTTTTAAAGCGTAAAAATTTTTTAGCGTGGGAAGATTATGCTACAGCCAAACAACACAACGACAATTATTTTTTCCCAAAGTTTTATCATTATTATTTTATAATTGAGGATAGAACATCCAAATATTGAGTAACTATGTGTTAGTGGGCTCATTAAAAACGTTGAGTAACACAGATGATTTTTTGGGTAGTCCTTTTCTATTTTAATTAAGCAAATCTGTATTATAAAAACAAATTGTGTATTTGATATTGTCTGTTCGTCTGCGCCTAATAACTCCGAGTTATGCCGGGTACAATCGCTAGTATTGTTTATATGTACAATACACATATTTGTACAAATGTTACATTAAGTTCAAGAGATTAATTTCTCCCGAGCTCGTTGTCCATTGAGCTACGTTGTTTCATATCGCAATTTCGGCATTATTTTCAAATTACTATAGTAGTAAGCAAAAGCCACACTACTATCTTCACTACAATTGTTACATCGATCAGTGTCTCAACGATAGTGGTAAAGCCATTTAAAACCAGGGAGAGAGAATGCAGATGCGCTTCGGTAATGATCTTTATGAATACTGACTTTGTAACCGTAGTTTATCCAAAAAATGATAACAGAAAGACATTGTTAAAGACATCATCTATAAAATAATTTTAAGAATTGATGGCCTATTAACTCCACACTAGGTCTATAAATATAATAAATTATGGAAAGAAAAGACAATAACAGTCATTCCTAACTGTGATACTATATAATGAGGTCACGTGGGTCAAAGTTGGGAATATCCTAATATGTTTTAAATTTGTGAAATTTTTAAGTTAAAAATTTGTTTAAATGGATTTATTTCTATAAAATAATATTTGTTTAAAACAGTTGTTATCAAAATACAGAACAATTACAAAAAAATTATATCCCTATATTATCATACTTGTGATTTCATTAGAATATTGTTGTATTTTCTACTATTCAAACACTATATAGCTTTTGCTCCACCAATCTTACCTTTGAATCCAGTTTTCATGAGAGAAAAAAAATTTACAAATTTTTGATGACTTTTTTAAGTTATGTGGTAGTCCGATACAAATTTGATTTAAACATCATGTATATGATTAATAAATTACTCATCTAGTAATTGGTTTCATACAATACTACAAAAACTAGTAGTTTATCTCCATTGATTTCAAACAAATATTTTGAGGTCAAATTTAAGATATTTTTTAGATAAAATATGGTTTATGAAATTAGTATTTCAAAACGAAGAATAATTAATAATTAAATCAATTTTTAACTATAATAATAATTTAGATAACTACTAATTGAACTTTTTTGCTATAAACTACTATTTTAAAAATTGACGAATTTACTGTACGTAATTAAATATCCATTTTCATACTCCGTTGTGAATTTTTAGTTTAATTTAAGGTTAAAAAAATATAATAGTTCTCTTTCATTTCCAAAAACACAAGTGATTGCGCTTTTATATGGGGCAAGTCGAAAATTTTTGATTTTTTAAATATTTAAATTTTCGTATTTTGGGTTAAAAATTTAGATTCTAATTCAAAGTAACGGACAGTCTGTTTTTCCTGATTTTAAAAAAATCAATGATTTTATCCATATAGCATCTCCAAAATTACACCTGTAATTTTTATTAAAAAAATTACGCGGCTTGAGTCTTTTATCGATCAGGAAGAACTGAGAGTTTTTAAGTAAAGAATTTGCATCTTTTCATTGATTTTTTTTTTGCACGCATGAAGTTTTTGAGGCAAGAAATCGTCGCAAACGGCAACAGTAAATTTATTATTTTGTTTAGTTACATCTCTACAATAGAAATAGCTTATTTTGCAGATTATCAGAATGACTTTTTTCTCAGTCAGTTCTCTATTGACTTGTATACTCAGTCTTCTATAAGTTACAACCCAAAAATATCTTCTTCATTAAAAACAATCATAATTTGCGTTTCTTATTTGTAATTACTCATCTCTAACTTTGGATTAAATCTGAAGAAAAAGTTTTTAAAAAGGTCAAATCAAAATTTTTTTTTGAAAGTAAATATATATTTCTTAATGTGATACAACATTTAAATAAATTAAGTATTATGTGTATTTATTGTATCTAGTGCTACTTCTAAGATATGAGTTAAATTACAATTTCATTTGACGTGTATACAATTTTCGTTAATGTCAAGCTTATTAAGAAAACCTGTTCCTCATTTTATCGAACTCCGTTAACAACATTTGAATCTTCTCTAGAAAGTCAATTATCCAGTCTCTGCAATTTTGAAAGATGTATATTGTGTAATAAAAATATATACATATTCGAATAACTATACTCATTTAAAATAACATTCTGTCTTGCTATTCGTTTATCTTAGATATTCCTATCTTACATGATATATTTTCCTACATTTCACTCAAAATGTAGCTACTAAAGAGGATTTACATAAGGAAAAGCGTTATATTTATTAACTATGATAACATAGAAATGTTGATTTTGTCAATGTCAAGTCTTACCTCCTCTTCAAGACACTACTATTCAAATTGAATAAAATAAAACATTTGATGTGGGATATGTAAATATAATAATATAAGAAATAGAGTATTATAAGACCCTGATTTTTATACACGAGCTATTGCCATAAAATTTAAATATATTCACAATAAGAAGGAATATACTTCTAACTTGATTATCTATCGCAAGAAATATTTGGATTCCAAATTCCACAAGGGACTACGGGGTGAAAATTCATCGAGGAAAACTACCAGACCTAACAAGGGTGTAGAGTGGACTCCTTTCTTGGGAATGAGATATCAGGATTGAAACAATGAAAAGATCCATTGCCGATGAGTAGATTATTTGATATATTACAAATATAATTCATAACTATTTAAAATTTGATTTGATTTGTACAAAGCAAATTAATATTATAAGATATTTGATATTATTATTTTGTATGCGCAGATTCCAATTAGGGTTCTGTGCCTTTTCCAAATATTTAGGACCAAAAAATTCGTCGATTGATTCCATTTTTTCCAACTGGTGCAAGTTTGAAAAGGCTATCTAACAAAAAAAGAAAAAAACAAATTCAGCAGAAAACAATTTTGCCAAAGGACAATTTGCCGAATGTATATTATGTCAAAGAACAATTTGCCTAATTTACATTTTGCAAAAGAACAACTTGCCGAACGGAAACTTTGCCAAAGGACGATTTACCCAATGTACATTCTGTCGAAGAAAAATTTGCAGAATTTACATTATGTAAAAGAACAATTTGCCGAACGGATATTTTGCCCAAGGACAATTTACCAAATGTACATTTTATCAAAGAACAATTGGCTGTATTTACATTTTGTAAAAGAACAATTTGCCGAACGGACATTTTTCCTAAAAATTATATTAAATATATTGATAAATACGATTGCAAATTTTGATTCAATATAAAATGATATTATGATAAATAGGTATTGTTCATATGCTGTCATATGATATCGTATAGGTATATTGTCGAGTATTCTTTTGCACATAAATATTTTATATTTATTAATGATAATTTTATAAACACAACACAGTAGTAGGTGGTTCAAATGAAGCTCAAATCTACCACCGACCCATTTTCAACCACCAAGAACCCAATCAACAGATCTTGCACTAAATTTACCTTTTTTCCATTGCTGCGACGCATGTGTATTATATTTTTTAACTTATGAAAGTCTAATATTTTTCATTTTGGAATGACCAACTTTCGGATTGGCTCTGACATTCGGACGACACTCTACATCGGTTCACCCTAAGTACTACATTCATCTAATAAAATTTTAAATAGTTTTCGTTTTTATCGAAGTTGAGGTAGTCCATAGATGAGAGTTACCAATTATTCCAAATTTCTGATTAACTTTTCACATCTCCCATCTATGTCGTGAACCAGCTCTAAAGAAGCACTGTTTTAAACAAAATATTGGTAAACTTTTAGGGTTGATCAAATTGAAAAATTATAGAATCTGTTTGGTGCAATTTTATTCCATGATTTTTTAATTTGATTCAAACAATGAGATAATTTTCAAATTTGTATATACCCAAGTTGATCTCAGTGTTAATTTTTGTCATTAAACCTCATGAAATATTTGGATGTTTGTGGCGCTGTCGTCAAATAATTTAATAATCAATCACAATTTCTCGTAAACTTCTAATTAGATATTAGATTACTTAATCATTGAGGAGACTCATATATCACTGTCTTGTAACAAATTTCACAATATTACAGTTACTAAAATATATATTAAAAAAAAAGGGTACTGGGCAGTCATAGCTACTTTATTTTTTGTTTTTCTGATTTGTGGACTCGAGTCTGTATTATTCGACTCAATTCCAAACAACAGATATGGGTGTTCTGCTAATTAGTGAACTAATAAAAATTGATTTAATTAGTGGTTAGAAGAATACCAAAATTGTATCGACAGAAAAGCTAACTTTCATTATTTGAACTGTCAGTACTTTGAGTTAGTCATATAAAAAAATCAAGTTTATATCAGCCTGCATTTGTTATTGATCGTTGTTTGATTTGATTTGTTAGAAAAAAGTTAGCTTAATAGTTCTAAGAAAAAAAAAAATAACTGCCAAAATATGCAAACAATTTTCATTTGACCATTAATACTTTGAGTCAGATAAATAGCATTTATGTATGGAATACAAATTCACTGAATAGTGTATTGATATCACGAAACATTTATTTTATTAATATGTCCGAGCTAGTTGTTTTGCTTAATTTGAGATAAACTAGTTTAGAAGACTTTGTCAATTTGAATATAGTTTATCTCAATAACTGAGTTAACTAAATTGTAAAATATGGTGCGTGGACAAAACATCCACCGACAAAACATCGAATGGACAAACTGTCGAATAGACTAAACATCGAATGGACAAACTGTCGAATAGACTAAACATCGACCAGACAAGATGTCTGCTGATAGAAGGTCGATTGTAGAATATAAACCAAAGGGTTACTCCAAATGGTGCTGCAATATATCCCATTAAGACATTTCCCGCCTGAAACCAACCCAGCAGCACCATTCCTATATAAACTACCAGTAAGGGCCCCTCCCAATCCCCCTTAGCCCTTAATCAATAACGGTAGATTTAGAAATAGCTGTGATTAACCAAATTAAAATTTTTTCCCCAGAAACTAAAGTTTCAGGATGTTTTTTCCATTTTGATCAATATTTATGACAAAAAATTCAAATCTTTGGTTTTTAGGAATGGTATAATCATGAAAACAGTCAGTTGATTATCAAGCATTTGCATGCCCTACCTTTTCTTCCTCTGGCAATGTGCACAACACATTTACAAGATACATGGTCACACTCACAAGGTAAATGAGCACACTTGACGAGGAAACTGAGGAATTGCTCGGTGATTTCTTACAAATATTTTGAATTTACATTCAATCAAAGGGAAAGTACGAAAACCTTCATTTCAAATCGATCTATGGAATTTATTCGAACAAAGGAAAAATGATTTACCAAGAACGAATAATTCAGTGAAGGTCTGGCATAATGCTTTTCATATAGGTTTGCAAGAGAATCATTCTACAAAGGAAAAATTGTTAAGGAAAATAATCCTTGAGCAAGCTTCAACAGAAATGTATCTACAACAAATTCAAAATGGACTGGACTTGAACAGAAAATCCAAAAAGTATGACAATGTTAATAAAAAAATATGGAATGTCTTTAATAAATATGAAAATATGGATACTTTAGAAACTTTGAATTAGTCATAATATCTATTTTATATGTATGAGCAAATAATAGAATAAATAAGAATATTTAATATGTGTTGAAGTTTGATTTGATCAAGTAGATCACTTCTCTTTTTTCTTCTTGTTATTATTATTATTAATCTATAATATAATCAGTAGATATTTGAACATTAAATACTTTACATTGTGACCCCGACGTGATTCAAAAAATATCCCAAAGGCAAACTTCACCACTTGTGTCTCACTTAAAAAAACAAGCATGCTCGATTAAAATGGAAGAGGCGAATTTAACAATGGCCATTGCGGAACTCCTAGGTTCTGTTCAATGGATGTTGAGAACTGGTTCCGGAGAATTGAATTTGATTTTGCGTTAATCCTCAGTTATCAACTTTAATTCTGGGACAACTTTCTTCCTTTAGCCCTTACAACAGATGTGTCTAATCCTGGAATGGGAGCTGTTCTGGAACAAAAATGGAATGGGTGACTAGCATTTTGGTCTAAAGTTTTATCTGAAACGCAAAAGAAATATTCAACTTTTGGTGGGGAATTACTAGCTATTAAGCAAATCATTAAACATTTTCATTTAGATGTTGAAAAATTGAGTATATTCACAGACCACAAAACTTTAGTGACTGCAATCGACATCCGCAATCCCTCTTTGTCTCCAAGCAAATTCCTTACATTTGCATATGTTGCAGAAATCAATTGCAGGATTGAGCATGTTTCAGGATAATTAAACCCCACCGCGGATATTCTTTACAGAAATGTCCACAACATCAAATTAAGTCCCGATTTTCTTCAAGATGTCAGTGAAGATCAAAGACTCCATGACCCTAAATTGTTAAATTTTAAAGTTAAACCTTGTCTCAAGTGTGTTTCAGGAACTTTACTTGCAGTTTGATCCTGATTCCAAATATGGCCTTATTTTTTCTCTCATAATCTCGTGGCCTTCAGAAAAAGACCATACCTTTTTTATTTTTGGGTATTTTTATGGTTCAAAGCTGTTTTAAGCCCTTGGTGTTGAATATAAGGATAATTATATGAATATATTTTAAAGCCAAATGTTAAAAAATTCTAAAACTATTTTTAAAATGTCTGCATCATACTTTTAACTAGAACTATGCTGGTCTAAAGTGGAAAATAGGTGCTCTTTATTCAGAGGCTCATAGCTTCAAGACAAAAAGATTCACAAAGCTTAAAAGTATTGCATTGGATAGCTAAAAATATGAACTTTAATTTTAAAGAAGGAGCCTCTCCAAAAACGCTCTATATCATTGTCAATTAAGAATAAGGCCACGACTTTATCTCAAGGAAAAAACTCATTTTTGAATTGATCTCATAATAAAAGTGCATAAGTATTCGTATCCCCCATCTAGAAGAGATAGAAACAAAGACAGAGAAAAAGAAAAGGGATAGAAACAAAGAGAGAAAAAGAAAAAGGATAGAAACAAAGAGAGAAAAAGAAAAAGGATTTACTTGGAGGACTCTCATGAATGTCCCATTTTTGGAATTCCTCACTCACTACGGGTATGCTATGAGTCATCTTTTGTTCATGAAGCTTGAATTAATTTATGTATATAGTTTGTGACATGAGGCTTAATGTTATGAAAAATTGTATAATATATATATCTTTTTTCCCCTTCTACTTTTTCTCTCCTCTCTTTGTTTATATCTCATTTTTTCTGTTGTTTTGAGGGGACTGAGGAATTCAGTACCAATGGATCATGGATCTAAATAAATTACTTAAGTTACTTAATGGTCGCTCTGGATCTATTCCTAAGGCAGATGCCCATGTGGGACACTTCTTCGTGACGATGGAGAAGGGGCTCACGCTCCCCCACGAGTAACCCAGAGAGAAACGTTCAATAATCGTCTGAGCAAGGCTGACTTCGTTTTTGTTAAAAAATAAGCCAATCAGAGAATCTCTTTCTCCAACCTTCTTGGGTCCTTTTTAAATCCTGGGAAAATACAATCTTTATTTAAAATTGGACTTGGACGCCAAAGTCGGCAAGGTCTCCAAATTTTTGGAATGGACAGGACCCTACCAGAATCTCCAACTGTGCGCTGTACAATATTCATTTTATAAATTTAAATTAATTACTGTTGTTTTTATGTTTATATTGTTTGTGTGATCTATTGTTTATTTTCTTTTGTACTGGACGATAAGAAAAAGAAAAGAGAAGGATTTTTTTTTTTTTTTTTTTTTTTTTTTAATGTTCCTTTAATTGGTTCGATGGAGTTGCATTGATTAAGTATAAGTAATCTGGGCTATGGTGATTCCACTCTTTTTTTCAATCTAAGAGGGATACTTTTGAAGTTTGATTTTGTCAAGTTGATCACTTCTCCTTTTTATTCTTGTTATTATTATTAATCTAGAATAAAATCCGTAGATATTTGAACATTAAATACTTGACACATGAATTAACGTTATAACTATTAATTTGCGTTAAATAAATTGGGGTATTGAGAGGGACCCTGAAAAGTAATTTAATTACAAGTGGTCGGTTTCATCTCATTTTGAGGCCGGTGGTACCCGAAATAGTCCCAAATTTTAAGGTATAAATGTTGTCTTGTGAGGATTCCTTTTCGTTTGTTTATGTAGGGGTGTTGGGCTAAATACCTTGTGCAGAAAATGTCTGGAGTGAAATGTAGTAGAAACATTTTTTCATATTTTGAAATGTAATATTTTCCGGTCCACGTTTTGCCCATTCGATGTTTTATCCATTCAAATTTTTGTACATTAGTCATTTTGTTGATCAGCGTTTTGTCTGTTGACATTTTGACCTACTACTGTATGAGTAGGTAGTCCCTCAGAGCTACCAACTCGAAATCAAATGAAAATGAGCTAGCATATGTAGTATAATAACCAATGTCATTCAATATCTTTTATGATAGCTGTATGTACTTTTATATTAAAAATAATTTCCTTTTAATGTTACTTTTTTGATGATATATGAATGAAACATATAAACTTAACATTATTTATTATGCAATAAAAAGTAAGTTAGTTTTTTAAATTACATGACTCTCCTTGAACATATTTTCGATGTTTCCTATTAAGATATGTCAGAAAATAAAATATAAAAGTTTCAATTCACTTTTTATTTCCGATTTAAGCAAGTATTTTTGACTTATTTATCTTACGCAAAACCACGTTGTAAACTTGATATATCTATGGAGTTGTACAAACACGTGGAACAACTAGCTTTTTTATTCGCCGCTCTCAACTTCTTCTGAATTGAAAGAAGGACAAAATCTGATGGTAGATATTTGATATTTTGACATGATAAGGCCATCAATATATTTTTTATTAAACATGCAGATCACAATTTTTTTAACAAACTACAGCATTTCTTTATTTTTTTCTATCAATGGAACAATAGTGAATATAATATTAAATGTAAAAGTACCCGGGTTTTTGTACATGCTACCTGTATATTTTTTATTTTATTTTCCAATGTTGTAACTATACTTATATTTTTGAAGAGAGAACATATAATTTATAAGTATAAGTAATCCCAAATTTGCGAATGTTGAAAAGTAATACTGTCGATTTGTTGAGTATTTATAAGTGTAATTCTTTGATGCACTCGGAGTAGAATTGAGGATGGACATCGGAGTAATTTTTGCTTGTATCATAGCTAAATTTAGAGTTGAGTTTGTGGTTATTTAAAACATCTGAATGCTACAAGCATATATGTAATGATACGTAATTACAGTTATGTTGCTCTTTTCCCAAATATTCAGGGTGACCATGTTATTCTTTTTTTAAACCACATAATTAATTTATTCTATATACTCTGATCTATGAAAATTATTTCGTGGCATGAAAACCCCGTATCCTTTTAAATTGGATTTCAATCATTTTGCCCGGAAATCCGAACAGCTTTTGATTGTAATCAGGATAAATTTTTAAGATTTCCACTCGGTTTCTATATTTTTTAGACCTATTCCCCATTATAAAAATGGAGTATACTGTTGGCTCTTAGAAGGAATAGCTCACTTTGAACCCCATTTAAATTTTCCGGGAGGATGTGTATTTTGTCTTTAATTTTCTCTGAATAAAGGGTATACCTAAGTAAATTGATTACTCAAAGTAGTGCGACCGCTTTCCATATCTTTACCCTATCTAATATATTAATATGGTGCCTATCGTAACACGACGTAGTATTAAATATAGATTTTAGGAGTCTCTCAGCGTTAGTGTTGATGCCAATCGCTCCATCCTCTTTTGTAACTGAGAGTCCAAGAAGAGCTCATCTACTGCATCATTTCAATAACGGAAAACATCTCTTCAAAGGTTCTTTCAGTGAAGATAAAACTTCCGTTCTGTTGGTGTTGACCACTAGACCCTAGGGCTCGGAGAATGCTTCTGTGGTCCCAAACATCGCTCTCATATACGAAGTGATCTCCAAACGAAAATCCTATGCAGTAAACCGTTAAGACATCAATGTAAATTAAAACCATAGTTGGCATTTCATTTTTAGAGAAAGAACGTAGTAAATAGTCCAATAAAATAATGAAAAAGGTTGAAGACAAAGGCTCTCCTTGCCTGTATCCCCGATTTATCTCGAAATAATCTTCTCGCCACAATGAGCTAAGTTTAGAAAAACAGAATCTTAATGGTGCTGCCAACATGTGAATCCTTTTAAGGGATAATCCTAATCTTTTTAGTTGCGACAATATATATTTATGGGAGATGGAGTCGAAGGACTTATGTAGGTCCACCAATATCACTGAAAAGTCCTTCCCATTCACCTTACCTGTATCAATAGCGTCCTGGTTCTATCTTGTAATGTCTTCTGCTCGTCTTCCTTTCATAAAGCTCTTTTGGGGTTCTGATATATCTGATAGAAGTGCCTGGACTATATCGTTGATAATTCCTGTCAGAATTTTTACGAGGTATTTAGAAACTTTATCGGTCCATAATTTGCTATATTCAATTTGTCTTTCTTTAGTATCAGAGTTAAAACCCTTCACTCATAAACTTAGGAATAGAACCTAAGTTCCAAATCTCTTGGTAAGAAGCTTCTAAGATGCCACATTGTTTCTTCACAAATATCTTATAAAATTTAAATTGCAAGTCAGATAACACTGCGGAGTGAATTTTTTTATTTATAATTCTTATATATTTTTTTATTTCTTCGGATGAGATGTGGGAATCGAGCCAGTTACAATCATTTTTTTTTTTGCTGATCTCTAAATCCTCTACTGAGAACTTTTTCCATATGAAACAAAAGGAGCAGGTACTTTATTTTTTACAGTCGCTATATATAAAAAGATTCGAGTAAAACGACAAAATTTCTTTTGTAATTTTTGTGGAGTTTTGAGTTTCCTCTCATTCTCCCATCTTAGAGCAACAATTTTTATCCAACTTTGAATATTTTTTTCTTCGGCAGAGAAGAGCACTAGACCATTGATGTTTTTTTTAAATCAGCTCTGATTTAGATCTTATTGCTCTGCCTTCATTTTTACTTCAAATATTGTTATCCAAATCCTTTTGAATATTGAGTCAACTATCAATAATCTTTTTTAGCTCTTGAATACGGGTTCTTTCATTTACTTGCTCGAATGCAGCGATTACAGCCTTGCCGACAAAAATGTTCTTTGACCTTTCTTCTTTATGTCGGAGGGCTGATCACGGGGAAATTATTTTTTTCCATTTTGTTACGAGGGGAACAATCATTGATGAGTGATCAGTGATGGGCAAGTTAACTTATCTTTTGAACTAGTTTAGTTAAAGTTAATTATTATCTTAGTTCTTTATAACTAGTGGGACTAAAGTTATTATCGATTTCTATGAAAATAAACAAGTTAATTTAAATTTAATTAACTTTAGAATAATATAAGTTAAATTAACCACCAAACATTTTGTTATGATAGAATTAATTTTGATATTTAAAAATAACTAATTAAGTTATTCCATTGAGAGATTTATCAAGGCTTTCTAATATAGATTATTCTGTCGGTCTGTCTAACTGAAATTTTCTCCACTTCCAATTGAACGATCAAGGAAAAAAAATAAAAATTCAAGTTACTGGAAGTTTAAAACAACTAAAATTTTAGATTTTTTAGTTGCTATCTAATTTTAAGCTATATATAAAATGATAAAAATATCAGAGATAATATAAAAACGATATTTTTTACGACACTGAGAAAATGTCCTTTTTATCAATTTGATGTAGAATGCCCCAGTTGAAAAGTTTAATAAAGCAAATAGTATCGACACAGTGTTTAAATAAATTATTCGAGAATCAACAGTTACTTAGAGACAGTTTTTAGTATTTTAACTTAGAATAACAAAATAAATTTTTAACTTTAACTAATAAGACTTAATCAAATTAAGATAAAATTAATATAATGCAGTTTCAAAAAATTAACAAGTTAAGTTAAAAGTTAATTTTGATAAATTAAAAATTAACAAGTTAAGTTAAAAGTTAATTTTGATAAATTAAAAATTAACAAGTTAAGTTAAAAGTTAATTTTGATAAATTAAAAATTAACAAGTTAAATTAAAAGTTAATTTTGATAAATTAAAAATTAACAAGTTAAGTTGAAGCTAAAATATCGCTGCTTAAATAATTAAAAAGTCATTTTAAAAGTTTATTAACTTATCTAAGTTAAGTTGCATTAACTTTGCCAACTCTTGGAGCAATACATTTGATTTCCAATATGTTTTAAGTTTTAGCTTAGGGAGATAAGAGTTTACCATAAATGGTGAGTGATCGGAGATGTAAGGTGGAAGAGTTCTGAATTCTGTGAGGAACTTGGCTAAGTTTGATGAGACACGAATATGATCTAGTCGGCTTCCCATTAGTTCGCCTGATTTATTTTTCTGGTAAGACGTCATTTACGGATGATTTCTTTTATCAAATAGACTTAAGTCTTTAAGGCATTTTTTTTCGGTATACTGGCAGTTAATAATATTTTCATATAATATATTCACCTATGACCATGACATCTCAAAATTTCAAGTCATCTTATTGTTAATGTATATAACTTTTTTTAAAACTTTCTATAAAATCAATCAGTAGTTAATTTATATTCCTGCTTAGATATAGAAAAACGAATCAAGGCGAAAAATACCCTTCTTTCCACTTTGTTGATGAAAGTATATGTTATTTCAAGAACTTTCTTAATTTTTTCAAACTCTATCAGGTTTTATTTACCTATTAATAAATGGTTAATATTTACCTGTTAAAGAAAAGTTTATCCAAACATTGATGTAAAAAAATTCAATATGATTTTTTTTTAAATGATTTAATAATATGGTAAGTTACACATCATGGTCCAATATATCTAATAATTTTTTATATTGATGTACTTCATATACCTAGACATATTTGTGTTATTTTTGAGCTTTTTGTAAAAACAACATAACAAACATGTTATTAAGATGTGTTCATAATATATCTTCATTGGAACATCAAAAACATATGTTTCTATGGATTTAAAAATTGATTTAGAATGTCAATTTTTTTAAATATTGCAACCCCACAGAAGTAAAACCATAAAAAAAAACAGTTAGTGTGAAACAGCTGTTTTGAATGTTTTTCCTCTTATATGGGTAAAATTAAAAATGAACCGTAGATAAGCTGATTTTCTTATTATTTGGCACTCTTTCATATAAAATCTTCTATATTTTGTGTGATGAAGAAGAAAGAAATAAACATCCGTGATTCCAACTCCGTCTAATAAAACAAAAATAATGAATCCAGTTGGACGAAATTAAGTCATTCATTCCGTGAATACCTGTAATATCTTAGTTATGGTTAAATCTGATTTATCAGCTCTAGGTTTTTGTGTAATTTTTTATGCTGTAAACAAATATCAACCTTTAATTTGTTTGATTCAACAATTTCAGACACTTTCCGAATAATATAAATTCCCAATTATTTGTTTCATGTCATAAGGCAGAGATTATTTGCCAAAAAAAAAGACAAAAATGCAGAAGCAAAATTAAATACTTATCTCAAAATTCCAATTTAGCTTTAAAAGAGTAAAGTTGTTCTAACAAAACCAAATGGAGAATATATTTATACTCAAAAATTAAAAGCTGTTGAATTTTAAGTGCATATTATTAGACCCAAGAATAATAAATTTTGTATTAGAAAAAATGTCGCATTCAAATTTAAAAAAACTATTGAAAAATGTGTGTGAACTAGTTAACAATATATTTTTATATCCAAAGTTGAAATATTAACGTTGAGACGTAATCTGGATGTGTCTCATGATTAGGAAGGTACGAAGATGTGTAACTTACCCTATATAGAGTTGTTGTTAAAAAAAAAGATTTGTCAATGTTTAGGTTTTTAATATCAGATAAATTTACTTTGAACACTTTATGGTACTCCTTCTCCAGTCACAATTGATATAAATCGTAATGATTTTTACTCTCTATACGTCCTTAAAACACGAATTTTCATGTAATACCTATTAAGCTAACGTATTTGTAGCTTTTTTTTGAGGAATTATACCTAGACAACACTATGATCTCACGTACAATGTCAAAATCAGTTACAAAAAAGATCTGCTCCTGATACTAGACTTTCCCCATAGAAAAGAGAAAACCAAATAAAGTACAGAGGAATTGATATTTGCAATCATGGAAATATTCAAATAATTTCACTAAACACAAGAGCCGGAAGAAACATAAACATCCGACATGTATTTAATTAAAAGACTTGAAAAAACTTAATCCTACTACCATTTTTTTACAAGACGTAAGAACTAAAGTGTCCTCGACCTGTAAAAGTTCTTGTGGGTTCTATCTTTCTCATGATTTTGATTAATTTTTACTAGGCTTGACTCTTCTAGAAACATTCTATCACTGGTTTCTAAGAAACTGGCGTGCTTTCTTTTTCCAATTAGTATTCATTCAAGAGTCAATGGTACATAGTTGAAGTTAATAACAATGGCTTAAGGTTTTCCTTAATTAAGGCTTATTGACCAAATATAAGATCTCATGCTTTCTACCAATCTATGTTATACTATGTTAAGTGTGATTCCTTTCCATGTATCCTTATAGGTGACATGAATGGGATATAGTTAAAAGATTTAAACATAATAGCTTACACATCATACTTAACCTTGTAGGGGAACTCAGTCTTATTGATAGTATTAAAGTTTAAGTTCTGGTGACATCTTTTCTTGGAGAAATTCAAATTGGACATTTGCTTTAGTTTCTCCAAGCATTTAAGAAAAAAAAATGTTCCTTTTATGATCACCAGATCATCCTAGTGGAACTTTGATCAAGTCCTTTAAATCGACAGTATAGACTAACCAAGTTGGTTATAGAACAAGAAGACTTTATAAGATCCCTTAAACACAGGCTGGATTTGCTTTTTGAAGCCCTTCAACCAACCAACGGGTTGGATATACGTCCAACCGTATAAATATTAAAATTACTGCTGATATGTTTAGTAAGGCAAAAAAGAAAAGAAAAAGAAGAATCGATACTGTTCGATGAAAGTGTTGAAGATATCATAGAGAAGGGTAAATTATTTCATGGTTGTTATTGGGTTTTTTTTTTGTAGTTCATCGATTAAATATGTACAATATATCAGTATAAGTATTACTGTGTGTACAAAAATATTGATATTCTGTTAAAGCCCCAGTTCAATTTAGCTAAAATTCAATGTTTATATTGTAGAACTAAGTATCATGTTCAAATATTTTACCGAATTTACACTATATAATACTCAAAAATTGAATGTAAGATGCAATCTCAGCACCATACATATATCTTAAATGTTTCGTATAATACAGTTTTTGCTTAATCATAACTAGATTATAGTATCAAAAATTAACAAATTAGTTTTGAAACTTAAGTAGGTTTATTTTTGATACCATCAATCTACGAAGAGATGTGCTATACAAGCATCGTTTGGATTTATGTTCACTATATTTTATTAAAAATAAATTTAGAATGTTTGTTGAAACTTTTTTGTAATAAAAAAAAATTATAGTCAAATTTGCTAATTTGCATTGGTTAAAACAGGTGAGATCAGTTTTTATATGAGCAGTCTGCTAAGTGAGGTACTGTTAAACTGTTTTTCTAATATTAAATAAATAATCATAATAGCCAAAGAAAAATAATTGAATACTTAATGCGTAAGTCATTGCATGTATATCAGTACTTCAGACGTCTCAAAAGTCGATTGATTAATATGTTATGGAACATATTTATCATACTATAAATAACAGTGAGCAACACAAATTTTAAAATTGTATATAAGCCTAGGATTAAATGTATCTTTCAGCTCAAAATACAAAACTGATTTTAATTTTTCTCTTCCTCCTCTGGCTTCTGATATAATTGTGTTTATAATAATTTGTGATGTATATCTTTCATAGTCATTTTTTTTTCACTCCCAAGACTATGACCAAATTAAAAGTAAATTCATGCTCATTTAAAAGTTTTTTCAAGGATCTTTAAAATGTTTTTACTGCATTCTTTTAAAGGCTGAAAATTTATAAGAAAATACACTTTTTGAATAACTTTATCATTTATTCACAATTCATAGTCATATAACATATCATAGTTTATAGTAAAGAAAAATATCCTATTACTTAATTAATTAGTACCTATTCAAAGAACGAACCATATTAAGATTTTTTAATAGTTTTTAGATATCTTTAAGTAAACTTATATTAAAAAAATAAAAAGCAGACTATATTTTTTATGATTTCAAAAGAATACTAAAGGAATCGTTGGATAGAAATATGAGGAAAACTACACTTTCAAAGTAGCTACAATATCAGTTTTTGTGCAGGTTTCCTTTGTCATATTTATAAGTATTTTTTTTAATTTAAATTAAATTTAAATATTTTAAGGATTAAATTGATTGTTAGATCGTAAAAGGGTTAATAATTCATTGTAGTTTCCATTTGTCACATTCTAAATTATACAAAGTATTCTACATTAAATAATCAATATGAATCCCATTTTTAACAATATTTGAAGTAAAAAATTTTGCTGGGCTAATAATTTTATAGATTAAATACTACCTGGGTCAACTTGATGTAAAAGGAATCCAACAGTCTATAAAAAATATATCTTACCTTGGTTACATATAATCTTATGGATAATTATACCAATTTGTATTTAATCAGGGTGATGACTGGCATGAATTAGTATATATACAACATTGCAACATCGTTTATTCCTTTCAACCCCATGATGTATCCAAAAATATTTTTGTTGAGTGCTGATTTTGAGGTCCTTAGGATCATTTTTATATCAATAAAATATTATAACTGATCTCATTTTCTAAAAAAATTATCGAACACTATCTCAAATAAATTATCGAAAAAATTTACAGGTATTATTTTCACTAGCAATTTTTATCGTTTAGTATACATAAAGGTACATCCAAGCCATACATAGAACAAAAGTTTTATCTATCTATCTTTTCTTGCACAATACAAAATGTTTACTATAAAGTTTCAGAATTTTTTGAAGGTATAAATGTTAGTTTGTCCAACACTATGTTAATAAATTCATTCATTTCAGTAATTATTTTGAAAAATAAATGTTTATAATAGTTTAATCAAGTTAGTAGAGCTGTTATTGCTTTATTTCAGCAGTTTTAGTCTGTTTTAAATGTTTCCAAAATAACGTTATGATACATGTAGGTTTCAATACGAATTCTAAATGATAGTTTTTGTTGTCAGAATTTCTTCATAAATTCAGTATCTAAATCATTTTCCAAATTGACATTATCTTTTTTGTTTCCAGTATCAAAAACAGTACACATTTGGTGACTTATAAGAGCTTAATTAATTTTAAAATATATTTTATTGATTTTGTTTTCCCATCAAGTATATTTAATTTAACTAAATTTATTTTAAAATCATCAGTACAAATGTCAATATAATCCATTTTAAAGATTGGTAAAAAAAAACCACTCATTTTACACCCGGAAGAACACAAAAGTCCCAAATAGATCAATTATGAATAATTTTTAATGTATACATTTATTACTAATCAATATTTTAAATATAGAAACTTTTAGCGCAGTCACTTTTGATTTTTCTTTCACTAATAAGTTAATGCTCGAATCAAATAAAAAAGTAGGTAAAAATTACATCTTACACTTTGTATTGATTTATGTGCAATGGTGGTTAATCATTGAAGAGGGATAATTAACAATGACATCAATGCGTAAGATACAAAAAAAATTATTGCCTCTAATAAAAATGTTCTATAAAAAAGATCATCTAAGGAGAGGAGGAAAGTGACTTTATTGAGATTTTGAAATTGGACAGTGAAAATAAAAAGGCTAAGAGCACTGATATATGACAAACAGATATAGAAATACCAAAACACAATTTATTTTAATTGAACATGTACAATAAGACTATATAATAAATATCAAATCAATAATGACATCTAAATGTCAAATTAAATTGTTTTTATCTATTTTCTAAAAGTATACATCCTAAATAGTAATGAAGCGGTAGGAGATAAAGGTTACATACTTTATGTATGGATCTAATAATTAAATACCTGCAATATTATGCTTGTAATATCATTCTGTAAGGTAGATTAATTTAACAATGCCTAATAAATATTTTTGCTTAATTTAGGCCCACTAACCTAAAAGCAAGCTAGGATAAATAGTTATTTATTAAATGTGTATGATAACGTTTGCATTTCTCGACTAATCAATTATCTTCCATTTTTTTATCCAACTATTGTGATTTATCCGTCGGCATTGCACATACAGAGGGCGTTCCATGATAGTTATCTTCCTACTATTTGTCACTAAATTCTGGGCCTGTCCATTGTCTTTGAAAGTGGAGAGGCCAATCCGTGTATTTTTTTTTGCTGGCTTATGTTACTTGACTTACCGTTCTCATTCTGCTGGCTCTCTCCTCTTTTTACATCCTATTCAGAGTGCTCGGGGGAAATTTCTTTCAATTTCCAATTTTTATGGGTTAATTCAATTTTGAGAATGATAAAGGGGAACGGAGAATCTGCTTATTTTTAGATGTAATAGAGAAGATCTTTATATTTATAAACTAAAAATAATAAGGAGTGAAATATATTTTTTTACTAAGAAGAATCTAAGATAATAAACCAGAATTAAAATTTAACCTTAATATTACTAATTTTAAAAGATTTACTCTCTTCCTATTAAACCAATACTTGTTGGGTCACATGTTCATTTTTTATAAATCCAAATATGGACACCATACTACTTTGATAATTTTAAATTTAAAATGGAAGCCCCCTGAACCCAGAGTAAAATTTAGTATCTACATCCGAGTAATTCCTTCGTTTCTCCGTGGTAGATACGGAGTTGGATTTGAGTTTATTTTCTTTTTTCCACGTTATAACAACTCCTTTTCCAAAATATTATTCAAAGGTCAGGGTGATTATGTCATTTTTCTGTTTCTTTTTTTCTTTCTGTGATGCCATATTATACAACTCTACTTATGCATGTACTCTCTATATTTGAACCCGATTTACAATATTAATAAGACTATTTATTTGATCTTTTATATTTCTGTAATTCCTAATTACTCTACTGTATGAATGCCTAGTTTTTTTATCTGTGTTTCTTACAAAATAAATACATTTTTGAAGTAATGTTCGAGTACCACATCATTTTTGATCAAGACTATTCAAGAATTGATCAAAATTGAGATTTACAATTTCAAAAAACTAAACATTATTTTTTTTAATGTTTATCAATCTTTCATATGAACGTATTGGATAATATATTTTCATAAATTCGCACAATGTGTATAATAATATTGTATCATTCAATATTTTGAAAAATCAATATTGAAGATATGGTTATGATTCATATTAATTTTTAAGACATTGTAGTGACGAATTATAAAAAAAAAATGACAACACAAAAAGCGGAAAAGTGATTAAGTGGAAATAATTACCTAATTCTTGTAAGTGGATTATATAAGTAAGTTATTATGAATCGCTATTTATCGACACCTTATAAAATATTATATGCATGAGTTTACATAACTACGTATTTTGTTTTTTTATTTTTAAACTCTAAATAAATCCAAGTGTAAAGGGAGATTTTTAAAATCTGCATCAGTTATCCTGTAATACAGGTAACTGATTCAGAGTTCTAACTCATTTTGACCCTTGATTATAGCCAATTCAAGATAAATTTCTGAGATAATAGAAAAAAGTAGAATAGGGACTAATAATATCTTTAGTGTTTCATTTTCTAAATCCAGGGATAAAAGAAAAGTGCCACCTTAGAGATATTACAAATATTCAACTGTCATGACAAATAAATATTAAAATCATATTATCTTTCTAATTACAAAATTATTATTGCCAAGAATTCGATTCAATATTTTGTTGGACGTTAAAGAACAACTCCATCGTCATCATCAAAATCCCAAAAGAGACAGCTCAAATTCTTTAAATGAATCCAAATTTTGATTAAAAATTAAATAAAAATTGTAACAAGTTTAAAATAAAAACTGATGTTAATTTCATAGCATGTTTTCCTTAATATAAGTTATAATTTAAAGACATTTCCATGTATATAAATATCAAGCGTATATTTTATGTAGTTTAATTTTTTTTAATTTGTTTTAATCTGAGATGCATTGGACCTACAATTTCAATTTTACATTTAACATTAAAAAACATTAATTTTCATTGTATAATTGTTTTATATAATTTAAATTCATTTTTCACCAATAAAGAAGGAGAAAAAATATATATTTATTTAAAGGCTATCATGTAGCGTTTGTAGTTTTTGGGATCCAAACTTTAGTAAAATTTCATTTCAACAGTATAAGAAAAACTGTATTGACAAAATTATTTGAAGCTTTAATCAAAGAATATAACAAATCAAGTCTTGATGCTTCTAATTTTATTTTAGATATGAATAGGATGCATGTCTCCAGCAATGTTTCACTCCACATTGATAGCCATCTAAATCTTGTCAAATTTATGAAACTTTATACTTGCAATGCCATTCTTTGTCGCTAGATTATCACAAAATAATTTGAGTCATTATGTAAAGTTGTTGATTGATTGCTACTCTGTATGGTATTGTTAGGTTGCTCTAATTTAATAAACTCGAAAGATGTGAAGAAGTCAAAAGGCTTAAATACATTTTTGGCTCAGATTTATGTGGCAAGAGACTAAAGGTTTTCATTATCGATGGCACAGCTTATTGTATAAAATCAGTTGAAAACCTTAATCAAAATTTCAAAATGATATTGAAGGTCACTTGTCTCGCTCATGACTGAAGCAGAATAGCAACGCTCTCTCCAACTTACTTCGAAAATACTAAGATAGTAAAATTTTTGTTGCTTAATTCTGGTGATCGAAAACGATAGATTACTACACCGTGTACCTCAATTCAGTCTTTCTGTTATGCGTAAAAAAGTGATACAAACATTAAATCAACAGCAATAACGTTATCTATTCAAGAATACCTTTTTTATAGTGAAGCTTGTATGCACAACTTAAATATTTAATAATGAATGAGGCCGCTACAATTTTGTCAAGGTTATCATCAAGGAAACCTACATTCTAAAATCAATATAAGAAATCAAATATTAATATATATATTTTTAATATTATACACGTATCTACTTATATTTGTGAATTTCATTAATTATCTTGCATATTGATTTAGTCCTCTTCATATTCCATATATAATTATTCATTCTAAATACAGTCAAAAACTGTATCGTTCGTGTAGTAAATATAAATAAAAAAAGAGTAAAGATCTGTTAGATCCAATATCCAGAACTGTATTTGAGTACACCTTTTCAATGTTCAGACAAAGTTCGAGTCATCAAGCTCCAGGTGTATGGGAAAATAAGTAATGTTCATATCTACCTGTATTCTTGACTAAGCCAGAAATATATTAAACTTAAATGTGTACTGATGAATGAGGCCTCTACAATTTTCTTTGAGTTTATCATCAATAAAACCTACATCAAATAATCAATATAAGAAACCCACGTGTTAAGATATAATACTATACTTGTATCTACCTATATTTATAATTCTCATAAGTTATTTTTCATCTTCATAGATCATCTTCATACTCCATAAATAATTATTAATTACTAATTTTAAATAGTAAATACTAAATAAAATTAAAGAAAAGAGTAAAGATCCATTATTCAGAGCTGTATTTGAGTCCATCTTTTCAGCGTTTAGGTTAAGTCTGAGTCATCATGCTGGGTGTCTTTCTGGTCCCGAGTCATCATTTGGCAGGTTTTTTTTGGTTCCCAGTTCAAGTCCTCTACCTGTAATCTTGTCCAAGGCAAGATATATTTTCCCACAAGTTCAGCCTTAATCTTTTACAACACTAGTATGCTTTGGTATTCCATAGGTTTTCTGATGGCGTAGTAAGGATAAAAAAGATTAAAATAATTATGCGGTCATCAATATTCAGTGCTCTTTGAAATAATTTTCTTAAAGTGGTTTAAGTGTTATTATTTCGATTTTTTTTTGTGACAGTGTGTGCATAAGAACTCATTGCATCTTTGTTGGATCTTGAGGGTTGCATCCTATTATCTTATTATTAAATAAGAAGGTAATTATGATCCCTAAGATCTATTGCATCACATCATACGTCTTCAAAAAAAAAAAAGATGAGGGAAGAAGTTCTTATAATTTGATCTATATTCAAAAGAATCACGCTAAGAATGTCAGGGCGCCCGCCTCATAGACCATCTGAAGGGGAGACTCCTCCCATCAAGAGCTGTGAGGAAAGGAAATAATTTGAAGGCGCATGAAGAAAAGATTATTGACTGGGAAGGAAGATATAAATGGGAGGTATTTGTTGTTTTACTTGAAGATGATGCAGATAAACAATTCGTCTAGAAAGATTAAAACACATTGATGTTTATGATATGGCTATGCTCCTTGGATTCAAAGAGCACGAAATTACAGGAGCCAATCTGAAATTTGGGATAAATCAAGCCGGATTTTGTACAAAGTTTCATATTGATGTAAGAGGAAGGCTTGAAGACCTTAAGAAAATGCACTCATGTAGAGTTAAAAATATGGAGGGGACCCTTGTTTATGTAAATATCAAATTAAAAGGAATTGCCAAAATTGATGTTATTAAAAAAAGAAATGTCATCATCACAATAGTTAACACCTTCAAAAGAGTTGATGAAGTTAGAGCAGTTGAATGGTTAAAAAAACCTGGAGAAGTAGTTTAACATTACCCAAAGAAGAATCCAGCCGTTGAAGAGGCTGAGTGCAAATTCAAAGAATACAAAGATGTATGTAGGGACAGTGATTACGTTGTAGAAATTATTACTGACCCTGTCACACTACCACAGATAGTTCCATTGCAGGGATGCCTCATTAAGTTGAAATTTAAAGGACCTAAATTGCAGTGTCAAAACTGTTTTGGCCTTGGATATACAAAACATGTCTGTAGCAACGCCAGGTTAAATGTTCCAGAGTACGCTAATGCGCTAAAACATGCTATTGCAAGAAGCAAGGCAAATGACTCCCTGTTAAGTTCACCACCTATTCCCGATGAAGAAGTTCCTCAAGAGGAGAATATTTCTGAAGCAACAGTTGGATTAGAATCAAGAGAAGAATCATCATGTCTCGAAAAAGTAGTACAAACGTATATTGAAAACTCTAATAATGTCCCAGAAATGACATGTGAGGAAGATATTAGTGCAGAAACCAAGGAAGGCCCTAAAAAAGGATCTACTTGTGAAGAAAACTGTCCTTTACTTTAGGAAAATAATGTTGTTCCCTCTGAGGTACCGTAAATGATATGCGAGGAGGATAATAGTGGAGAAACTAAAGAGGACCCTAAAAAAGGATCAACTGTTGAAGAAAATCGTCCTTTACTTAATAAAAATAACATTGTTCTCTCAGAGGTAATGGTAGAGAATATTGCCTCAATTAACTCCGCCTCAGCGAATACAATTGAAGAAATTATAGCACCTTCGGGTGTTCAAAAGGAAGACAGAATACAAAATTCAAAGAAATATAATATGGGCTCATCAACCATTGCATGCAAGCCAAAAAAAAACACAACTAAATCCTTACCTCATTTTACTTTCTACGACAAGGTCTGGTTCGGTTTCAAAAAGATCTTCTTCAACTTCTGGTCTCTCTCCACAGAAAGAACAAACTCCAAATAAGCTTCTAAAAAATTAATTTTACCTTATTTTTATAAATAAAAAATAATAAAAATAATGTATTTTAAGAAGCAAACCAAAATCGATGATTTCTTCAAGCCACCTATTTCTAGGGATCAAAATATTAATATGGGAATCGGTAAAATACTGTCACTGAATACGGGGGGGGGGAATGGCATAAAATATTTATTTCAACAGTAAGTGGTGGTTTCTATTTAGTCAACGCTTATGGACCGAATATTAAATGCTATACCTTCTTTCAGGCAATCATTAACGTCTGCAAAAATGACTTGTATCCTCTCCTGATAATTGGTGATCTTAATGTAGATCCAGATAAATCAAATTTTCGATACCCTAATCTTCAAATATTGACCAAACTTATGATGGAAATTGACGTTTGTGATATCATTGGATTTTTTAACCGAAAGGATAGTGTGTCTTGGAGAAGTGGGAAGAAGCCCTCACGGATCGATTTAGCTCTTGCTTCTTCTTCTATCTGGTCAAAAATAACTAATGCACTCTATCGCCCTCATCCTGGATCTGATCATAAAATGATTGAAATTGATATTCAACAATATCATTCAAGGAAACGTTTTAAGACCCCAAGGTGGTTAGTGTTGGATAAAATTTTTATCAAAGAACTAAAGTCAAATTTGACTCATGGTTTTAATTTTACTTTTAATGCAATGAAAATGGCTAATTTGTTGACCTTTACTGTTAAATTCACAACAATACGATTTATTAGAAGAAAAAGGAAGAGAGCAGTATAATTTGAAAAGGATCTTGAAGATGTTTTGAATAACGGATCTCTCTTTTTACGCTCAATTACAGCAGATACTGCCAATTTATATCGTACTTCGGAGATTGTTGAAATGGAGTTTAAGGGAAAAATTGTTTCAGAAACAAACGCTTCTAAAAGATTAAAAAAATTGTTCCCGAAAGGCCGATCAACTACCTTAATCAAGAAAATCATTGACGAGGGCCAAACTATCACTGACACTCAGGAAATTTTGAAACTCTTTCATAAGCGCTTCCAAAAGCTTGTTGGGGGTGAAAGTGATAATTTTCCTCGTTCTAAGTTAGGAAAACATTCAATCTTCACAAAAAATGTTATATCAAATGACATAACAAAGCATTTTAAGGATGGAAAAGCTTCTGGTCCAGATGACATTGGTTGGAAGATGAGGTTGTTCCCTATTTTGTTGAACTGGGGAAGTCTATGGAAATTCGGGGGAAGCTTACAAAATCCATAACAAGAGGCCGGATAGTTATGATCCCAAAAAAGGGGGTGGCTACCGATATCAACAATTGGAGACCAATCACGATACCCAATGACAGCTATCACATTCTTTCGGATGTTCTTGCTAGTAAAATAGAACCCATTTTGAACTCCAAACTTGGGAAAGAACAAAAAGGCTTCCTAAAGAGAAGGATTATTTCAGACATTTTCAGAAATGTACAGTCTGCTGTTGAAATTATACGTAAAAAGGGAGTCTTTGGTTTAATTATAGCTGTGGATTTTAGCAAAGCATTTGATTCTGTCCTACACAGTCATATTTTGAAAGCAGTTAAAAGACTTCTTTCAAAAGACTTCTTTAATCACATTAGAGATCTTCTATTTAATGGCACATGAACTATTTTGATGGGAGAGGGAGAAAGCGACCCAATTACCTTAAGAAAAAGTGGCCGTCAAGGTTGTCCTTCAGCCCCCCCTAATATTCGTTGCTGTATTAAAAGAGCTTGGAGATTCCATTATAAAGAAATTTAAGGGGTTGGGAGTGGATTTTGGGACTCTGTCTTTTTTTAAATTCCGAATTCTTCTAATCTGGCGTGAAATACACAGGGGATTTGATACGCTACTACCCAAATGGTTCGAAAGACAATAATATGTTTTTTCACCGTCTAATACGCATCCACAGACGGTTTAAAAAGTTTTGTTCATCTAATGCTTAAATATTGTTCTTTTTGTCTCCATCCTACTTTTTTTTAGTTGTATGATTTTTAGTTATTTTTATTCATTTGTTTTCTACCAGATTATTTTACTAATTTTATTAATGATTTTTATGAAATGCGATAAACGACTACGGAGTGTTTCAATTATCTTTTGACTCAACCGTGCTAATTAATTGTTGTATTGACTTTAGTTTAGGGTTTAATTATAAACTAAACTGTTTATTTATATATGTAACTTGTCTAAAACTTCTTCTTTAATTTTTCACCGAGATATTTCGTTTCTCTTTCATTTAGTATATAATAGTACTATTTCTAATATGTGGTTACAAAATTTCTAAATAATGGTCCCCTATCTAATCCTATCACTTTGAAAAATCTCAACTCATAAATTTGAAAGTTTTCTACTAGAATAAAAAATATAGCATATAAAATTATTTTTGTATGTAATCATTGTCCATTTGCTTTGGATTCTTTTTAAAGATACTAATGAGATATGATTAGAGTTGTAAATATTATCAAAGAAGACAAGTTTGTTACTTTTTGGTAATTTTAATCTCAGCAGTGTTTTCAATTCTAAATCTATTTTCATGATTACTTATTCATTATTATTATAAAACGTACGAATAAGTGTACTATTCGATCCAATACTAATTTCAGTTTCACTTTTGTACATTATTCTTTATTGATCAAACTACACGTTACTATTGATTACAATAGATACTTATTAAATAGTAATACAATAAACAATAACAGAACAATAATAAATGATGAATGGGTTAATGTGCATATAGAAGTCATCCTCTCTGAATTAAACACTTCACCCCTCATATAAATTTAGCTTAAGATTGTAAATTGATATAGGTTTGTGTTGCCATTTTTTAGAATTATCATTTTTTTTCTTAATTTACATAAAACTTGTAAAGGCCTGAATAGAAAGGTTCAAAACATTTTTTTATAGATGTGGTCAAAATATAGACCTAGTCACATTTTAACAGACTACTGAGTTTAGGATCATTCTTCGACTCCTTTTTTAAAAAATTGTGATATATACCTTTGTCTTCACATTTTTAACATTTTTAAAATTACTCCTGGAGACCGGATCTTTTGCCTTATAACAAAATTTGAAGAAGATAAGATGTTGCCATATTTGAGAGTTGTATGTAAGTTTAATAATATTTTTGGAAGAACATCCTTCATTTTTGACCTGATTTAAGGATCTTACAACGTATAGCCCTCCTTTAAGTAAGTTACTCTCTCTCCATTCATTCATTACTTTGTAGATAATACGTAGTGTTTTGATGTAATTGATGCTGAAGTTTTGCCTCAGTCTTTCCCACAATATTGACGCAAATTGTCCTCCACGATCAGTTGTAATTACCAATCGCTCTCTAATTGTTACAAAATTATTCCAGTGCTGGCAGAGAAAATTTGGAATACTTCCAGCCATTTTGTACACCTTTCTATTACTGTAGGGGTCATTGTATTGCCAATAACATTTACAAATGGTACAATTAAATATAGAATTAGATGATAATTTTTTTTGTTGGGTGATTTGATTTTACAAAAAGGTAATTTTATTCCATAATTGGATATTTTTAGATTTTTTACAAATTTCACAATTGTTGAATAAATTTTTAATATCTACAGACATTTTATGCCAATAATATTACCCTCGAATCTCTTTATTAGTATTTTTTTTCCGCTGTGTGATTGGAGAATTTTCTGAACTAATACTTTTGGAACTATTGGCCTAGCCGCCTTAGCTCGAATATCAAACCAAATATTTTGACCGTCTACCTCAACTTGCATGGCAAGATGAATGTCATCTGTCATGTTATGTTTAGTTTATTCAACCTCCCATTCTCTCCAGTCAATGAAATCTAACTTCAGCATATTCATTCTTGACAAAAAATCGGCAATAACATTATTTTGCCTGAAATAGGTTAGAATATGATGTTTTTTCACTTAATTCTTGAAAATAATAATACTTTGTGGGGAATTAGTTTTTTTTTTACTGTCAAAACATAAATAAAGGCTTTTTGATTAGTGAAGCACATAGTTCGCCTTCAATGGTATGACTAAAATGTCTAAACACGTCTATAGTCGTCAATAACTCCCTCCCGAATTCAGAGTATTTCTTACAGAAATTGTCTTCTGACATTCCTCTAATAGACCACCAATTCCAAAGTCCATGAATGGAGACCATTCTACTTTATCGTTGTTCCCATTCCCTTTAATAGTTTTATTAAAGTAATTAACAATTTATAAAATTAATAAGTTACTAACTCATTAGAGAATAAAAAAACAATTTTGATTGTTTTCAAAATATTTTATTATTTTATAAGCTTGAGGAGGGGGGAATATAAATAAATTAAAAGGAAATACTTTTTTAATTTTTTTTTCTCCTGTCCCCGATACAATTATGATTTTCAATTCATAATCCAATATAGTGTTATCATTAAGTAAGTTGTATTATTTTGGCGTGTAACGACACCAAAATGGATAGTTTTGTAAACAACGCTTATGTAATATTGAATATATTTTTGTATATTGTATATTCGAAATAGTACAATTGATTTTGTTAACCTTTCTTTATATTGTTAATACAATTTCTGATAATAGAATAAAGCTTTTTTGAGGGGTTTCCCCTCCTTTACAATATATTTTATCAGGTGTCTTTCTTTATTAAGAATCAATTATTCATCATTCGATTAAGCTTTTTAGATATTTATGTAGAACAAAAACCAAAACTTGTATTATTAACATCTATAAATATATCTATGAATGATTAGTCAATATTTACATTTATCATAGAAATAATTGGAAATTTTGATAATCTAACAACAAATCCATTTTTTTTATCACATCAAGAACCTATTAAGTAGATTTCAAGTAATTTTTTTAGAATTGAGTAGAAACGGTAACGGAACTTTATTCTCAAGAACATTTTGAGGCTATCACACTTATTATAAAGAACCTTGAAAAGTGCAGAAAAATGCAATAAAGCTACTAAGGAATACAACTATTCGTAAAGGTGGAAGCACTACTAAGAGGAATAAAAAGTGCAGGATCCCCAAATAGACTGCTATAGAAAAGAAAGCTATTCTATACGATCATCACCAGCTGTCGGGACTTAAAGACGAGAGTCTTAATAAAATCATTACGTGTTTTATAAGCGGAAAATCCCCGAATTCAAACAAATTTTTAACAACAGCTTACCTCCACATTACAAAGAATTGCAATTCAAATAAACTTTTAAAGAAGCTTTTACAAATTTAGAACTGAATTGTGTCCTTTTTTATGCCTTGTGCCGGCTTGAGAGATAAAGAGGGAGATTTGTATAGTAGAACTATACAAATGCGGGTTATTAAACGTGCAAGGATACAATGATCTTATTTGCTTTTACAAGTTTTTATATCCCTAGATATTGAATGAAAATGGACATTGGATGAGTGGAATACTTTTTCTAGTTTTAACACGAACTATGATTTATTTAGTTAAAAAAGCTACAATCATTATTCTTTTATTATTGAAAAGAGAAAAAATAAAATAATCACAAGTGTGTGTGCTCATGAAAGACAGAGAGTAACACAGTTGAGGATAAGTTTAAGATGGACTCCAAAAATAATTGAAGATATACATTGGAATAATTACTGACTATGTCCTTGCTAGAAACGGAGTGGGATTTCTGTTTATTTTCATTCATAACATCTAGCAGTAAACATTATGAAAACGTAATCATACGTAAGTTGTTATTATAACAAATATTCTTTAAATTGCCAACATTACCAAATTAATTTTTGGGTTTTTTTAGCGTACCGACAGCTTATATTTTTTACAACTCTATGAATCCAAGTTATAACTTGGAAGAGCAAATTTTATCGTCTCACTCTTAAAGATGCTCACATTTTCATTGAAATACTAAGGAGTAATAAGGCAAGGAATATTCTATATATACTAGACCAACTCTCAATATTTACCCATTTTAACACACAAAATATTGAAGTCCAGGAAACGAGTTTATAAAATTATTAATTGAAACCCGAAAAACATGTTTTAGTCAACGTATCCGCTCTCAGAATTGATACTGAGCTCCAAGCGGGTGTATAAACTATTACAAACACTCTGGATGCACACGGAGCTCGTTCTTACAAGGGGAATTTTCAATACAATGCCCACTTTTCTAACAAAAGTAACACGATAAAAAACAGCATTGTCAATAGAAAATCAAAATTTAACTCAATATTGCAGAATGTACAAAATTATTTACATTTCAAATAATATCGTATTAAACAGATGAGACAATTTTCTTTTCTTCAGATTTTCTTACATAATCTTGTTATTACTACGCGTATTTAAGTCTTTATGGACAGTAAATATATTTAGAAATAGGAATTTTGTCTTTATTGGGTTGAGTTTTAAATACCACACATGTAATATTTCTTTTTCAGCCTATTAGGATAGTTTTCAGAAATTTGAAATTTTATCCAAAATATGGATGGATATTTTTTTTATTTCTGTTATTTTAATGATGTTCATAAATTATCTGAATAGTAACTATCTAGAATATTCAAGAAAATTTACATTGTATTCTTTAGTCAGCTTTCAATTTTAAAAACATACATAGGCTTCTCATTAATGTTATACAAGTTGATTGGATTAACTTTAATGAACTGTTGTTGAGCTGTGAACAATTTCCCATCTTTCAATTATTTTTTTTTCTATATAATTAGAAAAAGTTGTCTCACTTTCAATTAAATTTGAGCCTTATTTTTATTAACTTGACTGATTTCTTAGAAAAGGTGTAGGCCAGGTTTGTGTTATTTTATCCTTTTTTCCTAATTACTTTGATCAGAAGGATATTGCGTAGTGACATACATCCAAAAGTCTAATTTCTATATTCCGATGAGTTAACAGATAAACAAGGAGAACATTTTTAGTGCTGATCGAGACAAGATATTTGATATAGTAAAATAATTGTTTAAAAAATTATTTGTTTAAAAAAAAATTCAGGAATTATAAATATCTTAATAGTAGTAAGAGTCAAAGGACAGCTCGACTTTCATATATTACATAAACAATAAGGGTGGATTAACACATCCGTAGTGACAAGAATATTATTACTCCCATCTTTTTGTTTTTAACTACATATGCAGAAGAAGAAGAGGCAAGAAAACAGTTTTTCTTTTCTTTCGTTGAAAGGTGCAACATTCTCACATTTTACACCTATCTCAATTAATTACATTTTATTATTAAATAATTATTCTATTTGTACTTTTAACCTTTCAACAAATTTTAGAGCTTAGAAATGTGTGAGCCTTAAATGTTTTATGATAAATTTGATGACAATACTAATGTCTTTTTATGTAAAGAAGTTGCTTTATATTATCAATAAATAATTCATTCATTCCATAATTTGAGTAAAGTTAGATGTAAGTTCCTTTCTTTACCGTAAGATCTACACATATATCATGAGTGTACTATACAGGTATATAAAGTGGATGAAATAAGTATTTGATCTCTTGCCGATTATGTAAGTTAATTTTCTCGTTATTGAGCCATTCTTTTGTAGTGCTCGTTGTATTTTTTGGGTCATTGTTGAGCTGGAGAACCAATTTTACAACCTATTTTTGGTACCCTGCCTTAACAACTTCACGAAACAATGTGGACTGTTCTTTCTTTGTCAGTAAGTAAACTTACAAAGTTCAAAAAGATAAGTTCTTTGAAATAATTGGCAAGGTTGTTCACACATACTAAATGTATTAAACTACCTTCAGCATATTATCAGAATAATAATTTAAATTACCAACTCTATTTTATATCTATCTTGAATAAATAACATAATTTTTAGCTTTTATATACAACTATTATTTTCTTTATTTTTACAGCTACAAACCCCTTTCAACTTTGTGTTAATGAATTTAATATATGCTGAGTTTTTATCAGCAGCATATGGAATTCCAGTTGACTTCGCTGCGTCCTTTGCATATGGTTGGAAATTCGGAAAAGTTTTTTGTATTATTACTGGATTTATCCTAACCACGACAGGTCAGTAATCATTATTTCTATAGATATGATACATTAAATTTTATTGAATGACAATTGGAAAATTAAATTAGCAATTTTTTTTTTAATTTAAAGAAATCTTTTAATCTTTTCTGTCATTTTTTTCTACCCTCCATTACTTTTTTTATGTGTAATCCACCCAAAAACCATAAATACCATTATGGTAACTTGTGTTAATCATATTTTACTAAATTTTATATATAAATTCTAAGGTCGTTATATGCTTCCTGTATCCAAATTTTTAATAATGGGAAGATATACTTTCCAAGTAATGAACAAGTTCCGAAATTTATTTTGTAGGTTTCAATAAATAAAAATTACGAGATTCAACAAAGAACTAAATAAGAATGATCATGAAAGGGGTTAGAAGATGTTTTATTCTGTATAGAATATCCCTTGTTTCATAATAATTTATTAATCAAGAAATAATCTGTTCTTAACAGTCTACCAAATATAATATTCTCTACCAAAAAATACTTTTTTACATTACGACCCAACAAACTATAACTTATTATAATAAAAGTATATTATATTTGTTCATTAATATTAATTTAGTAAGACAACTGCTGGGGGCAAATAAATTTTTATTGTTCAAATTTCCATTTTAGTTAGGGGTAATTAAACTCTCAAGGAAAGTAATCTTGATAGGATTTGAAGGAAAGTAACGAAAAAATAGAATATATATCATGATAGAATAGTTTTGATTCAACATTTTTTTTAAATACTGTGCAGTATTTTTAGTTGAGTAAAATTTATAATAGTTGGTAAACAAGCAATAATCGTCTATTAATGTTTAGATAAAATATACTATGATTTGGAAGATGAATAAATTTCCTCTGAATATACTTTTTTGTAACACATAATTTTAAAAAACTATTTTTTTTTAAAACCATATGGCTTTCTACTGTAAACATTTAGTAAAGTAAGTTTGCCCGGAACATTTAAACTTTACGTTCTTTATGTTTTGTATTATCTGAAATAGTCTTTTTTTATTCATCAAATTCATTTTTTCAAAAATGCTTTGTATGACTGCACAGCCTTGAAGGCTAAAAAAATTGTTATCAATCCCATCTATTGAACCTTAAAAGCCAACATGAAAATTTTCAGCAAAATTCATTCGTTGTTTTGTTCTTGATTCTCGGACAAACACACACAATCACATACAAACACAAAGACATTTGCATTTAATATATAGATAAAATTTTTACAAAGTTTTAATAAAAATTGTTTTTTTCTGACTTTTTCTATAGTTCTACTTATTACTTTTTCCAATTTGTTAACAATGCAAACTTTTGCTTAATAAGAAGAAAAAAATAATTTTTTTAAAGTAAACATTCTTAGGTGGGGGTTTTCGCTGTATAGAGTCCCCATTCTAGTTGTACATTTTAATTACATTAAATAAAAAAAATATTGGAGGGCAGTGTAGACTGTTTAAAGTTTTGGACTCTGAGTAGAATTGATGAAGGCATCGAAGTAATTCCTACCTATATCATTGCCTTATCTAGAGGAGGGGTTTGTGTTTATATCCTTCGCCTCTTAGCTTGAAGCTAGTTTAATGAATCGTCATAACAGCTAAGCTGTTCTTTTCCCAAAGATTTTTCAAATTTTCAGGGTGATAACATTAAGTTTTAATTTCTTTTTTGTTTTAGCAAATCGGAAGGTCATATTTTTTTAACTATGCCAATATAGTAGAAACATTGAATGGTATTAATTGTATTCAAAACCGTTGTTAATCCTTGAAACGCCTATACTATTGATCGGCTTAATTTATGTCGTTCATTCAAAGTCATTTCCTCCATAAAACCTCGTTTTGTTCGATTAACAGTGGTGACAAATTTGATCAACTATGGCATTTGCTAGTCGCATGACTACGATATGTTTACACATTTCGTTAGATATGTCTGAAATGCTTTGAAATATATATATTTTTTTTTGTAAATACATAATATTAAGAAGTTAATAGTTTTTGTTTTAGGAGCTTTTGAATTGCATTTGATCGCACGTCTAATAAATACTTTAAAAAAGTGTTTACTAGTTAAATTTACACCTAGTATCATTATGTTTCTCTTTGCTTCCTGATTACACATAATTGATTAATTAACGAAGAATAGCTCATAGGAACACAAATATTTTCTAAATTACCAACACACACTTTTATATATATACTTACCAGAATTACATCAATGTATCAACTAATCCGAGAGAATATTTATTTAAAAGCTGCATTTTTTGCATGACTTCATTTTTTTTGTTTCATGAAATAAATAATACACATTCGTATAATTCATAAAAGTAGTTACAATTGAAGTAGCTTATTTATGACAAAAAGTAGACATGTAAATCATATATTTTCAAACAATTTACAATAATATTTTTAGATACTCGTTTCCCAACATATGAATTATTTGAGGTACGAGATGGATCAATTAAGACCAAACTGGGAAAATTTTTGATACTAAATATTAATATTTATATAAAACTTTTATAATAAATATAAGTATGATCATTGTAAAATATCATATAGTGCTGAATATTAGTGAAAATATATTTTTATGCATTGTAAGCCTAAAGGCTCAATTTATGATGGTTCTGATTCATTTTCCCCTTATTCATAGGCATGGTTTGCATTTTTACTCTCACATACCTCACCGTTCATCGTTATTTTTGTGTTTTTCATCCGTTTTTTGTCTCATATGTGGAATCAAAATACATAATAATATCATCAACTATATGGATACTGTCTTTATCAATATCAATTCCACCATTATTTGGATGGTCCACTTACGCTCCAGAATCTTCAGGAATGTCGTATGTTATTTTATCATTAGTATATAAGGGCAAACCAGGGGTAATTGCAAAATAGTTTTTTCTCAAACATCAAAAAACTACATCAACGAAGTTTACACTATAATTGTGCATATGTTATAATGCAGATTAATATGGAATAATCAATAATTATTTGTCTACCTTTCTTGGAAATATTAAAAAAAAACTGATTTTCATTGAAAAGAGTAATTTTTTAGAGAAACAGTGTTTTTGGAATAACCCTGTCTGGTGTTCATTGTTTTCTTAGTAATTTTTATGATACGAGCTGTTGATTATTTTGGTATCTATTGATATTATTTTATTAAAATTTATATCTTACTCATATAGGAGAAATTTGAGATTCTATTACACTCAATACAAATGAATTATATCTTAACAAGTTCTACAAACATTCTCGTCTATATTTATTATCAATTTTTTTTACGCTTCAAAGCAAAAATATTATATTTTTGCTCAATCACAGGTCCAACTATTATAACATACGGTAAATATTGTGCATAATTAGATTACCTAAAAAATGAAGTTCTGACCGAAGTATTTCTGGCCACCACAGAACCCCGACTTGAATCCCCTTGAATAAAGCCTCTGATGGCAAATTGAAGGCAATGCCTGTAGATAAGGAGTATTTAGTCCCTAAATCAATCAATTGAGAAAGAATGGCGATCAATGTGGAAGCAATACATTAATACATAAAGTTTTCTAATGAGTTATTAACAAGTTCCAATTTTCAAAAGATATCTATAGTTGAAATTACAGTCGCTAGGTTTAATTAATTGTCAACGTCATTATGTTCCAAGACTTTCTGACAGCCCGGTAACTATATACAATAATATCTTTACAACTTAGAATAGAAAGGCTCACATAATCTCTCTTCTATGAATGTTAGTAAAAGATACAAACACAATAATAACAAAACAGTTCAAAACCTAAAAAAAGTCAAAATAATCAAACTCATTGAACAAAATAAACGAATATTGCATAAGTGTTATTACCTATTAACTAATATATTTATGGTCCAAAATTTATCATATTTTATCCAATAAATCCTTAAAAAATCGTTTTATTTTTATACATTTCTAATTATTTTCTTCAATATAACAGCTTATAATACAATCTAATTGTTATGGGGGAAATTTAAGTATATTCAGTGAATTAATTATTTTTGTGGACATACAACTTCCTCACGAGAGTTATATTCAAAATTAGTGATTATCAATTAAGTAAAACAATTCATTCGCAATTCACTAAGTTTTGAAATAGTAATGACAATCACATTTTTCAATTAAATTCTATTGAAGTAAAAAAATAACTTATATTTTCTCTCTCACATAATGGTTCCTATGAAATATAACATATGAATATAATAACAAAATTAACTTGTATACATGTATCAAGAACAGAGGTTCACATTATCTTTGAGAATACAGGATTGTCTTTAACTTTTTTTAATGAAAAGATATTCAAAAGTAATAATGAAGTCAGGAGAGAGGCTTGAAGTTCTTAGAACATTCATTGTCTATTAACTTTCGAAATTAAAGCAGGAATTTTTTAACTTTAAAGATATAAAAAAAGTACTATTTGTCTGAAAATACAAATTAAATTATTTAAATCATTTTACTTTTTTTTTCTATAAAATCATCATCAATAAAAGTTACAAATAATTTTATGAAAGTCCACAATTAACACAAATTACAATTAAATATTTTTCAACCTTTTGAGTTAACTTCTTCATTCAGTGCCATTCTTGAGGGGTTTTCTTCAGGTTTAAAGAGTCCTAGATTAAACCTAATGGTGTTAAATGATGTTAAAGTAATTTTGAATAAGAATAGAGGCTATTGGAGCTAAAACTTCATATCCACATAGTTGTTTCCACCTTATAGAAGGGAAAATTTGCTGGATTGATTGCAAAATACAATCACCTTACTAGTGGCCTGTACTTAATAGAAATTTAGCCAAGCTGATAAATACTATACTTATATCTAGGCTCAAATGACTTGCAATAGTAGTTATGAAATTGTTAGCTATATTAATCTCTTCTCCAGATAATTTTGTTTTGTCGTATTTAGGATCAAATATATATGCAGTTGTATGTGCTGGCTTAACACATATTTCCTAACGCTTGTACAATAACTTTATAATTCTGTTTTTTCTAGTTCACTTATAAGTGAAGAGAAATAAGCCTATATTTACCTTTTGGCCTATTGTTAGCAAAAAAATACATATGCAACGATACAACTTTATAGTCATGAATAAAACCTCTCCCGAGCATTTTCTTTCATTTTAGAGGCAAGGATGGGCCTAATTCACAACACAAATTAATTAGTGGACTGTAATTCTGATTTTATTAGAGGCACACAAACAACTGAGTAATATATATATATTTATAAAGGAGCGCAACTCGCTTGTGTACATAATAAGAAAAAACGGCAACAATATCAAAAAGGAAGACATACTATCAAAAAAAAAAAAGGATTGCATTGAGCATTGAAGGAGTGATCGCATCTTCAGAAGCATTTTGAGACAAAAGAACCAAAGGACAGGTATTAAGTACAGCCTCGATCTTTATTAATGTAGTATTTAGTTGTTCGACGGTCATATGTGCATTTCCAAATTGACGAAGAATAATATTTTTTTTTAAATTTTACCATTGTTTCCCATGCTCCTCCACAATGAGGTGATCTAGGTGGGATAAATTTCTATGCTATCCCTCTAGAAAATGACTATTTGGCAAAAAATTCTTTTTCTTTCTGTAAAAACTTAGAATATTAGCAGATCCAACAAAATTGCGTCAATGATCGCTTCAAATGACGCTGGACGTTCCTTTTCGTCCCACAAACCGACGAAGAGGGTTGACGAAATCCTCAGTGTTCAATGATTTTGCTAGTTGGATGATGCACAGCTTTAGTTGAAAGATCAATCAGTAAATAAACAAATATAAGACTTTTTTTGATTTGTTTTTCTTTTTGAAGTATAAAATTGATCGGACCTCCATAGTCAATTCCAGTTTGTGGAAATGGAGGACCCACATCATCTACCCTTGAAACAGGTAAATCACCCATTTTCTGAGGAGATGGCTTGGCTAAAGAACGTTGACATCTAACACATTTGCGTATTATTGAATTGACTAATTGTCTCCCTCGAACAATACAATGACGAGAACGGATTGATGCTAAAGTTGTAGCAGGACCACTGTGTAGTAATCTTGCATGTTCATGTTCAATAAGAAGAACAGCAAAACGTGATGGATTTGAAACTAACATGGACGTCGGATATAGGATTGTAATATTTCAATACATTATTAGGGCGTCCTCCACAGGAGTATCATAGACAATTTCTAAGCTTGCACGACTATCTTTTTTTGATAACAAATCACCTTGACTTGACACTACTCTTGAATTGATTGTCAAAATAGATTTCTTGTTCAAGCCGCACAATACATTTTATTGCAATTTCTAGGTCTTCAAGAGAAAGTGCACAATCTGGTTTGGGGACACTTCCCTTTAACAATATCGGTAGTCGTTTTAACCACGCTATAGATCTTTGAATCTTGATCAAAGACGAAAATGTAGTTAGGGTTTGAGATAAAGGAGTGGGAATATCTCGAACAATAAGTTTATTATTAATAAATTTCTTTTTTTCACAGTCTATTTGAGTATTTTCTTCGCCAGTAATGACTCTTTGGCCAATATTCTTCTTTTAAACTAAGCCAGTGAGGCCCATTGAACCATAAATCATTTTTTACAAATTGAGCGGCCGACAATCCACGGCATCCATGGTCGGCAGGATTATGTACTCCAGAAACATGACTACAAAATAATGGACCTATAATATCTTGAATGATCTGTATCCCATTGGCAAAGTAGATTTTCCAATTCGATGCCTCACTTTGAATCCAATGAAAAACAACCGCAGAATCTGTCCATGCACGAACTCTGACATTAAGCACTTGACTCCATCCCTTGGATGAAGCATCTCCAAAAACACACAACTCAGCATCTTTATGATTAAAATTGGGTTTCATGACATATCTAGGAACTGAAAAGGATTTAAGAAGTCTTAACTCACGTTTCAATTGTAACCCTCTCTTAGCCAGATCTTTTGGCAACAAGCCATCCCATTTTATCTCCATGTTTCTTGAAATATGAGTTTAGCTATGAAAAAAACAGCTGCAAATCTACCTTGAGGATCAAAATATCTCGAAGATGAAGATAACACACCCCTATTGTTAGTGATTTTGAATCCTTGTTAAAATCCATAAAAAGGTAAATACTATCTTCTTTTGGATTACAAGAATAACCGAGAGCCTTAGTTTCATCAAGTAATAGAGTTATATCTTCGTTATTGAGTAATTTATTATGAAGATGTGAAATCACTTCCGGAATATTGCTGCACCACTTCCGTAGTTGAAATTGACCATAAGAATTTATCTTAATAGGTTGATCCACCATTTGTTTGGCTTCGATAATGTCACTTGCTCCAGTGACCAAGTCATCCACGTACATATCATTATACATATATAGTACTCACTGCAGTTTGATATTCTGCTTTGAATTTCTGAGCATTCATTTTGACAGCAGATATACACGAATGAACAGCACTTGCCGTTCCAAAAACCTGCCTCGTATGGCGACACTCTTTGATAGTGCAATTTATTTTTATTCTAAAAAAAACGGAGAAGGTCTTGCTTGAAACATAAACTTGATTGTACATTTTTGTTTTGTTAGCCACAATAGCTACAAGCACAAAGCTCCACACGTATAGAATATCTATAAGATCAAATTGTATCTTTGGACCTACATAAAGTTGATCAATAAACGATTTACCATGATTCACTTTCATTGATGCGTCAAAAAAAAAAACGTAATTTAGTTGTAGTAGACGTTTCTTTTATCACACCATGATGTGGTAAATAACAAACCATATTATTTTTGATTGCTACTTCATCATACGGTATCACTTTAGTGAAACCCAAATCAAAATTACTTTGACATAGCATTCCGATATGCATTTCCAAATTCAGCCCTCCTACGAAATGATGATTCTAGTTTATTGAAACGTTTGAGAGGGAGTTTCTTTTGACTCCGACATGTCCAAAAAGTCATCCATCAAAGGTAAAGGATCCTCGATGTGACCATTGTCTGTCATTCTAACTTTACAACGAAAAACTTCCTCAACCTTCAATTCATTTTTTGATATATATTTCTTATTTGAGGTACCAATTTCTTCTAGTTTCCAAAATTTTGAAATATCAGGAAATGCTGGTTTGATAGATGATGAGATACACACACATAATGCCGATTAAATGGGATACCAACATTCCCACTAATAACCCATCCAAGTTTCGTATGTTTTGCAAACGATTCATCCTTTTTCCCAATTCTATCTGGAACAGATGTTAAAATCATATTAGCTCCTATCAATATTTGTATTTTTCCTGTTAGATCTACAGAATCAGCTAAATCTAAATCACATAAATGTGAATGAGATAAACAATTTTTGGAGTTGATAACGAGTATTCAGAAATACGATTAACTTCAAAGGCCTCGATTAGAACTGATTTTCCAGTACGAGTCTGTAATCTGATACTGTGTTGAAAACACTTTTTAATCGGACACTCCATATCAGCAACACCACTAATAGACATTTCTGCCGGGATTACACCTAACTTATGACACTTGACCACCGTAGAAGTTACTAAACTTATCTGAGATCCAGGATCGAATAATACACGAACCTCTTCACTACGATCATTGCCTACAATATGTGTTGTTGTAGTCATGAACAAAGTTGATTTAATAGTAGAAATATGCCCAACATTAGATCTTGAACTTAAAGGAACAATTCCTGTTTCCTTTTCTGTTCTATAGAGAAGGGTATGTTGTCTACCATTACACTTTTGATATGAATTAATTGATAAACAGTCGCTTAGACAATGCCCCATTTTCTAACATTTAAAACAAACAACGAAATTCTTGACATGTAATTGACGGGTATTGTAAAGTTTTCTTCTTGAACAACACACGACCATCGAGTGAATGTTGTTCTATACAATTATTAGGACACTGATACAAATTGATTATACTTTTATTAACAACCCGTTTCCTTATTTGCAATATTCCATCACTTTTAATTCAATTGCAAGCTTCTGCAATGCCACCTTCAAACACACACAAACGGCTGAGTAATATATATATTTATATATAAAGAATTGCAACTCGCTCGTGTACATAATAAGAAAAAACGACAAAAATATCAAAAAGGAGGCATACTAAAAATAATGAATATAAATGATACAGGGAAACACCAATATCACGAATCCATTGTTACGACTTCACTATCCAAGTCATAATTTGTATATTTTGTAAAAAAATGGAGTTATAAGCACAGAATCCGGTGGGCCTTGCATAATCCAATTTACTACAAATTTTAGATCCTCCCGGATTTTAGGAGAAGTATCTCATATTATAGAGTGAGTTCCATCATTCGATTAAGTTGTCGGAAGTCTTCAGATAGACGATGACCTCTGGAGTTATTTTATACGACATTAATTGTAAACGAAAGCGAAGAAGAATGTGGTTGAATCAATTTGGATTTTAATAGCCCAGTAATATCGATTTAAGAAAAATAATTTAAGACCGCTGAGTCTCCTAAATTAAAAAAAGAAAAGAAACACAGTTCCTTGGACAATACTGTCATTGAGCCACTAAATTCTTGGTGGGAACACGTAAGCCAAAATCTGAGAAAAGGGAAGGACTCAAACGCGTGCTCTCTTGCAATAAGAAGAAGAAGGGGGTGAGGTGGCTATAATTAGAATATATTTGAAAAATATTCTCAACTTTTAAATAAGCTTTTCTTACTTAAATCAATACGAAATTTTTGGTGTTATGAAAATATGGAGAGAATGTACTATCCTTTGTCAAGAATATAAAATTAAAAAAATTAAAGCGTAAAATTAAAAAATCAGTTCCGTTAGGGATTATACTTTGGCCTCCATAAGCCCCAGGAGATTTAACAGTATAAGGAGTAGAGTTATTAAAGATAAAAGAAACAAAAACTTCCGAATCGACAAGGAAGTGGATTTTAAATAGATTATATTCTATATAGAACAAGTAATTTTTTTAATTTGCTATATCAGCTCTTTAAAGCTGAGGACTGATTAATTTTTTGAGAGGAAGTTAAAAAAAAGATAATGAGGGTCTCAACACAGGTGTTGGCTTCCATGCCATAGCTGATATGTTGCATGCAAGCCTTTTTATTCTTTTTTTCGTCTTTGTATATTTTCCTTTTAAGAAATACTGAAGTTTGATTTTCATGATGCGTTGTACCTTGGTTTTAATTGACATCTAAATTTGAAATTGAAACAGATTTAGCCGAGTATTTTAACCCATCGCTAAAATCTTCTCGACCTAATTTGGGATGGGATCGTGCTACTTCCATGAGAGAAATGGGTACTGATCTTATCATGATCTCTTTTGTAAGCGTGTCTTTCAAATTAGGGATTAATGTAGGATCGAAAAGACTGTTAAGAAGGGTAATCATCTTCTCAGCTAGTATTGACCCATCTAAGAGGAGGTCAGGAGTGTTCTTACAACTATCATTGAATGAAAAAATGCTGTACTTCAAAATATTATCTTTAAGGTTATCAAAATTACTAATTACAAAAGTCTCTAATTATGTAAGTAGGGAGAATGGAGATAACAATGTTCAACTTATTTGACCCTTTTGATATATTGTGAATTTTAAAAAATGACTTCACTTGTACGATCTATGTTTCAAGATTACCTTGCTCGAACTAAGATGGACGCACATTGCCATATCTTGAGTGATCTTGTTTTTTGAAAGGGGAATTCTCGGTTTGAAATTCGTTCGAGTGGGTATTCAGGATTGTATACCAATGAAGGAAGCTCACACTTTTAATATTTAAACTAGACGGAATGTAATTATTTTATGTTATTCTCAGAAAACATGTAAACATAAATCTTTTGTTGAAGATCGCACATACATGATTACATTTTTTATTTATTAATTTGTCAAGAAAGACTATGTAAGTATATATCCAGTCACTCTATCTTTGTTTTATACTCAATAGTCAATGTAAGTTTTAAAAAGTGAATGTTAAAAGCAATTTAATGTAGTAACCTATCAGTACTTAGATAATAATTTGTGTCACCAGTGGCTTGGGATTGCAGGGACGCGCTTAATACAGTTTTTATTTTATGAACTTCCTGCGTGGTAAATTGTTATGGACCTTTAATGCAGTGAAATGTTTAATTCAGATGACTGTTAGACCAGGTTTAACTGTAATACGTTATGAATGAATTATTATCTCTAATTACAAAATATGACATTTTTGTAAATTTTTATTCGACAATTTATGTCACTAAAAAAAGGCATGTGAAGTAGGAGTACAAACAGTTTCTTGACAATTTTTTTTTTTTTTTAAATCAAAACTTTTAATAAACATTTTATTGAATTTATATTATTTGCATATTATAAAAATATATTTTTTTTATTTCTAGATGCGCCCCATCATGGGAGGATGAAAAATACCTGATGTATTTGGTCTATATTCTAACTGTGGGCTTCATAATTCCTTCCTTCATTTTCATGTACACGTCTTTCAGTATCATTTGTTGTATGAAAAAGGTTAGAAGATTTGTTTCTCAAAAATTTAATTTATGATATTAAAAAAAAAAAAAATCATTCATTGATCATAATTTATTTGAATTAGCATTTTAACAGTCCCATTTTTGGTAAAGTTTTGACGGATCTAATCTAAAACTAAAAAAAACCAGTTCAGTTCGGTCCAGTTGAACTAAAAAAAGTTGTTTTCATAAGTTTAACAAATATTTTTACAAAACCCTCCAAGTTACAAGGCTGACAATTTTAGCTTAATATTACTCAAACTCGCTTTTTCCGCAAATTTTGCTGTCCTATAGCGAATAGAAGCAATTGTGTATGTGACTTCATTCGTGGTATTTTTAACTTTTTTGATTGTATAAAAGACGACAATGTAATAAATGGGTGTCCTTCTAGATTTTTTAAGTTGCATGAAAATGATTTAAAATTATCTATAACTAGCTAAATTACTTGAATAATTTTAATAAGTAATTAATACTTTCGAGACATTAATATTAATGTAGGTTTTAATATGCTTCTTATCCAATGTACTTTATTAGTATTTATTGATTAAATTTATGTAATTTATCGACTTATTTAAGTTATTTTTTAATGTTCCTTGAATTGGTGGGATGTAGTTGCATTTATATTTACTCAATCTGACCTCGGAACTGTCTTTTAAGTCCATATTCATAAGTATATTTCCTTCTCTAGGAACTACCATGTTCAAGAATGTTCAATTTCTCCAGAGCATGCTGCCCATTGAGCTACATTATCCCATTATTATTCTCAGAGATTTTCATGAAATCTTTTTTTTTGTTTATTTATTAAATATTCCATAAAAATTTGAAGGGTAACGGAAAAATATCAATCCAAATCAATTTCTTTTTTGGGCAAATATTTTTAAGTAATAATTCGGATTATTTTTCTTAGTTGTACCTTTGTTATAAACACAAGTAAACAATATTGGTTTCTAATTATAATCTTTCATTTTCTTGATTTTTGTATGATTAGACACGATTTATAGGAGCTCTATTCAAGACAACTTACTAAATATATTATTTTACAATGCTTTAATGTTTTTACGCAACCTTGATCAAAAAAATAAAAATAGAATAACAATGACTAAGAACAGGATTTTTGTAGGACGAGTAAAACAAAAAAAATCTCTATAAATATATGTCATTATTATGATACAATTTATCAATTATTATTACCTTTCATGATTTCCTATATTTATAGTTATTTCACGTAGAAATATAGCTCTGAATCGTAACTATACTCTTAAAACGCAGTTCATAGCACTATTCAATAAAATTCTGGTCTTTGAGCGCACACCGAGTGAGACTTTCATTAAATATTGTTATTTAATCCGTAGAAACACGAAAAATACTATTAAAACCTTCATTATGCATAGGTTTGGCCTTGACAGCCTCATTATTATTTTTTTTGTTACAGTATATTCTGAGTCTTATCTTGTGGTAAAAAATCTTTACACTCGTAGATGAAAATAAAATTTAATATCAAATCAAAAAAAAAATTGCAAAATATGAAAGGTTCATGATTTTTATGCTCTTTTTTATGTTAACAAAAAAAAGTGTCAATTCATAAAAATATCTAGTAAATTAATAATTTTTTTGCTACATTGATACGTATTTGAAAAAGTAACTAAACACATTATACAACAAAATTCAAGATTTGAAATAATGTAATGTTGCGAAAAATGTTCAAAAGTAAATATAATTAATTGGATTTTTTTTTTGTTAAATAAGTAACTACAGAAGGTTTGTCCACCGTTGCCAGGGACATTATAACATTTTTCTTAAATGGGAACTCTTGTGTATATATATATATATATATAACTTGTAAAATTTTAAGAATTATTCCCATGTTTGTTTTATAAGTAAGATTATAGTAATATATTGGGATTATATAGATAATCTCACAGTGCTTCCCCGAGCATAAAAAAAAAACTTATAATATTCCGAAATACACCCGGCTTTCAAGTTGTGCAGGTGAAGTACTGGGTTTCAAGACAGTTTAAACTGCACCACCGCCGCCGTATTTCTAAGCACCAAGAACCCCTTTAATAGACTATAATACACTCCCACCCACGGAATGTGGGCTGTTGATCCCTGTGGCAGGTTAAATTCTTCCGCTTCCCTGAACATCAAAATACCCTTCTAATATACAAAATATACCCAGTCCTCAGGTTGTATGGTTGGAGTACTAAAAAATGCTATTTTAAGGATGTCATTATCCTAAAGGACAAACAAAATGTTACTAGAACTGTTTTTCGAGTAATAAGAACTTACAATAATTTAATTAGGAAACCCCAATCATCATTTCAGCCATTATTGAGGGACATACATACACACAGACATTCGCATTTATTATCTAGATAGATATTTATTTTTCATTTCGTTACAATTAACTCAACCTATTTTCTTGAACAGCATTAAATATTATTATATAATTTTTCTGATTTGGTCCTGATCGGTCCTTCCAAATAAATGAAGACTTATAGACCAAAAAGTTATTAGATGTTATTTTACAAATTTTAATGACGTTGATGCTATAGTAAATTGATACAAAAATCAAACAATAGATAATATTTGAATAAATTTAGCACAGATTTTTCAGTTAAAAGATCTTCCTAATTTTTGACTTGAGAAAGATACGGTTATTGGTCAATTAATATTGTTGACATATTTATGATTTGTTTTGCAAAAATTTGTTGTGAGGGATTCTTCGCAGTGGTTCGGAAAAAATTGAGAAAAAAAGTTATGTATGACTTTTTTTCACAAAAAAAATCGGTCCACGGTTTCGAACAACAGTCTGGACCAAAATACGGGTCTAAAAAATCACTTAAGAACGAAACGGGAAGAAAATGGGTTCGGACAGAGTCTCAACTAGTGATATGTCGGTCCTTATTTATTCGGTTTAGTTTACTCCATTCGTATGACCAACCCTATCAGTCTTTGGGATCGATCCTTAAAACTGTGTTGTGCTAAGGATTGTCCATTCTAGAACTGATTTAAATGAGTAGTAAAGTTGAGTGACATAATTAAGTACCAAACTTGTGGGTCTGAACTGAACTGGAAAAAATTGAAGTATTCAGTCTTAAATAAGGCTGGACATAATAGTAGTCTCAACACTTGTACCTATGTATGCATAAGTAGATACTTAAATAAAAAATTCTCCCAGACTGTGTAAAATAATAATCAAATTTTAGTTGGGAATTTGCATTACACTCCCACACAAACGGTTAGAATCATTAGTAATATCGGTAGGTATTTAAAAAAAGCAAAACAATGTCATAATTTTGTGTTATAAAATTTTATCTATGGTGTCATTTCGCTTAGTCTTTTTTTTTCTTTTTTTTTTACATAGATACTTTTTGATGAACAATAATAGCCAATAGAACGCCTTCTATTCAATCAATTTGCAATTCTTCATAGAATACCAAAAATTTAAATACAAAAAGAAAGCGGAATTTACGTGAAAAAGTTCAAATTACTCTGTCACTGTCGAATAAAGATAGAAAATACTTAATTCGGGAGTAGAACAACATCAAATTTAGTTCATAATTGATTTCAATTTTTGTTTTATCCAAAGTGTTGAGTAACTATGACACTGGCAAAATGTATCCGTGGACAAGTCGTATCAAAGTGTTAGACAATGGCTATAACGGCAATGCATTTTTATTGTTACTTTCAAGTATAAAAAGGTGTACTCCCGATCACTGCCTTTTCTGTCTATAAATGTATGTAGGTTTTCTTGTTGGCTTTGATTCGAGTAATGGATCACCGAAAAAGAAAAAAATTAAACATATTTTTCTCTACAATAATAAGTTCAAACTTTTTTACATCAAACCCCTTAAGGACAGTTAATCGTCCAACACGACTTGCTTGCAGATGTACAACGCTGGTATCACGGTGAAAATTAATATTATTTTAGAATATAATTGTGACTGAAAACATAATGAAATGAGAAAAACTTAAGCTCCAAATGACTCTACGGAGTAATTTAAATTTGACTTCGTCATCATTTATTAGTACCCTGTGGAGCCTTAAGCCTACCTTATAATAAATAATTATTTGTCATTTAGATAATCTATCCGTCCCAGGGCCCTTGAAATATCTATGAAGTATATAGGCTCCAACAAAATCACTACTCTAGAATAAGGAATCTGTTAACATAAATTATATATTTTTTCACACACACACCGATGTAGTTTTTACTCACGTCTCTATCCATAAACTTTGCTCAATATCACACAATTTTAGACACTCTTCTAAAAGTCCATATTTTCTATTATATTAATTGCACTGCAAAAGTACATTTATATACAATATGTACATAAATAGGGATATACCTATGTATAATGTACATATTATAATATATTTGTACTTGACAATCCTTGTCCTGGTCCTCCATTTCTTTACGTCTATTCAGATCATTATTTTTGTCATGGGTTGATGTCTTCTACATTTCGTTTATTTTTTTCAATTTCTTTTAAATTTAATTTGTCTATTCACAATTAATGTTTAGAATACTCTCATGTGTTCATTTAATATTATTAAGAAAATGAAATATAATTAGTGGTGCAGTTGTACAAAAAATAATCTTTACATTTAACATGCACTCTTTTTTTTTTTAACTGAAGTCTATTTTGTTTAGTAGAATGGTTATTTAATTAAATAGAATATATGATTAAAGTAATCGTGTGATGGATGTTTTAAAGAATAAAATAACTTAATTTATTTATATACTACCTGGACTTTGTCAGTTTTTTCCATGTTTCAGGCAAACTTAGTATAATTAGATAAATTTAATTATGATTATGTAAAATAGTAAAAAATACTTTCTCTAAATGTAATAACACTTTACAAATGACATTACAAGTTTTTTAAGTCAACTCCGACCATCTAAAGAAAATGACCTTGTATTTGGTTAATAGACTTGGTGAGGCAGAGTTTCACCGGCAATCTCAATCTTTTAAATTGTAAATGAGTATTAAAAGGAATTTTAAAAAATTCAACAGTTTATATTGTTAAAAAGATATGAATAAATACTTAGTGTACAACCAAATTAACTATCTTCATTTTTTAAGACAGAAGTATGCAATTTTAAGAGTTAGAGAGCTGCATTCAGAAGTGGATTCTTTCCAAGGCTTATACAATAGTTGTATTAATCACAAGATTTATTTTTACCATTTATTCAAATAAACAAGTAATTAAAATACAAAAATTAATGAGATTTTTACATTTGTTATAATCATTAACCAACTTGTCAATATAGTGCTGAAGTTGGTGTTAAGATTTTTGAATCCGATTAAAGATTTGAGTTTGCTATCATGTTTATTTTGAGCAAATTTACATTGAAACATTTTTCTTGTTCAATTTTGAGACTTTTAATTATATTTGAGATAACTAACGATATGACGATGTTATTTTATGGTCCAAAGTTCATTAAACAATTATTCAATTATTACATTTAAAGGTGGCATCAAACCCATGACTTTTAATCATATCTAAAATTACAAAATTTTTGTTATGTGTTTCTATATTTTAACTAAGTGAATGTAATGATTCTAAGAATGAACCCCAAGAAGCTTGAGCCATTGTGATTTATTTATAACTGTAGGTACACTTTATTACTAATTCACATAACATCCTGGATTATATATACATATACAGGTTGACCAATAATTTGGTGATAATTTAACAGCCAATACATTCCCAAAATAGTTTATTTCTCGGAACATCTTTTTACACCATTGCAATCAGCGTGAAATTTCCTTTAAAATAAGTTCAGTTCATTCCACATGGTCACTATTTGCGGCAACTATAGCTCACAGACGCTTCAAAACTGGTTTACACGCTGTACAAATAGTCTCCTCGGACAAGTTGTCCCGTGAGTACCCTATGGCGGCATCCAAGTTGTCGATCCTGCGGTAGGAAATCACATTAATCTCCCTCTCTAGAATAAACTATATTATGGAGAATTCTATTACTTTTAGGACTTGGGAAGAAAGGTTCAACATAATCTTGCTCCAAAAGTACTTGAAAGTTTTTTGGCAATACTCTTGCACATACTTTACATTATGTGAATGTACTCCGTCCTGATAGAAGCTGTATAACCCTGCCCAGTGATGTTCCTTGATCCAGAGAAGTATTTGGGGGATGATAGACATGTTGATTCCCTTTACACCCTCGGTAATGAAGATCAAAGGCGTCTTCATTCCGCAGGTGGTGAGACCCCACCAAGACCATCTCTGAAGCCGATTTTTGTCCCTTAATACACTGCACTCGTTCAAGGGAATGTCTAAAAGCTCCGACCCAGTACTAAGTTGCTGTGGTTATTGTAAATTTCTATGAATTTAATTAATATGAGAGGGTGAATCTATGGTGATGTAAGTTAACAAACACGTTCTTTATTCCTCTTGTTGAATTCGTTAAATTATTGATAAATTACCTTAATCAATATCTTAAACTAAATATAATAGGCCGCCTAAATAACACTCAAAGGCTAATCCATCCTCAATTGGATGTCTGATACAGAGGAGGAGAAACCCCACTGTCTTTATCCTCGATCTTTGCAACATCTCAGATCATATTATATCGAAAAATAACGATTCCCCCTGCGACCAAAAAAGTTCTTGAGGTCTTTCAATTTCATATATTTACCGAAATCCTCCTTATAGTCCTTATTTAAACTACAAATGAATTATTTAGACAACAGTACTTCAAAAAAGAATGTTTTCCTGAATTACGACGTAGTTGAAGTAACCATCAATAACCTTGGAGTACCTGTCTATCCATATAAGTACTGAATTTGGACCCAGTCGTTTTAATTGTTTGTAGGCACAAAAACACCTGTTTTCAATTCTCAAATCTACTCTTCTCATGGACTACGAGCAGAAGTCATCAGGATTTAAATTTAATATCTATGTAATAGGCTTAAAGTATTCTCTTGTAAAAGTGACAAGTTGCTCATTCAAAATCCAAGCTCTACTATACATTTACAAATCATCAGAGGCCAAATTAGTTTCAAAATTTAATCTCTTTACTGAAAAAGTATCCGTGATTGGACCTGTGAAATGAATGACAATGTCAAATGAAAATTTAGAAATGATCAATTTATATAAAATCCTTTTATATTTCTTTGGCAAAGTAATTTTTTTCTCTTTGTATTATTCCTTAATATAAAATATTAAGAGTTCATTGTTATCCTTCAACGTCAACTTTATATTTTCCTACGCTAGAGCCTCTAAGGCTCTCAATTATTTGAGGATTATTAGTTTTCCTGACGTAGTCGGTCTTGTGGACACTTGTCTAAAGGATTTCAATTAAGTTGCTTACTTCTTCCCCTTATCATATTTATACCTACTACTCTGTTCAGTACAACAACCTTTAATAAATAATATAGGATTGCAAATTGTGCAAACAGAAGAAGTTGCTGAAAAGGCATGAAATTGGGGGCATATTGCACTTTTTCCCTCAATATATGGATTTATAATACACTTAAGTAAGGTCGAAATATTGTAATAATTAATGAAGAATGATTTAGGTACATTTTACTTAATATATAACTATTTTATAAGAAAAAAAACGCTTTAAAGAAAGATATGCTTAATCTTTTATAAGATTATTTACTCGTTCAAAAAAGTAATTGTCTACTCAAAGCTCTGATTTTACTTAATTTGATTATTTTCAGGTAAAAATGTTATACCATCTAAAAATTATGAAATTTAGATATTTCAGGGGCTATGCGCTATCTCAAAATATGGAAAATAACTCTTTTTAAAAACAAAAACACATTTGAGAACCAGTCTTAAGTACAACTGTTGTATAAAATTTATCAGGCACCCACTTTTTAATTATTTATGCAAAATAATATGAATACATTTTAATGATAATTATTTATATCTTCATAATTCTATAATATTGATCCACACAATTACTAGTATGAATCTCTAAACAACTCACAAATCCATTCTATAATAAAAATTAAAGATATATCTGCATGAAAATAATAATTAATACCATTGTCAATTTCAGACAATGTTAGAACATCGAGTTCCAAAAAGAAAGAATGCTCAAGACAGAAAAGCTAGAATAAATCGAATGGTGTTACTAATGGTTCTATGTTTTCAAGTCTGTTGGTTTCCATATGCTTTCGTTTCAATGTACAGAGTATTTATAGGAGATGTTCCAGTTATTTATACAGTATTTCCAGTCCAATTTGCAAAGTCTGGAGTATGTTGGAATCCATTTATTTATATAATAATGAACAAGGAGGTATTTTATTTTGTCGTATCTCTTTTTTTTCAAATCTTACTTATATCAATGTAATTGTTATAGTTTAAAAAACAAATGGTTCTTGATAAAATCGGTATACCCATGCAAAAGACGTTCCCCAATGCAAGTGATCCAACAATGAATGAAAATATCGAATCGCAACAAAGCATAAAACTGTAATGTCAACTCAAATTATGTTATCCGTTTTTTGTTACCCCTAAAATTTGTATTATAGTCTTTTGTAATTTTTGTTTAAACCTTTATTTAGACAACAAATAATTTATAAAAATTAGAACTATCCTAAATTTGCTGGTGACGATGCATTTAAAAAAATTAAACATTATAGTTCAAAATTTCTTCACCAGGTTAAGGCCACAAACATAAAAACATAAGTATCTAAAGTCAATAAAATACAAACATAATATTAATAGCAAATTTGCTTTTAAAACATTAACTACTCGGATTTTTTTTTGTTTTTTTCTGCTCATTCTAAAAGTTTTAGTATCTTATGCAAAGTTTAAAAATGTCTTGATGCGTCTGATCTATAATATTTAAGGATATCAGAGGCCCAGTTCCAATCACCTTTCATCAACCATAGGATTTTCAACTCGAACGCTCCATATCTTGCCACTGCCGAAATTAAAATAGCACGAATATTCTCCACAACCACGGGTTCTCCTACATTTATATTCTTAGCTAGGTAACTCTTTATAATTAATAAACCATTTCTATCGACCTTTAGGAGTACTTTATTTCTTTTTTGATGACACGCCGAATAAAATTATCGCTGTTATTATATTAACGTTATTGTCCTCCAGACTATAAGATTTAAACTAATAAATGATCTCAGAAAATGTAATTGTGGACATTCCAAAAAATGTATTTAATAATATTGAATAATTTACCACAATCCTTACAGGGAGTGGTGAAAAACAAAAATCATGTGGCTATTTGAAATCACACCTAGACAACACAGATACCTCTTTTGAATTAGAAAAAATATCATTTTCAAATGCCAAGGAACGGGCACATTGTGTAGCTTGGTATGTCTAATGAGAGGAAAAGTAAGCTTCCCGGGGGAAAAAAAACAAAAAAACTGAGTGAATACCAATATCGTGTATTGTTACCTGATTTTTGTAATTGCCTCTCTTTGTAAAGATACAGGGTCACGTAAATTCTTAAAAAGTTTTCTTTCCAAGATTCTTATGAATAATATCCATGGTCGTTCCACAATTGTACGTGGGAGTCGCTTTCCATAGAACCCTTTGTGTTGCTTCGTAATTATATAACTGCTCTTAACTAGAAAAAGGAATCATAAATTGAAAGAATGAAGACAGAACTAGTCAGCTGTTGACTATAGTTATTTTCTTTCACTGCTCATTATTATTTGTAAAGTCATAAAAGTGAAATTTATGACGGAAACACAAAAATCAATGAAGGAAAAATAATAAAGAAATTGAATTGGAGGACTGTAGTTAACATTGTATGGATACGGTCTCTAGTCTTTCTCTTTAGTATTCTGTGATAAAGGTGGCCAACTGCCGTCTGTCAAAACCAGAGAGTCAAGTGTCCAGATTTAATTGGGAGAAGCAGTTGAAAATCGTCTTTCAGATTAAATCAAAATAATGAATAAAGAAAAACTTCAATTAAAGTGGTGTCTTTCATTTTTGAATGTCAAAATATAACAACCCTCGACCTGTTCCCTTCTTAAATACTACATATATCTGACCACGTGTCTTCCTTTTTATATAAATCAGAATAACGTGACCCTATCTCTTAGGACTAAGAAATTAAAGGGTTTTTAGGGTGGACGTAAATTCAATTTTACCTTAATATTAGTAACTAATGCAACAAACAATTGAAAATTGAGAACAAAAATCTAGGAAAAAATTATATTACTTTATTTATTGGTGTATTTAAACACTAACTCACATAACTTTGAAAATATGACTTTTTTAATAGAATATTGTACAGATTGATTTTTTATTATACAAAAATAAGATAAAAATGTATTTATAATTAGTTGTTATACCTATAAACAAATTTTGGTCTGAAATATATATCGTATCGCGTCTGAAGTTACAGGATTGTAAATACAAATATCACTTTTCTAGTTTTGTTTGGGTTGTCAAATATATTATATAATTGTCCCTCATTGCGTGAGTGATTTTTTCGTCTGTTCTTCCAAAAAATTATTTCCTTTAAAGGACAGCAGGATCTCTCAACTCATATTGTTTTTTACAAATTGTGTTAAAATATGTTTTGATTTTTGTATTGATTTTTATATTTTAAAGGGAAATAATTAGTAATGAAAAAAAAAAAAAACACTTTTTGTATATGTTAAAAAAGATTCGACCAAAAACTTTACATTACAAATATAAATTATTGAGAAAAAAATAATATATTTTCTTTCAACTTTTCTTCAAGATATTGATTAAAACTGATTTGAGCAGTAAAAATTATTTTGTAAGTGAAATATTTTTGTAATATTGCAGTCAGTTTTTATTGTTGTTACTGTTATTTATATTATTTGGATTACTTTGCTATAAGTTCGTATAACTTTATTAAAATTCAAAACCATTCAACTCTGAGTTTTTTGAGCCCTTAAAGGTAAAGAAGTCAGTATTTTGATGATAATTTGTTTAGCGATGTATCGTAAACCAAAGCAATGATAAGGCAGTAGCAAATATGATTGGAAAACTATCAAAAAAACTTAAACATTTAATATATGCTTTACTTATGTTTGTTACGAAGAAAACAATTAAAGCATGAATTTAGTTTTTGACATTAAATTTTTTAAGGTTTTTAACTTTAACTTTTTATTTTTAGCCCTTATATCAAAAAATAGCCCTTATAAAATTTAAAAAAACCGTTGAAGGCTAAATTATGGAAATAAAAATAATGATGAGATTAATAAAAATCCTAAATACGTCTATATAGTTTAAAAAACTTTCATTGTACATAGCATTTATAGGAAGATACAAAATAAGAAAAAGAAAGTACTTTACAAATTAAATTACTCATAGCTTTATATTAATGTATACTTGCTTATCATTGCATTGGTTTACGATTTATTGATAATCAAAATTCATCCAAATAATAACCTCTTTGGCTTTAAGGGCTCAAAACATAAAGTTAGATTTATATATTTGATTAAAATTTAATTTCTCAGTTGGTCTACAGTCAATAACACCAAATAACAATTTTTAGTCTAATTTGTTTCCTCGTAACAATTTATCAGACCATATGTTATAAGCTAGTGGGAGTATCAGGTATTTTTCGGAGTCATTAAGCCTCAGTAAACTTTGCTTAAATACAATAGATGTGTATCAATTTCTTTTTTAATATGAAGTGCAGAGCGTCTCCAAGCAGGTTTTTTATTATATATTTTTCTTAAAATATGACATCCGAAGCATTTTCTAAGCAAATTCTTTCTATTTTAATATTTCTTTCAAAACTGAAATAACAGACGTCCATATAGAAAAACTTGCATAAATTGATTACTTTATTCACAAAAAAGTTATCTTAACCTTTATTGATCCCTATCTTGAGAATTCAAGCACAATAGCAATATGTTTATTGTGATTCCTGTCTGCAGATAGCCTATCTCTCAAGGATACTATATTTTTATGGAAATATCATGGGTGTTGGTTTCATACTCATTGTCATTAAGATATTTTTCAAATCCAAACTTGTCGTTAGATGTTATAATTCCACAGACAAAAAAAAAACTGTAAACTCAAAAGTTATGAAAAATAAGAAAAGTTCATCTTAGTATGAAGTATGTTTTCTCTTGAATGACGGAGAGAAACAGAAATGATATGTTGGGGAGTTTTACTTCTAAGTCCTTGATAGACTCGGATTACAATTGAGGATCCACATTGGAGTAATTCTTGTTATTTTTTTAAGATAAGGAGTAGAAAATGTGTGTATGTGTGTATTTACTTCTTCTCATAGATAATCTGCTCTTCTCCTACAAATTGTCAGAGTGAGCACGTTCTTTTCTGTTCCCTCGCCCACACATAGATCTAGGTCCGTTTTTTACAACTCTAAGACTAATCATATTTTAACTTTAGAATAGATGAAAATAGTTTTGTAAAAATAATTATTTATATTTATATATATTTTTGTACAACATTAATTACCATTAATTGTATTCCTTTTAAAACAATGCTTTATTAGAATGCAATAAGGGCAAATCAGAGGAAACTCATACAAGTAAAATACTTACAAATTTTGATTCTGTAAAATGTTTTGTCAATTGTTCAAATATATATTTCATATATTTGTTCATGTATTTTTTATATTCTATTAACGATGAGTTCAGTATATTAAAGTGAAAATAAAACAATTTTCAATTGATAAATTGATTTATTTTTCATTTTCTTTAAACTGTTTATTCATGATAGATAGTTTATCAAATATGTCAAAAACATTATTGAAAAGCAAATATATGTATATCAAGAAGTAGAAATATTTTATTGTTTAATTTTATTTAGTCATTTTGTATAGAAATTTTTCGGAAAGGATGTGCTCCATCCTTTATAATCTCAAGTATATCAAAGTTAATTCATAAAAAGAAGGGATTGATTTGAGTAAAATGATTATCGATAATATCCCATTTAAATAACTCATTTATAATACTTATGGTGACATTAAATCAAAGACTAACACTGACCATGATACCAAGAAGATATCTACACCAATAGATTTATTAAAAGATACATGGACTGAGACTTAATCCCTAAATGACTACTATATGCAAACATATTCACAATATTCTTCTTAGAGGACCCAATAAATATAAAAAAGTATTTGAGGAAAGTCTGCAAGTCATGGTAAATCCAGGTTTTTCGATTAATATGTAAAGACAATTACCATAAAATCAACGGCAGATTCAAGACTCCTGACTTCAATAACCACTTGGGGAATTGAATTGTACAATATCGACAAGGAAAGTTATATCAAAACTTCTTCTGGTATAAGAAACTAAGAACGAGCCAGGATTTCTAGGCAAGAAAGATACAAAAGTACTTTTAGGAAAATACAGGATACCAAATCGAAGAAATACTCGCCATGGGTCCAATAGAGCTATTGAAAGCATTATAAAAAGAAAATTATTGCAAAATATAGTATAGACAAACTACTGAAACACTCTGGAATCGTTTCAATAAAACAACTGAGGTCTTTTTGAGTTTGAAACACTTATCTATCACAGTAAACCAAATTTAAGTAATGAGAGGGATAATAAAATCATAACCGAACATGGTACACTTTTCCCTTCCCTAGAAATCAGTCTTCAGAAACCTGTCCAACAAATCCAGGGGGAAAGAGATTTAATACTGTCTTGCAATATCTACAAAATTCACAACGAATTTAAAGAAAATCAGGCTCACAAGGAAGAATCACATTAAATAATTTCTTAGAACAGAGAAGAGAAAAATGGAGAGAAGTAGGTATATTATATTCGTGTAACTCATTATTAGGGTTGAGCATCGAGCGAGTACGAGGAAAACGCGGGAGCAAGACATATATTACTATTGATTAAAGTAAACGTTTTGGAGGACAGAATGTCACTTGATTTTGCTATTGAAATGATAATCTTCTTTATTACAAGCATCAATAGAACTGTTAATATAAAAAGTAGTCAAATTTTCAAATTCAGGAATACTTGATTTACTATGTGAAACTCATAAAAAAAAACTTTAATATTTATATATTATAGATCTATTAACATCTCCGAAATTTCTTCCCTTAAAGTCGCTTATACAGTGAGTAATCATAAACTAATGTCTAACATTTTAGCCATAGTAATAGATTACTTGTAAATTGGTAAATTAAAGTATATAACGTATATTTGTGATGTTAACTTAAAAAGTATGTGTAAAATATTAAACAACTAAAATAATGATTAACTACTACAAAAAATATTAATAAGATAATTTAGTAAAAGTTATACATAAAAATCAAACAAATTAGTAAGGACAAATGATACGACAAAGAAGTTATTAATATTAAATATTACAAATGGATTCAACAAATTATTAAAGGCAAATGTTCATAGACGTAAAAATATGGTATCACACTTTATGTTGATACTTGTTAACCCCAAAATTAAAATAGAAGCATTGTACAAATTTCAAATTTTTTATTTTAAACCATATGAAGAAATAAGATACTTATTAGAAATATTTGATATTAATTCTAATAATAACTGATGAGTAATTATTGTATACATTAGAAGATAATCAGTTTATATATCTAAAAATATTATTTGATTTTTCGTTTAAACATGAAAGTTCAGGAAGAGTGGATGGACAAAATAATAAGATAAAAAGACATATCTTATGAAAATATGCTATAAAATCTCTAGGATTAGATACATACCCAACAATTAAACCATATATTAATATAATGTAAATGGCTAAGGTCAGGTCTAAACGGAGTGAAAAGTTTTTTAGAAGATAGCATTTCAAATTTGTCGGAACTCACACTAATATTAGATAAAAATTGTATACCTTCAAAAATAATAGCAAATTGGATGAAAGTTTAAGTTTTGTATCTGTACATAACAAATAAATTCCAGGTATTTTACAAATCACACAAAAATTTGAGTTTTTATTCAATTAATCATTGATCAACATTTTTAATTAATTTTAGGTTGCCAAATTATTGGATTCAGTGTAATTGTGGAAAAATATCATTAAGAGTTAAAAAAATTAAATGATTCCCTCTTTTGTTCAAAATACATGTAGCTTATTTTTTTAAATGTATTTACTTTTTATAAGACTAATTATAAGGGTGTTTCCAACTACAATGCAACTATTAAAATATATAGCTTTAGTCAAATCATTTCCAAGCTAGTTCAATTTATTTTCAAAGGAAAAATATCATTTGTTCCGACTTCTTCTGCCAACTCAACCCTCTACTCAGAGTGAATAATTCGTTTAGTTTTTTGTAAAATGTTGAAAAATAATACTTGTGCCAACTATATCATATTTAAAACAACTATCATCCATGATGCAAGTTTCAAGTAGATATCCAAAGGAACATTCAATTATTTAAAGCAACGTATGAAAATAAACTTAAAAGGATAAATTAGTTTCAATTATTGTTGATGCTTTTTTTGTACGTATCATAAATAATTGTATTTTTGTAAATTCTCAAGATTTTGTAGAATGAGATAATTGTGGA